>NC_042617.1:411093225-411399094 GCF_901001135.1 Rhinatrema bivittatum
ACTAGTGGGAAAGCTGCCTAGCTCATCTCCTTTTACTGCTGGAAACATGCCGGTGAGCGCATGCTATAAAATTGGCGTGACCATGTGTGCACGGCGGGTACATGTGCACATGGAGTGTGACTTGGTGGCATTGCATACTTAAAAGTATAACATTTTGAAACAAAACAATTTATTCCCTGTGGAATCTGAATGTTTGAATGGCCGCCATAACCTGGGTTATACCACATTAGTTAACTTTCACCAGGTTTTTGTGCCTTAACAAGAAAGTCTACTGTTTTGCATCTGGCATACCTCCCTTCCTAGTGCACACACCTAAAATCTCATTCATTCCTTGTTATAACAATGGCCATGTATTCTTGTGAATCAGATGAGCAATTTTGTGACATGCTTCCTGCAGAACTTTGAAAATTGGGCAAAAATGTTCTAGTCTTCTAATTCTATGGGATTTTCCCATATAACTTTTTAATAATGTTGGTATGATAGAGATTATTAGTCTTTACATTCTCATATGACAGCAATGGAATATCTATGAACCCCACAAATTCTAAGCTAGGTAGCCCTCTTTTCATTGCAGAAAACACTTGCAAAAAGGGCAGATGTGACCCCTCTACAAACAATAAGAATCACAGAATGCAGATGATTTATTTCACTTTGGCAAATGCACTTATCAAGCATTTCGGTTCTCACTTGTTGGATGGATGGAATTCTAAACACGTTATTTATTTATTTATTTATCTTACAGATAGGTAGCCCGCTAATCCAGAGATCTTAGCGGGTATCTGATCTTATGGCGCCATGAAAGGAATGTACACAACTTGCCAACTGCTAGTTCCTGTTTGAACTGAGGGAAACCTTCCTCTTTGCCAGTGTTTGCTGAAGCCTTTTCATATCATATATTGGGCTTCAGCAGACTCATGCTTTCTTGAGCTCCACTTTAGCTGGAGATATCTCATGGTACCTTAGGATGCTGTCCTTTGTCTTAGGCTGGTTCAGCCAAGGCCAGCGGAAGCATTAATAGGCAGGATAGGTGGTGGCCTAGGGTGCTGGAAGTGGGCAGGGTGGCAGAGTAGTCGGTAAGGGTTGAGTTGCTGTCTGGCTCTAGCTTTTCAGGACAGATTGATCCAGTCCTGGTTTTACCCCCCATTGCATGCCAGGGATTTGCAGTTCTGACATACCTATGCATGTCTTAAGTAAAGCAAAGCTACAAGTCCCTGCATGCAGTGGGATAAAACCAGGACTGGATCAACTTGTCTTGAAAATCTGGAGCCAGTTGGCAACCCTAGGTAAGGGAAGTAATTTTGAAAGGACGGACGAGATGAGAAGCTGAGGCTTTTTCTGTTTTTGGGTATATATTTCTTTGAGGAGCTGGGGTTGTTTGTTATGTGGAGAGAGAGAGAGAGAGAGAGAGAGATCGAGAGATCACGTGACGACATCACTGCCTAGAGCGGCTGGACACCCTTCCACCAGCACTGGGTTCGGCAGCACTCCTTCTCTCTTCTGGCACCATTTCATACCCCTCAGGCAAAACAAATGAATTAGACAGATAAATGCAACAAAGGAAAATGGCTTTGTGGTTGAGCTGCTCGTGTAACTCGAGTGTTGCTTCAGCAAATAAATAAATTTAAAAAAACAGCTTGAAGAACAGCATTTGAATATTGAAAGAATTGCATTTTTCTTTGTTGATCACTTCTTTGAGTTGTGAAACGATAAAGCTGTTATTGCTACATGCACATTCTGCCTCCTGTTGGCTTTACACTAATTGCCTGGAAGTTCCTGTTTCATGTTGTCATGCGTTTGGTAGTTCATAAATTTGATAATTCACCTGACACACTATTTTACTTGCATGTTTGAAATGTGCTTTACTTAACCCTTCCAAGCAACTCGTTTTTTTTTAAAACAAATTTGTTGTGCACCAGTTTGCGTAATCCGGATGGTTTTGGGGTGAATTTGGCATAACTGTATGGTTTTTGCACTGGCGTGTAAGATTATCTCTTCATTTCTTATTCAGACCATAAAGGATTTAGAATTGTTCCGGGCATCTTCAGTGGGAGTAGGACATAAAGTGAACAGCTGACTGAAACACACTGTAAAGTGTGGGCTTACTGTCTGCAGCATGCATCATGGGGAGTAACATCAGACTGATGATGACATTAAACCTGGAGACAAGCGCACTCAGTCTTGCTAGTGGTAGCTGATTTTATTCTGCCAAACAAAAATAATCATTTTAACCACCTGCTTTTTGCATTTTTTTTAGCCCCGAGAGAAAGGTCGGATGCGTTTTCACAGACTGCAGAATGTACAAATTGCACTGGATTATTTGAAAAAACACCAGGTACGGTATTATTTTGAAAATAGCAAGTTTTCCTATGCGATGAAGAGATGCATGATTCTCAGTGCATCGATGAGGCAGTGGTGTAGCTAATATTTTTACTCACTGCTTGTTTAGGAGGGAATTCTACTCTGGCTATGTTTGTACAGAAGTATTGAGCAGCATTATGTTGGTTTTACAAGCATTTTCTTTCCAAAAATGTTCCAAATAAAAAAATATCCCCACTAAGTCACTTCTTTATTTTTACATTTTATCTGTTTTGAAAATACAACTTAAGAATTATCTTGATTGAAATGAAATGTCAACAAATACAGATAACGAAGTAAACAACTATGAGCAATACAATACATGCTACTCAATAATAGTCTACAAACTAGGAGGCGATCCATGAATTACATATTAGGAATAATCGAAATATGAGGAAATAAAGAGAACACAGAAGAGAGCAGTCTATCATAATCCTTGTGAATCATTCATCGAGTTATTTATAAAAGAAGAGATTAGAGGGGCCCCTCCTGGACTCACTTTAAATGACGGAAAAGTCATGAATTTAGGAGAATAAAAAAAATACCTGGTCCGAAGGTGGCGAACGTCACACGTCAACTAGATAGGATTTTAGACAGTTCTGGGGAGGGGCCAGCTGTCACGGTATATGTGGGCACCAACGACATAGGAAAATGTGGGAAGGCAGTTCTGGAAGCCAAATTTAGGCTTTTAGATAGAAAAGTGAAATCCAGAAGCTCCAGGGTAGCATTCTCTGAAATGCTCCCTGTTCCACGTGCAGGTCCCCAGAGCAGGCAGAGCTCCGAAGTCTCAATGCATGGATGAGGCAGTGGTGCAGGGATGAGGGATTCAGTTTTGTAAGGAACTGGGCAACCTTTTTATGGAAGGGGGAGTCTTTTCCGAAAGAATGGGCTTCACCTTAACCAGGGTGGAACCAGGTTGCTGGCACTAACCTTTAAAAAGGAGATAGAGCAGCTTTTAAATTAGAACAAGGGAGAAAGCTGATAATTGCTTAGCACTACATGGTTTGGAGGGAGGTAAATTTGAAGAATACTAATGAAACGGGAGAGTTAGGGCATCCCAACTGAGAGTTTCCAATAAAACTAAAAGTAGCCATCTACCTTATAAATGGGCTCTGACAGACGGCCCGCAAATGCGCAGTAGAGATCTTCCGTCTGCCGGTTGTGGATGAGCTGAAAGGGGAGGGGATTGGAGAGGGAGAGAGAGAGGGAGGGAGGGGGGGGGAAGGTGAGAGGGAGGGAGAATAGAGGGGGAGAGGGAGGGAGAATAGAGGGGGGAGGGGGGAAGGTGAGAGGGAGGGAGAATAGAGGGGGAGGGGGAGGGGGGAAGTGAGAGGGAGGGGGAAGGTGAGAGGGAGGGAGAATAGAGGGAGAGGGAGGGAGAATAGATGGCAAAGTGTTCAATAGGATAAAGATCCTGTAGGAGACTAAATGCACAGTAGAATCTTTATGGGTAGAAATCCCATGTGTGTTGAGGAAAGGTATAGCGATAGGAATATACTACTGTCCACCTGTACAAAATAAGACGGACAATGAAATGCTAAGAGAAATAAGGGAAACTAACCAATTTGGCAGCACACTAATAATGGGAGATTTCAATTAGCCCAATATTGACTGGGTAAATGTAACATAAGGGCATCCTAGAGAGGTAAAGTACCTGGAGTTCAGGAACTGACAAGTGAGGGAGCCATTTCGGATCTAATTCTTAGTGAAATGCAGGCTTTGGTGAGAGGGATAATGGTGCTGGGGCCACTTGGCAATAAACTAGCACTAAACTTTCAAATGAGAGACTTTGATAAAATTAGGAAAATAGACAAAACTGAAAGCTGCAGATACAAAGGTTGAGATTGTTCAACAGGTGTGGACATTGTTTAAAAATACCATCTTAAAAGTGAGTCCAGATGTATTCCATGCATTAAGAAAGGTGGAAGGAAGACCAAACGACTGCTGGCATGGTTAAAAGTTGAGGTGAAAGAGGCTATTTTAGCCAAAAGAACTTCCTTCAAAAATTGGAAGAGGGATCCATCTGAAGAAAATGGGTAAAAGCATAAGCATTGGTAAATGAAATGTAAAACATTGATAAGATAGGCTAAAAGAGAATTTGAAAAGAAGTTGGTCATATAGGAAAAATCTCATAATAAAACCTTTTTAAAATATATCCAAACCAGGAAGCCTGTGAAGGAATCGGTTGGACCATTAGATGATAGAAGGGTTAAAGGGGCACTTAGGGAAGTTAAGGCCATTGCGGAAAGATCAAATTAATTCTTTTCTTCAGTGTCTACTAATGAAGATGTTGGCGAGATACCCATTCCAGAGACGGTTTCCAAATGTGATGATTTAAATGAACTGAAACAGATCACGGTGAACCTGGAAGATGTAGTAATCAAAACGGACAAACTTGTCCGGACCAGGTGGGATACATCCCAGGGTTCTGAAAGAACTAAAAAATGAAATTTTAGATCTACTATTAGTAATTTGTAATCTATCATTAAAATTGACCATTGTACCTGAAGACTGGAGGGTGGTCAGTGTAATCCCAATATTTAAAATGGACTCCAGGAGTGATCCAGGAAACTAGACTGTTAAGCTTGACTTTAATGCCAGGAAAAACTGTGAAAACTGTTTTAAAGAACAAAATCACAGAACATATAGAAAAAAATGAATTAATGGGATACAGTCAGCATGTATTTAGCCAAGAGAAATCTTGCCTCACAAATCTGCTACATTTTTTGAAGGGGTTAATAAACATGTGGATAAAGGTGAGCCGGTAGATGTAGTGGTTTTGGATTTTCAGAAGGCATTTGACAAAGTCCCCCAAGAGAGGCTTCTAAGAAAACTCATAGGTCATGGGATAGGAGGAGATGTCCTTTTGTGGATTACAAACTGGTTAAAAGACAGGAAACAGAGTAGGATTAAATGGTCTGTTTTCTCAGTCGAGAGAGGTAAACAGTCGGAGTGCCTCAGGGATCTGTACTTGGACCAGTGCTTTTGAATACATTTATAAATGATCTGGAAAGGGGAATGATGAGTGAGGAGATCAAGCAGATTGTGATAAATTAAAGGAAGACTCTGTGAGACTGGAAGATTGGGCATCCAAATGGCAGATGAAATTTAATGTGGACAAGTGCAAGGTGATGCATATAGGGAAAAATAACCCATGCTGTAGTTACATGATATTAAATTCCATATTAGGAGCTACCACCCAGGAAAAAGATCTAGGTGTTATAGTAGCTAATACATTGAAATCGTCAGCTCAGTGTGCTGCAGCAGTCAAAAAAGCAAATAGAATGTTAGGAATTATTAGGAAGGGAATGATGAATAAAATGGAGAATGTTGTAATGCTCGGTATTGCTCTGTGGTGAGACCGTACCTTGAGTGCTGTGTGTAATTCTGGTCACCACATCTCAAAAAAGATATAGTTGCACTGGAGAAGGTACAGAGAAGGGCGACCAAAATGATAAAGGGGATAGAATGTCTCCCGTTTGAGGAAAGGCTAAAGAGGTTAGGGATGTTAAGCTTGAAGACAAGACTGCTGAGAGGGGAATATGAGAGAGGTCTATAAAATTATGAGAGGACTAGAATGGGGTAAATGTGAAATGGTTATTTACTCTTTCAGATAATACAAGGACTAGGAGGCACCCCCATGAAGTTAGCAAGTAGCACATTTAAAACAAATCGGAGGATATTCTTTTTCACTCAACGCAAAATTAAGCTCTGGAATTAATTGCTGGAGGATGTGGTTAAAGAAGTTAGCATGACTGGGTTTAAAAATAATTTTGGACAAGTTCCTAGAGGAGAAGTCCACAAACTGCTATTAATCAAGTTGACTTAGGGAATAGCCACTGCTTATTACTGACATTTGTAATAGTAATATTTGGGTCTTTTTAGTGGATGAGGGCTGTGATCGGGTCTATAACTCGGCCAGAGGAGTGGCTTCGGTGGTAGTGGTCAGGCGTCAACTATGGTTGTGAAATTGGTCAACTGGTGTAGCCTCCAAAGCTAATCTTACAAAAATGCCTTTTAAAGGCTTGCTTTTGTTTGGGAGTGAATTGGAGAAACTGGCCAGTAAGTGGGGCAAATTGTCAGTTCCTCAGTTACTGGAGGATAAGAAGCAATTGCAGCGCTCTTTTGGTATGAAGGGTAATCTATGGGGTTCCAAGTGATTTTGTCCCTACAAGGGTGACATTTCAGAGGACTTGGCCTTTCGGTATGTCTCAGTTCTTTCTTTCTAGACAGCCCAAGAGAGGAGTGGGCTCGGATGGTGGATCTTCCTGAGCTTCCCGATGAAGGTTTGCCAACCTACATTCGGGAACAAGAAATAGAGGGATGCCTCTGTCTCTTTTATCAGAGGTGGGTCGAGTTCACATTGGATCAGTGGGTAGTGGAGGTGGTGTGAGAAGGATATGTGCTGGAATTTCATAGTGTTCCTCAGGACGTGTTTATGTTGTCTCCTTGTCACTCCCGCAGAAGAAACAGGCAGTGCAGTCTATGCTTCTAAGGCTTCTCAGGCTGAGGGCTGTGGTTCCTGTGCCCACATCTCAAGAAAGTATGGGGCGATATTCCATTTTTTTTGTTGTGCCCAAGAAGGAGGGTTTCTTTCGTCCCATCCTGGATCTCAAAAGTGTAAACCGTCATTTGAGAGTGGAGGGGAGTGGAGTAGATGTAACTCCATTTACAGTAGAAAATGTATGGGAAGAGCTGGAGAAACTGAAAGTGGACAAAGCCATGGGGCCTGATGAAATTCATCCCAGGATACTGAGGGAGCTCAGAGATGTGCTGGTGGGTCCGCTGTGCGACTTATTCAATAGATCCCTAGAAACGGGAGTGGTGCTGAGTGATTGGAGAAGAGCGTTGGTGGTTCCGCTTCACAAGAGTGGGAACAGAGAAGAGGCTGGTAACTACAGACCAGTTAGCCTCACTTCGGTGGTGGGAAAAGTAATGGAGTCAATGTTGAAAGAGAGAATAGTGAACTCTCTACAGTTGGGAGAATTGATGGACCAGAGGCAGCATGGATTCACCAGGGGAAGATCCTGTCAGACAAATCTGATCGACTTTTTTGACTGGGTAACCAAGAAATTGGATCAAGGAAGAGCACTTGATGTCATCTACTTGGATTTCAGCAAAGCTTTTGATACGGTCCCGCACAGGAGACTGGTGAATAAAATGAGAAGCTTAGGAATGAGTGCCGAGGTGGTGGCCTGGATTGCAAACTGGTTGACGGACAGAAGACAATGTATGATGGTAAATGGAACTCTCTCTGAAGAGAGAGCGGTTTTAAGCGGTGTACCACAAGGATCCGTGTTGGGACCGGCCCTGTTCAATATCTTTGTGAGCGATATTACGGACGGGATAGAAGGTAAGGTTTGTTTTTTTGCGGATGACACTAAGATCTGCAACAGAGTGGACACGCCAGAAGGAGTGGAGAGAATGAGACGGGATTTAAGGAAGCTGGAAGAGTGGTCGAAGATATGGCAGCTGAGATTCAATGCCAAGAAGTGCAGAGTCATGCATATGGGGAGTGGAAATCCGAATGAACTGTATTCGATGGGGGGAGAAAGGCTGATGTGCACGGAGCAGGAGAGAGACCTTGGGGTGATAGTGTCTAATGATCTGAAGTCGGCGAAACAATGTGACAAGGCGATAGCTAAAGCCAGAAGAATGCTGGGCTGCATAGAGAGAGGGATATCGAGTAAGAAAAGGGAAGTGATTATCCCCTTGTACAGGTCCTTGGTGAGGTCTCACCTGGAGTACTGGGTTCAGTTCTGGAGACCATATCTCCGAAGAGACAGAGACAAGATGGAGGCAGTCCAGAGAAGGGCGACCAAAAGGGTGAATGGTCTTCATCGAATGACTTATGAGGAGAGATCGAAGAATCTAAATATGTACACCCTGGAGGAAAGGAGGAGCAGAGGTGACATGATACAGACTTTCAGATACTTGAAAGGTTTTAATGATCCAAAGACAGCGACAAACCTTTTCTGTCGGAAAAAAATCAGCAGAACCAGGGGTCACGATTTGAAGCTCCAGGGAGGAAGACTCAGAACCAATGTAAGGAAGTATTTCTTCATGGAAAGGGTGGTGGATGCCTGGAATGCCCTTCCGGAAGAAGTGGTGAAGACCAGATCTGTGAAGGACTTTAAAGGGGCGTGGGATAAACACTGTGGATCCATAAAGTCTAGAGGACGTGAATGAAGAGTGGGTGGCTCACGGGAATGACGGCTACTGCCTAGAGATAATACCCTTATTCAATAAACATACACACGGTTAATGCGACTCCAACATTGCTCTAAGCTTCAACGGCTAGAGGAAACGTGGAAAAAGATTTGCATTCACAAAAAAAGCAGGGAGTAGCTTGCTTGTTACGGCGGTTACTACCCCAAACCAAATAAGCCTGGTTATTCACTTTCAGTGTATATCCAGCATAGCTCTCTGCTTCAGTGGCATGGGAGAAAGATTGATATATCACGCATATCCGGCATAGCTCTCTGCTTCAACAGCAGGGGAGAAAGTCTCATAGTTAACTTTCAATGCATATTCAGCATAACTCTCTGCTTCAACGGCAGGGGAGAAAGTCAGATACTTCACTTTCAATGCATATCCAGCATAGCTCTCTGCTTCAACGGCATGGGAGAAAGACTGCTACATCACGCATATCCAACATAGGTCTCTGCTTCAACGGCAGGGGAGAAAGTCTCATAGTTAAATTTCAATGCATATTCAGCATAACTCTCTGCTTCAGTGGCAGGGGGAATGAAGAAAAGTAGATCTATATACAGAAAAAAACCAACAAGGTCTGAATTATTTAGTCTTGGTAAACAAATAAACATGGGTATAGCTTGCTTATTGCGGCGGTTACTACCCCTAACTAATTAAGCTAGATATTTCACTTAGAGTCAGTTCCAACACTGCTCTCTACATTAATGGTGGGGGTAGAAAGGAAATAGAATAAAAAGGTTACTGAGAGCCAAGAGTAACAGATAAGGTCCATCAGGTCTAGAGGACGTGTATAAAGAGGAGGCAGCAAAACACTGCACCGAGCGGCAGTAGCCACAGAGGCATTCACGGAGCGGGATGCCAGTGGTTGGTGTTCCACCTTCACGGAGCGGAAGGATGGAGGGCTGCCATCTCCAAATTAAAAAAACAGAAAACCCAGGGGTGGGTAAGAGTATGTAAAATTAACGGAGAGTTCAAAGGCTATATATATTACCAATTATTAGGCTTATTCAATATTTGTTGATAGTTAATGTGGCTTTCAATGCACACTTCACTTTCAATGCATATACAGCATAACTCTCTGCTTCAACAGCAGGGGAGAAGAAAAACATACTTCACACATATCCAGCATAGCTCTCTGCTTCAAGGGCAGGGGAGAAGTAAAACTAATACTTCACGCATATCCAACATAGCTCTCTGCTTCAACGGCAAGGGAGAAGTAAAACTAATAGTTCACGCTTATCCAGCATAGCTCTCTGCTTCAACGGCAAGGGAGAAGAAAAACTGATACTTCACGCATATCCAGCATAGCTGTTTGCTTCAACGGCAGGGGAGAAGAAAAACTAATACTTCACGCATATCCAGCATAGCTCTCTGCTTCAACGGCAGGGAGAAGAAAAACAACCAATAAGGGCTGAATAACATAGTCTGGGTAAACAAATAAGTATGGGTGTAGCTTGCTTATTGCGGCGGTTACTACCCCTAACTAATCAAGTTTGATATTTAACTTGGATGCAGCTCCATCACTGCTCTCTACATTAATGGTGGGGTGAAAGGGAAATAGAACCAAAGGTTACTAAGAGCCAAGAGAAACAGATAAGTATGAGAAAAAAGAAGTGTGAAGCTTGCTGGGCAGACTGGATGGGCCGATTGGTCTTCTTCTGCCATCATTTCTATGTTTCTATGTTTCTATGATTCATTTTCACATGGAAACCTCATGCTCTGTGATAATGGCAGTGCAGTAAGGGGAATTTCTGACCGCCCTGGATCTGTCCGAGGTCTACCTTCATATTCCCATCCATTTGGAACACCAATGTTTTCTGCTTTTGCAGTGTTGGGGCATAATTATCAGTTTTAGGCGCTGCCTTTTGGTCTAGCCACCGCCCCCAGAATGTTTTCCAAGTTTATGGTGATAGTAGCAGCGGCATTGAGAAGAGAAGGGATCCTGGTGCACCCATACTTGGATGATTGGCTGGTTCAAGCCTAGTCTCAGGAAGAGAGCCATCTGGTGACATACAAGGTGATCTCCTTGTTGCAGGAGCTCAGTTGGGAGGTGAACCTGGCCAACAGCAATGTTCAGTCATCTCAGTTGTTGGAGTATCTGGGTGTTTGGTTTGTCACGGGGCACAGCAAAGTTTTCCTGCTGGAAGTTTGGATTCAGAAATTGAAGGCTCAGGTGCGTCATTTGATGAAATCTATACGAGACAGTGCGGTCTTATCTACAGGTGCTTGGTTTGATGGCGGCAACCCTGGAAGTGGTGCCTGGGCAAGGGCGTATATGCGCCCTCTTCAGCACTCACTGCTATCTCGTTGGAACCTGCCGTCTCAGGACTATTAGGTTTGGCTTCACTTGCTGATGGAAATCTCTCGTCTCCAGTGGTGGTTGCAGGAGGCGCATCTGAGAAAGGGAGTTTCCTTGTCCTCCCCGACTGTCATGATCCGCTATGCTGATGGGAGGAGCAATCAGATAGGAATGTCAATCTGATGTATTCCGTAGGCGGACTTTGCAATCTGTTGTTATAGACTGCCGGAGATAGTAGTAAGTAGATCCTTGGGCCGGTGGCAGATGACCACGCCCCTGGGGAAAGATCCCAAGAGGGTCCACCTGCTAGGCTTAGAGTATGGAGACAGACACACACTAGTTTTTTTATTAAATAGGTCTTGAAACCACCAGAGGTGGCAGTAGTGAGCTGAAGTGCCCGGTAGGGCTGAAGTCCCTCAGATACTGTAACAGCGATCCCTGGAAGGCTGAGCTGTTGAGAAACTGTAGACAATGAGTAGGCAGGGTATGCAGAGTTCATGAACAGAACTAAATGACAACACTCACATATTGGTCTCAGGGAGCTCAGGAGTTGGAAAGGATAGGCCCTTGAGGAGCGAGTACCTGGTTCCAGGGAAAGCTCTGAGAGAGCGATGGTAACTCACAATGATGTAGATAATGATGACTTCCAGGCAGAAGAGAATCAGCAGATAGTCAGGAACGAGGGGCCTCGAGGAGCGAGTACTGGTTCCTGTCTGTAACCTGAAAGGCAAAGAGAGAGAGCGAGGCTCCCGAGGAGCGGGTACCTCTGGTAAGTCCGAGGAGGCAGAGTAGCTTAGACAGGAACGGATTCGAGTCCTTGCTAACTCAACTAGTAGCGATAACAGAGACCTTTAAATATCAGAAGTGGATGACGTCATCTCAGGGGGACGCCCCTGAGGTTCGCGCCCTTGCTGGTACTTCACTTGGAGCGTGCGCGCACTAGGCTTCAGGGAACATGGCGGATCTGCAGCGTCGAGCCGGCCCGGGGACGCCAGAGGGAGACGGCAGGGAGACGCCGCAGCAGCCAGCTGTCCTTCAGACCTGGAGGGAGTCACCACAGAGGTAAAGAGGGCAGAGTGAAGACGTCGGGCAGCGACGGTTGCAACACCGACCTGGTTGGTACTCATGACAGATGCGAATCTCCATGGTTGGGGAGCTCACTGTGAGGAACTGATGGCTCAAGGGCGTTGGAATGCTGAAGAGTCTCTCTGGAACATCAATCGTCTGGAAGCCCTGGGAGACTGGTTGGCATGTTTGCAGTTCAGTCACAGGCTGCAGAGTCAAGTGGTCTGCATGATGTCCGACAACATGACGACTATGGCTTACATGAAGGGCCAGGGAGGAACCAAGAGCCAGCAAGTGTCCCAGGAAATAGACCTGGGCAGAAGGACATCTACAGATGATCTTGGCCTCTCACATTGCAGGAAAAGACAACGTAAGAGCAGACTTTCTCAACAGGGAGAATCTGGACCCAGGAGAATGGGTATTGCCAGCCATGGCGTTTCAGCTGATAGTGGATCGCTGGGGCCTTCTGTTCCTAGACTTGCTGGCGACTTCTTGCGATGCGAAGGTTCCTAGATTCTTCAGTCGCAGGAGAGATCCGTGGTCCCTGGGCATAGATGATCTCGTACAGGTCTGGCCAGAATCCAGGTTGCTTTATACCTTTCATCCATGGTGTTTATTGGGCAGGATAATTCACAGGATCGAAGGCCACAGGGGGCTGGTACTTCTGGTGTCACAGACTAGCCCAGGCGCCCGTGGTATGCAGATCTGCAAAGACTCCTGGTGGAGACTCCCCTTTGTCTTCCACTGCACACAGATCTGTTGCAGCAGGGATCGGTTCTTCATGAGGATCTGACTCGGTTCTGTCTTTCGGTTTGGCTTTCGAGAGGGCTTGCCTGTTGAAGTGTGGATATTCTTCTGCGGTGATTGCCACCTTACTCTACGCTCGAAAGTTCTCCAGTTTCTTAGCCTTTGTGCAGGCTTGGAGAGTATTTGAGGCCTGGTGAATGGACAGTGGTATTCTTCCTCGTTCAATTAAGATCCTGCTCATTCTGAACTTTTTGCAGGATGGGTTGAATAAAGGATTGGCCCTTAATTCCTTGAAGGTACAGATTGCAGCTCTTGCCTGTTTCAGAGGCCTGGTGAATGGTGATTCCTTATTGTTTCACCCTGATGTGGCCTGTTTTTTGAAGGGAGTGAAGCATCTTCAGTCTCCCTTGAGGTTACCGGTTCCATTGTGGAGTCTTAATTTGGTACTGGATTTCTTTGTGGGTCTTACGTTTCAATCGCTGTATAGCCTTTCCTTGTGGTTATTGTTCCTGATGGCTTTATGTTCTTTGCGTCAGATTTCTGAGTTGCAGGCCTTGTCTTGCCGGGAGCTGTTCCTTTGGGTGACTCAAGGGGCATTGCAGCTGCATACTGTTCCATCCTTCTTGCCTAAAGTGGTCTCGGAATTTCATTTGAATCAGTCCATTTCCTTGCAGTCCCTGGATAAGGTCATGGGTACAGAGGAGTCCCTTGGATGTCAAGAGGCTTGTTGTGAGGTATCTGGAGGCTTCTGAACTCTTCTGGAATATGGATCATCTGTTTGTCCTCCATGGTGGAAAGAAGCAGGGCAAACCAGCTTCGTGGGCAATGATAGCTCGCTGGATTAAGAAGGTGGTTACGGCTGTATATGTGGATGCTGGAAAACCATTGCCTACTCAGTTTAGGGTTCATTCCTCTAGGGCTCAGGCAGTGTCATAGGTGGCGGTTAGATTGTGGTCTCCTGTTGATATCTGCTGAGCTGTGACATGGTCCTCCTTACATACTTTTTCCAGGTTGTATCATCTGGATGTGCAGGCCCAGGAGGATGCAGCCTTTGCACTTAAGGTGTTGACTGGACTGTGGGCAGCCTCCCACCCTGATCAGGAGTAGCTTTGGTACATCCCACTGATCCTGAGTCCATCTGTCTAAACGCTAGGAAATGGAGAAATTACTTACCTGATAATTTTGTTTTCCTTAGTGTAGATATATGGACTAAGCTTCCTGTCCTCAGCTGACGAATGATTGTGTTAATAGTCCTCTTGTGGGGTTATGGGTCCCCAGGGATTTGAAAGTATTCATCCTAGATTGGGGTACCTAAGTTCTTGAGTTCACTGTTTCTTGTTGGTTGAGTACAGTTATGGCTGTCTGTTTTTAATCAAGGTTTTTGCTCGTCTGTCCACAGTTGCTTTTGAAGAGAATACTGGCAGGCTGGGGTCACTGCAGGAGTATATATGCTGTGTCATCAGCTTGCTCCATCTCCATATGCTGGTAGGGGAGCATAACCCACTGGTCCTGAGTCCATCTGTCTACACTAAGAAAAATGAAATTATCAGGTAATTTCTCCATTTTGTAAAGACAAAGGAAGAGAAGAGGATAACTTTGGAAAAATTCAAAAACTGCAAAGTCTGATTTTTAAGCCCATTTTTAAGACGCTCCAATGTATTGCTTAAAACTACATTGTAACTAGTAAGTAATTTGTATCTTAAATTTTTCCAATTTTGGTTTCAATAGAGATTATTCTTTCATCTAAACCAGTCAATTCAGATTCCATTTTTTAAATTTTAATAGGAATTTCTCAAAATTGTGCTGATAGTGCTTCTATTTGGCCTGCTAAAGATCTCTTCATTCAAAATGGTGATAGATAGATATTCAAGTATCACAGTTTGAGCTTTAACCTCTCCCGAATCCTAGCTCCTCGAGACACTCAGAGGTCCTCCTTCCATGTCTGTTCTGAATTTGATAGATTCCCCAGATACATCCTGGTGCTGCACACTCTGTAGGTCATTGTAGTTCCAGCAGGTTCCTTTCCTGCTGACTCTTAGCATCTGAGATCAGCTGACGGCGCCTCATTTATTTCTCCACCACATTCAAAGGCTGGGTAATGGGGGCTGATCACTGCTCTGAGCTAAGAGAAGTCTCTAAGTCTGGAGGCTCCACTATACTTCCTCTACTATCCAATGGCAAAAGCTCCAAGGCTGCCAATCGGGAGATCTTCAGCTGCCGTAGCTTGAGGGCTGGGGGTTGGCACAGCTGTCAGAACTGCAGGGTAGGTATTATACATAGAAACATAGAAATGACGGCAGAAGACCAAATGGCCCATCCAGTCTGCCCAGTAAGCTTTGCACTTCTTATTTATTTATTTATTTTTTTTCTCATACTTCTGTTAGTCTTGGCTCTTAGTAACCTTTTGGTTCTATTTCCCTTCCACCCCCACCATTAATGTAGAGAGCAGTGTTGGAACTGCATCTAAGTGAATATCTAGCTTAATTAGTTAGGGGTAGTAACTGCTGCAATAAGCAGGCTACACCCATGCTTATTTGTTTACCCAGACTATGTAATTCAGTCCTTGTTGGCTGATGTCTGTATATAGATCCACTTTTCTTCATCCCCCCCTGCCGTTGAAGCAGAGAGGTATGCTGGATATGCATGAAGTATCGGCCTTTCTCCCTGCCGTTGAAGCAGAGAGCTATGCTGGATATGCATGAAGTATCGGTCTTTCTCCCCTGCCGTTGAAGCAGAGAGCTATGCTGGATATGAGTGAAGTATCGGCCTTTGTCCCCTGTCGTTGAAGCAGAGAGCTATGCTGGATATGCGTGAAGTATCAGACTTTCTCCCCTGCCGTAGAAGCAGAGAGCTGTGCTGGATATGCATGAAGTATCAGTCTTTCTCCCCTGCCGTTGAAGCAGAGAGCTATGCTGGATATGTATTGAAAGTGAAGTATCAGGCTTATTTGGTTTGGGGTAGTAACTGCTGTAACAAGCAAGCTACTCCCTGCTTTTTTGTGAATGCAAATCCTTTTTTCCACATTTCTTCTTGCCATTGAAGCTTAGAGCATTGTTGGAGGCGCATTAACCGTGTGTATGTTTATTGAATAAGGGTATTATCTCCAGGCAGTAGCCGTCATTCCCACGAGCCACCCACTCTTCATTCACGTCCTCTAGACTATTGAACTTCCTCTTACATTTCACCTTCGGTGCTGCTCTGATGTCAGCTCACAAAGCAGCTTACATGTTCTCTTCCCCAACTGGGCCATTTCTGTATAATTTCCCAGTTAGGTTTTGGATTTGGTATGCCTGTTCCATCCCTGTTTGCCTCTTTGAGTGGCTTCCTTCCTTCATCCCTTACTTCTCCCCATGAAGCTTGGGTTTGGAGTCTCACGTGCCAGCCTTGCACAGTTAGTGGCTTTGGCTAGCCCCAGATATGGGGAATGGAATTGAGCTCTCCGTTCATTGGATTGACCTAATGTTTCATTTCCTTTCACCCCTTCCTTGCCCGACAGCAAGGCCCCTAGTTCTGTGCAGTCTCTGATTCCGTTATAAAGTATATGGGATTCTGTGGTTAAAAACAGCCATTCATATGCATAAAACCTTTCTTATTCACTTTAAATGGCTTTGAAAATCAGGCACTAAATGAATCAGAGGTAGTCAAGACAGTCTGTTCGTATCCGGTGTTTGTATTTACATTGTATGTTAAGTAATCCACTCCCATGACCGCTTTAAGAAAGGATAACATAAATGAGATACAGTATTACAGGACACTGTTATAGATAAACAATGGAATAGCTGTAATATGGTTTTCGTTATCAGCTTAGTAAAAGGAATATTTCCTTCCCATGTGTAACTATTTTACCCTATTCCAATGATAAAATGTGGGCAGATTTTACATTGCAAACATGCCACAGGGCTTTAACTTATAAACTGGCTTGGGGTTCAGTGCCCGTAAAAATACATGTGTGACACAGTTTCACAACTCCTTTTGTGCTAACTGGGAAGAGGCATTCCACGGCGGAGATGGGATTTACATGCACCCTCCCAAGAGCAGGTGTAACTCTGTGCTAGTTATTCCCTGTGCTTACTAAGCTAATTACCTATGAATTTTTAAAGCAAATTTCTGTGCAGAAGTACACTTTGAAAATCCGAGGTAAAGATTGTACATAAAAGTTACATGGCAGACTTTACTCAAATTATAGAATTACCCGCCCTATATTAATATTCATTAAACATAATTCCTGGTTCCCCTTTGTTTGCATTCTTGTAGGTATTTAAGTGCAAGCATCATATCCTCTAGTACTACTTTCATACAAAGCAAAAGAATGTTTATATCTCATTAAGTTGCTCAAGACTCATTTCTTTTGCCAGGCCTTTGACCTATGGACTGTTAATAATGGACCTGAATCTGTATTCCGATGCCTTTCAGTTTTGTTTCATTTGATGCCAGTGATATATTGTTTTATTACGTGGCATTATGTATGTTGTTTTGTTAGCCGCCTAGGGCTGTGAACAGGCAGCAGGCATATAAATCCCTGAATAAATAAATAAATGATAGATTTGCTTTCTTGATGTATATACAAAGCTGCTAAACTTCTGAATCTGCCCCTAGGGATGCTTAGCTTGTTTCTGTTAAAGAAACCTTAGAATTGTGACCATTTTCAGTCATTTTCTTACATTTTACTTAGCTAACGTGTAAAAATGGTGTAACATGTAAAAGTTGAAAAGGAGAGATTCTGCAAGAGTAAGCAGATTATGCGACCGTAAGTAAACGCTGCACTGTATTGCTGCAGAAAATGAGAGGCCTTCCCTAGAGTTTAATTAGAAAGAAGTTCCAGGTCTGAAATGCTTTATGATTGGGACTTACAATGGGAATGGCAGGAAGGGAATAATGAATCAAAAATAGGGAAAGCATGCAAATGAATGCCTTTGGGAATGCTTTCTGACAAAGATTTGTAGAAAGTGTGTGTGTGTGGGTGTGGAATGTGGCTATGGGGGAGGGGGAGTTGGATTGTGATGATAGTGTGTTTGGGGGGATGGAGGGGGGGATATTATGAGGGAGTATTGGGTGAGGTTGGATGGGATAGTTTGAGGGAAAGATGTCTCTGTGTGTGGATAGGTGGGTGTGGGTAGTAGAGGTCTGTGTTTAGGGATGAGGGTTTGTGTATGTGGTGGGTATAGGGCTGCAAGTAGTTTTGGTGTGTGTGGGGGCTTCTGAGGGAATGGATGTGTTTTTTGGTAGATGGCAGGATTGTGTGGTGTGAGGAATTTGTGTAGGGATTGTGTGTTATGGCAATTGTGGTGTGTGTTTTTTGGAGTATGGCTGTGTGTAGACAGCCGATGTAGTTGGGAGAGTGTGTGTATGTGTGGGTGAGTGTGGGGGGTTGTATTTGTGTGTTGTGAGTGGTGGCTGTATATGTGTGTGTTTGTGTGTGGGGGTTTGTATGTAACTTGGATGTGTGTGGAGGGGTTGTATGTGTGCAGCTGTATGGGGATACAGGTGGATATTTATATGTGAAGGTGGTTATAAATGGGTGTGTGTAGGTGTTAGAGTGTGTGTTGGATGGATTAGAGTATTTGGTTAGGTTTGTATGTGGAGTGGGTTTCTGAAGGGAGTAATGTGTAGTAGGGTTGTAAATGTAAGGGAAGGGGAAGGTGTGAGATGAATGGCTATGGTTGCGAGGGTGAGACGGAGTGGTGGGGCAAATACGTATGGGGTGTTTGTGTGTGTACAAGGTGTGTGGGGGTGAATTCAGAAGCTGTGTTATTTACTTTTCCTGTCTTTGTGGAAGGGGTATAGGTGTGGATGGATGTGAGCAGGTCTGTGAGGGGGCTGTAGCAATGTATGGGATGTGTGTGGATGTATGTGTACGGGGGATGTGGGACTGCTGTGAGTGTGTGTGCTTGGTGGGTTTGGGTGTCTGCGATTGGGGAATGTGGGATGAGGGCATGTGTTGGAGTATGCATGGGAGTGTGTAGTTTGGAGTGCCATCCTTTTGTTGTGTCCCGCGGCCGTGGCAGACCACGACCGTGGTCCCCTACTTCGTCCGCGGTGGCGACTCGCCGCGGCAGCCTCGGGAAACCCCTGACCGGGTGCTTGGTGCCCCGGCGCGGGTCCCCGGCCTGACCGTCGGGGGAAGAGCCGTCCCTGCTCTGCCCCCACGCCGTTCCTGCAGCTGTTTCTCCGCGGAGGAAATCAAAGATGGCCGCTGCCATCTTTAGGCGCGAGGCCGCGCCCCCTTCACAAATTTAAAGGGACCTGATCCCTTTAACAAGCTTCACCTGTCCTGGATCAGCCTGAGCAGAGGAAGTATAAAAGGGAGCTTCCTCTGCTCATTCTCTGACTTGGCAACGTCCTCCAGCGCTGTCTAGTCTTCTTGCTTCGGTGAGTTCTTGAGCTTCGGATCCCTGTTCCTGTTTTGTCTTGGTCTTCTCGGTTCCTGACTTCAGATTGGCTTACGGTGATTCTCTGGTGTGCGACTCGGATTGGCAAGCGATGATTCTCTGGTGTGACCTCGGACTGGAAAGTGGTGATCCTTCGGTGTGTGACCTCAGACTGGTAAGCGATGATTCTCTGGCACCTGATCTTGGACCCCTCCTGGACTCCATCTTCAAGGGCCCACCTAAGTCCCAGCGGTCCGGGTCCCTATGGGCTCCTCCTGGGGGGACCGCGGGCTTCTAGGGCGAAGCTCCAGTCAGCACTTGCACCGATACCGCTACTCCTCGGGGTCCACCTAAGTCCCAGCGGTCTGGGTCCCTACGGGCTCCTCCTTGGGGGACCACAGACTTCCAGGGGTGAAGACACAGCTCCTCTTCTAGCCTCTTCATCTGCCTGCAGTCGTCTCCGTCTCCAGAGCCGAGGGTCAACTGCGCTCCTCTTCTATTCTGACTCACCACCCGACGAGAGAACCTACGGATCCTCCGCAAGGTATACCATCCTCTCATCGGCCCAAGGGTCCACAAGCCTGAGAATAACACCTTTGACAGTTGATTCAGTTATTTTCCATATTTCTGTCTTTCTCTGCCTGTGCTGCTCTGTCCAGTGCTGGAAGGGTGAGGGTGGGCATTTAGAATGGAGCGCTGGTCAGCATTCTAACAGTTTACTATAGAAAGCAATGTAAATGTTTTTTTGGAGGATCAGTTTTCTGAAAACACTGATCTGTTGTTTCTGGTCTATTAACTCCAGTGAGATATTCACAGGAATAGATTGAAATGCATTGCAGTAAACCTGCTGACTAATTGGAATAACAGTATTTGGTGGAGTTATATTACAGCGCTTCCAGTTACAGAAAGAAACTTTGATTCTTAAGTAAGTGAATATGGATCTATATTTAGAGGACTCTCATCTTTAGTTCATTGTAACCCAGCTTGCCTGGAGGATGGCACTTTGTTGATGCCAGAAACATCTATTTTGTGCTGTCAGCAGCAGAGCCCTCAGTAAGATCAGCATATCCCCCATTTCGAGCAATGGAATGAGACATACTGACACCAGTGCTGTGCTGCAGCACAAAGTGGATCTAAGCAAGTGCCATCTCAAAAGCAAACTATCTCACACTCTACTTAGTCGTAAACGTTACAGTCCAACCCAAAAGTGGAAGAGTGGGAGATAATTATTTAGATGTCACCTTGAATTTTGGGTATGAGAGTCACTTCTAGTATAATCCTAGCTTTCCAGACCCCTAAAGCCTCATATCTCAGTGTTCAGAAATTTCAGGAGTTACTTGGATGGGAGGAATGATCAACTGAAGCTTTTAGGTTCCGGGTTTGATTTTTAATTGTACAAATCTATAGTGTTGCATTATGGAAGTTAGTTAGCATGATGGGGACTGTCCTTGTGCTGACTGGTGAGATGTGGTGTTTGAGGGTGTCAGGGATTCTTGGGTTTGGGGAACCCACCCGGAGAGCGGCATGGGACTGCAAGACAGAGCTCGGGACGAGACAAGGGCCGAACCTCCGCCTAGCCAGCCCCCTCCCCCCCATAGGTTGATCCCTTGGTTTCAGGGACCAGTAGGCCTCTGTGGCAGCAGTACATTATGGTGAGTCCATACAGACTGGAACCAGACTAGGCAAGGCAAGGCCAAACAGGCACAACTGAACAGACAAGGCTGGGCAGGTGAGGTTGAAGGCAGGACTGAAAGCAAGGCTGAAGACAAGGCTTGGACAAGGCAGGCAAGGCTTGGCAGCTGGACAAGGCATGGCTAGGCTGGATACTGGACAGGACCTGGAACTAGACAAGACACTGACTGAGGCAAGTCAAGGGAAGGACAGGAATTTGGGACAGGCAGAACTGGACAGGATACAGGAACAGTCAGGACTGGCAGGGCATGACAAAACTAACCAAGGACAAGACCAAACAAGGCAGACCAGAGCAGGAGGTTAGACAAGGCAGGCAGGGATAACACTGAACAGAGAGCATAGAAGCCCAAAGTCTACAAGGCAGGAAGCCTGTAGGTCACTAGGTAATAGGAAAGCCTGGAGAGGCCACAAGGCAGAGTACTAGACATAGCATGCCTTAAGGCATCAAGGCAGGATACAAGGCAAAATAGGCCCAAAGGCCTCAAGGCAAGGCAAGGAGCAAGATGGCCGGAAGGCCACATGACAAAGCAAGTCATGGAGCAAGAAGTCTGAGAGACCACAAGGCAAGATAAGAAGAAAGAAGGCCCAAAGGCCACAAGGCAGGAAGACCCGTAAGCCACAGTTCAAGACAAGATCAGGGGCCAGGACACAGAGCTAAGAGTGACACCATGCGAAGGCAAGGCAGGTTTACATAGGTTGAGACTTGGATGTGGCACAGGCAGAGAGGAGGAGCTTGGCAAGGCCAGAAGCTAAGCTCACTGGAGGCCTCTGCTGGTAGGGAGGCATTATTGCAGGCATCAGCAGGAAAGGAGGAGGCTGCGTAGCAGGTGAATTCCTAACAGGGTTTTGAGCTCCTTCTGTCATGTTAGGCACACGGTGGCTACAATTAGCACCACAGAATGTGCTGGTTATGCAGCAGCAACAGCAGCAGAGGTGCATGTAACAGAGCCCTAATTTTAGAGGATGTCTTTTTTACTTTTATTTATTTAAAATCTTTTCTCTACCGTTGTTAAGCTAGATGCCGTCACAACGGTTTACAATAAGGCACATAAATTAATATTGCTAACTGTATTGAATTATATCAACTAAACAGGTGCCTTTAAGTTACGGTAACATAGTTTAATAAAAATACTAATTTGTGGGTGTGATAAATCATGTCCATTCCTTTCTGTATCAGTTTTAAAATAGATTAATAAATCTTAATCAATTAATAAATCTTAATCAATGGACAGACGTTTTAATGTTGGTATTAATCAAGAGATCTTACATTTCAGTCTTTTTCTACATCAGGAGGATGGTAGCCCATCTCCCGAGAGTGGGAGGTTCACCAGCCAGTACTTAAGTGTGCAGTGAGTAGCTTCTTAGTCTCTGCAGTTTTCCACTGGAAGTGAAACCCTTCCCAGTCAGCCACCTACCCTCCCAAATATAATGAAAATAATGTTGCTGCTTTTCTTTCATTTCTCATTGACCCATTTGATTTGGTAAAATGTAAATGTTCAAGTTCTATTTCCCAAGTACCTGTTTTATTTTGTATACAGTCAAAAGGTTAAATGTTATAATTACTTTGGTTATTTTGTTGACACTGTGATGGGTGTATCCATGCCAAGGGGCTGTAAACAAATGCAGGCTCTGCCACATTTTGGGGGAGGGGATTACTCTCGCACTGCAAGAGTGGGGTAGATTCCCCACTCTCCGAGGGTAAGCAGGATGGTAGTCCTCATACATGGATGACATCATCAGATGGAGCCCTGACATGGAAAACTTATGTCAAGGTTTCTAGAGCTTTGACTTGGCACACTAAGCATGCCCAGCATGCCCTATACCATGCATCCAGTGGAGGAAAAGATGCCTTTATTGCACTGTTAGATACGAGTGTGGAATGTGACACAGTAAATCATTCTTTGTTGCTTGAATGCTTGTATGAGCTGGGTATAAGTGGATCAGCATCAAAATGGTTACATTCCTTTTTAGCTAATCATACTTACCAGGAAAAATAAGGATCAAGATTATCCATTGCCAGATCATTGTGGCTTTCTCCAAGGTTCAGTACTCTCTCAGATTCTTTTTAATTTGTACCTTGCTCCACTGATGACTCTGATTCAGAGTTTTGTCATCAGTTGTTACACCTTTGCGGATGATATCCATCTGGTGGCCTGTTCAAGATCACATAAGGCCATGGGTCTGCTGTCATTTAATATCTGTCTAGTGGCTGTTTATTCTTGGCTGTCCAATCATAGGTTAAAACTAAATTCATCTAAGTCAGAAATATTATGTATCAGTGGGACTAACAGTTCTCTAGTCTACACAGTCTGCCTGTTATTGGGGTAATTAATGTTTTCCTAAAAGGAAACATTACTTCACTAGGATTTAAATTTGTGTTTTTTCCATCTAAGACTTTACTTCAGATTCTTACTTATTGAAATGTTAACCTACCCTTTCATTTTAAGTCGCCTAGACCAGTGCAGTGCCCTCTGTCAGAGCTGCACCAGTGTATTAATCAGAGGGTTGCAGTTAAAATAAAATACACCTTGCAGGACTTTTATTTGGGGCTAAGAAACGGGACCATGTGACTCCATTAACAGTGGCATTATATAGGTTACCTGTAGTTTTTAGAGTTATTCATAATGATCATGTGCAATATTTGGCAAACCAATTGATTCCATATAAGCTGTTGCGTGTGCTACGTTCTTCACAACAGGATTTGCTTCTTGTCCTGGCTCCAAATATTATTTGGCTTAAAACAACAAAGAAAACAGTGTTTAGTTACTATGTACCTGCCTCTTGGAATGCATTGCCTTTCAGTCTGCACTTGGAAAAGAATCATCAACATTTTTGGAAGACACTAAAGGCTTGTTTAATTCACCAAGCTTTCAGTGAAGTTTAGATAGCATTTTAGTGGGTTTTTGTTTTAACTGGAGTTTTATATTTTCTTACTTTGTTGATGTATTTATTATATGATTTTTTTCCTTTTATGGCTATTGTACTTTTTATGTACTCGTTTTATATTGCAAATCGCTTTATTATGTTAAGTGAAATTGCGGTAAATTAAGAATTGTAATAAACTAAACTAAACAACAGACTTGGTGAGAGTCCAGGCTGCCCAGTTTTCCTCAGGATTGGCCAGGAGTAAAGTAATAAATGTGTTATTGAGTGATAAAACAAGCAGTGGCCTTTGAATACTATGTTGGGTCTCTGTGTTTCTTCTGGGGGAGAGGGGAGGATGCGATGTCCCTTCTGCATATATTTTTCTAACTCTATAAAGAAATCAGTAAAATTAGTGAAAATTGTGTACCTCAGATCATTAACCCATCTTGTGTTTTTACGTAAATGAGGAGGCCCATATTCAGTTACTGTCTGGATAACAAAATTAGCCGGATAAACTTATCCAGCTAACTTTGGAGGCATATTCAATAGTGCAGCTGCACTATTGAATATAACAGGCTATCTTAAAGTTAGCCGGCTGACTTTAGGGCAGGTTTTTGGCGTGACCAGAATTAGCTGTCAAAGTTACCTGGCTAACTCTAAATATTGGAGTTTACCAGATAACTTAGCCGGCTAACATAACTCTTCCAAGAAATGCCCCTGGAATGCCCCTAAGTTGTCCAGCTACATTTTAGCTGGATAATAAGATAGCTGGCTAAAATATAGCCAGATAAGTGCCCTAATATTAATTTAGTTGGATGTCTGAATTATCTGTCTAAATATGGACATCCTTGAGGTTACTAAAAACATATCTAGCATTATATGAAAAGAAAGATTAGCAACATTTGCTAATGAAAGTACTGTTTGCTACCTGTAGGATTTGATTGCCAGTATCCTTCCTTCTGGAATGAGGGATTATTTGATTGCTTCTGAAATGTCTCGTTTTAGTGTATTCACTGAGTCTGTTTATTCAGTATATCCAGGACGTGATTGGCAAGGGTGCAAGATGTCCTCAACAACAGTTTTACTTCATGAATTTTCTTTTCTATTTACATAACAGGTGAAACTAGTGAACATTAGAAATGATGACATAACAGATGGTAACCCCAAATTGACTTTGGGGTTAATATGGACCATAATATTGCACTTTCAGGTAAGTGTGGCTTTGCTTAAAACCAAGCTTTCATTTACAGTTTTGTCTTTGAATATTTGCATTTTCATGAATGGACAAATCACTAGACATAGTAGTACTTTATAAACCTGTTTAACATCAGAAAATCTGCTCTTAATTCTGTTCTCAGTACTGAATGCTCTTTTTATTTGTACAAGTAATTATGTTTCATCACTATTTGGTCTGGAATGTCTTAGCCTGACAACTTATTTCCTGTTTGCGGGGAGAATATAAATGCAGTCTGTGTAATTGGTTTATTAAAGCAATGGTCTGGAAGATGTGATATTTTTCTTCTCAGTTTTCATAAAAAAGGATTCTGTGTATTTTCTTTTTGGCTGAGGAAGATAATCAGGGAAGCTCCATTGCTTTTGCATCCTGCTTTGACTTGGAAAATGTTATAATTATGCTTCTTCTCCAAGGGCACTATTGATCTTAGAAGTCAGAAGTCATTGGTTCTTGGTTCCCTGTGACCTCACAGTTGTGCTGTGAGTCGCCACCTGGTTTCTATTGTCAACATGCACTGAAGATTGAATTTGATTGGCTGAGCCAACCATTTTGTCTTCCCTGTATGTTATATATACAGGGAAGTTTATCCAGCTGAGTTTAGACCTACTCAATATCAGGTCAAACTATTACTTCCTGATGGCTTGCTTTTTATATCAGACACACACAAACTGTATTACCTCCCTCTGGCTTGCTTATTGTCTCAGAAGGGCAAGAGAGTGAGTAAGAAGATGTGGGTGAGGGAGTGAGGAAATTGAAGGGATGGGAGAGCAAGTGAGTGAAGGGATTGGTGGGTCTGTGGATTGTGTGGGGATCAAGGTTGTGGGGTGTGAGTGAGGATCGGAGAGATTGTGAAATATGAGTAAGATGGGGTAGGAGCAACTGTGAGTGAGGTGATTAGAGGGGGCAGGGTAAGAATGAATGAGGTGAGGGAAAGAAATAGAAGGGTGTGTGGTAGGAGGAAGAAGAGGATGAGTGAGGAGAGCACATGGTGCTGCTCCCTTACTTCCTTCCCTGAGGAAGCAAAGAGCAGGATGCACTTTTGAATTCTAGACCCTCCCCCATCCTATCTGAGAAGAGCAAGTAGAACATGTCTGTCTGCCTCCAACCCTAAGCAAGAGGAGAGCCGTCACTGATTTTGGCTCAAAGCTACTCTCCTTGGTTTTACTGGCCAAGGAGGGAGAGAAGGAGAGTTGGCTTTACTGGCCAAGGAGGGAGAAAAGGAGAGTTGGCTTTACTGGCCAAGGAGGGAGAGAAGGAGAGTTGCTGTATAGAGTAATTTTCCAGGAAGAGGGCATTAGTGACCATCGGGGGGGGAAGGGAGCTTGAGAACCATTATGGATTGGAAGTGAGACTCCTTGAGCACCTAGGGGAGATGAGGACCACTGGGGAGGTGGGGTGCAGACTTTGGGATGGAGAACAGGATCACCAGGATTAAGGGCCTTATTCTCTCCTCCTCCTTGATTTATTGACCCTCCATCCACAACCGCGAACGGAGTTTCACCCGCCAGTGCTTACTGAGTACTGCTGAGCAAAGAATGGCTGGGGACTAAGGCTCACTGGGATGAGGAGGAAAAGTGTGACAAGTGTGTTTGCATATATGTGTGAGAGAGTGTGTGTGTGTGTGTGTGTGTGTGTTTAGGAGAGCGAGAGAGAGAGAATTCACACCCAGCTCTGGCACTTCCCCCCCCACAGATCACACCTTAGCCTGACCCCCACTCTGCCCTATCCTGCCGACTGCTCCTCTTCCCCCCCCCCCCCCCCCTCCAGCTGCACAGTTCCACTTCCTTTTTGTCAACAAATTAAGCCCCGTAGCTCACTGTTTACATTCTGAAAACTCAAGCTCCTCCTCCAGTGACTCGGAATTTGGGTGAGAACCTCCCCCCAAACAAAATGAAACATTGTGGCCTGCACAGCTCTACTTTCCATTCTTCCTTTGGAGAGTTACTTTGCCCTCGGGTGAATGAAGAGACACCAGACCCCTTTTACATACGTCTGTCCGACATTCTGTATGTTGGAAAGCAGAAAAACAGAATAAATAATGTTCACACTAGGTGGCACTCTTAACGTTGTACAGACCCCGAGGAAGTAGAGCTGCTGAGACATGATAAACTGAGTGGATCTGGCACATACTCTTTAGATGACTAACTGAATAAGCCAGCTGAGCACTAATCTTGGACCATTGCTTAAAGTAACAGAACAGATGTTTGACAAGGAGTTTTCCTTTTATATATACTTATCTAAAGAATTGTATTATGCACAGCATGAGGTCCCTATAACCCCTTTCCCTCTTCTTTTTTTAAGATAAGGGAAAGGAGAACAAGCCCATACTTGCAAAGTTCACTCTTGGTAGATTCTTTTTATTTTTGGTGTTTGGTCAGTGTTGCACCAGCTCCTGCTGACAGATGTGTTGTTATACCTGGGGCCGGCTCGACCTCACTGAATTATCGTGCAGTTCCCCACTCATCGGACTACTGCCAGCAATGAAAAAGCCTACCTGAACCTTGTGCAGTGATCTCTAAAACTAGGAGGCCCATATTTGAATGGTTTGTCTGGCTAAGTTCTGGATAACCAGGCAGACCACGAGTTTTAAAAATCCTGCCAGTTTCACTGCCCCCAACTTATCCAGCTAACTTTCATATAGGCGGGTAAATTCAGCGGTGCACCTGCTGCTGACTATATAATACATAAATTGGCTAGACAGGTTTATCCCATACTAGGTAATAAACAGTTATCATGCTGAAAAGAGCATGTTAAATCACACTAACGCAGCTGTGATAAATGTTACCGCAGCAGCATATTAAAATATACAATTAGACACAAAGGTGTAACGAGGGTCTCTGGCACCCAGGGGCCAATGCTTTTGTGTTGACCACCCTGCACCCCCCTTTCTCTCCACCATTACCCACCAGTGCATCACTACATGGCACCACTGTGTGGGGTCTCTTTTCACTGGGGAAGGGCGGGCACCCAGCCAGCACGTCACCACAGGTTCAGCCATGCAGGGCCAGTGCTAACTTTTTTGCAGGCCTGTTCGAACAGTTACATTGCTGGCCCTTTCTCATTCTGTTTTTTTTTTACATTTTATTTGTATTCTTTTTCTGATCAGGGTCAGTGCAAGGGTATTAGGCACCCTAAGTGAATCTTACAGCTTTATGCCCTTCTCCTCACCATGGTCCTCTCCACACAAAATGTCAAATTATGCATTTATAATAAAAGATTTTACATGAAAAAGGACACTCAAAGTATAGTCTTTTGAAATAAAAATATCACAGCAGCATCATCCTTCCTCAGAGAACATCAAACAATAAAATCAAGAAATATGAAGCATGAATCATAATAGTGAAACCATACAAATAAAAAGAAATAATATTTCAAAACAGCAGATGAACAGAATAATATTCAGTAATTAAAAACTCATATATTTTTTTTTTTTCAAAATCATTTTTATTAACTGCAACATGCCGGTACAGCCGAGACAACGAGATTTCAAACAAGCACAAATGTGTTATAAAAGTACAAACATGTGACCATTTTTCACATGTGACCATTTTTCACATTCTCTATATTACGGTGCCCGTACTAAAGTGCCGTAGTCTGCACATCTTTCATTCCACACACACCCGACATTCACACATCCCCAAACACCAATACAATATTTCGAAACAACATACACATCAAATAACACTCGATTAATTAAAATCAATAAGGATTATAAAAAATAACTCACTCTCCATTCCTGGGATCTTTTGACTTCCGATCAAACTGAAATTGTTGTGGAGTAGTGGGAGGCGAAGGGAGGTGCACAGACTTTCTCTTATTTCTTATATACACAGATTTATCTTCATGCTCATAATGACACACATAAACACTCTTTCAAAACTCACAGACACACACATCTGGCTGGCTCCCTCTCTCTGACTCATACACACACTGGCTCATTCTCTCTTGGGCACATGCAAGCTGGCTCCACCCCCTCTCTTCCACACAAACATACACTGGATCCATTCACTCTCCTCCATACATACATATGCTGGCTCCACTCTCTGTCCTCCATACACATACAAGCTGGCTCCATTCCCTTTCCTTCATACATAAACTCACACACCATGGTTCCATTTCCTGTCCTTCATTCATACACAGACATGCTGGTTCCACTCCCGCTCTTCCACACATGCTGACTCCAATCCCGCTCCTTTACTCACACACACACACTGGCTCCATTCTCTCTCTCCTCCATACACATACATGCTGGCTCCACTCCCTCCTCCTTCACACACACACATACACACACACACACAGGCTTCACTCCCTCTCATTCTCTCACTCACTCACTCACACACACACAGGTGCTGGCTCCACTCCCTCTTCTCCAGTCGCAAATAGGCTGGTTCCATTCCCTCTCCTCCTTTCATACACAGGGTGGCTCTATTCCCTCTCTCTCATACATACATACACACACCCTGGTTCTATTCCCTCTCCTTCAAACATACACACACACGCTGACTCCACTCCCTCTCCTTCACACACACAAACACATATAGGCACTGGCTTCGCTTCCTCTCCTCCAGTCGCACACAGGTTCTGGCTTCACTCCCTCTCCTCCAATTGCACACACACTGGTTCCATTCCCTCTCCTTCATACTACACACACACACACACACACACACACACACTGACTCCACTTCCTCTCCTTCACTCACACAAACACACATAGGCACTGGCTTCACTTCCTCTCCTCCAGTCGCACACAGGTTCTGGCTTCACTCCCTCTCCTCCAATTGCACACAGGCTGGTTCCATTCCCTCTCCTTCATACATACACACATACGCTGCTTCCACTCCCCCTCCACATATGCTGGCTCCACTCCCTCTCCTTCACCCACACATTTACACACACACACACCTACATGCTGGCTCCACTCCCTCTCCTTCACTCACACACCCCCACAGTTGCTGGCTCCACTCCCTCTCCTCCATACACACACAGGCTGACTTCATTCCCTCTCCTTCATACATACACACATACACTGCTTCCACTCCCTCTCCACACATGCTGGCTCCACTCTCTCTCCTTCACACACATTCACACACACACACACTGGCTCCAATCCCATTCCTCTACACAATCACATGCGTGCAAGCTCTGGCTCCAGCTCCAGTCCCTCTCCTTCAGTTTGGTTGTGGGCCTCCTCCACTTCTGCTGCCGGGCGGGATGGGATCCCCTGACAGCCACGAGCCTCCTCCACCTCTGCCAATGGATGGCATAGGTGCCCCCCAGCAGCTGTGGGCCTCCTCTATCTCTGCTGCTGGCTGGGATAGGTGCTCCCAGCGGCTGCGGGCTTCCTCCATCTCTGCCATCGGGCGGGATAGGCACCCCCAGTGACCGTAGAGTCTTTTCTTCTTTGGGCGGGATGGGATCCCCTGCCCTCTTGGTGCCTCCCTACAGCATGACACCCAAGGGCCTTGGTCCACCTGCCCCCCCCCCTCACTACACCACTGACTAGACATGAAAGTGAGGGATAATGAGGTAGTTAGCCATTTTCACCCTGTGTACTGAAGCACAGTAGCAAGGATGCTATTTTTCCAGGGGCGGGGCTGGGGGCTCATTAGAACAGAAATGTTAGTGCTACTACAGAGGCTTGTGTTACTGGGACAATGCAGAAGAAGGTACTTTTGGGAAGAATGGGAAAGTTTTTAGTAGCAGCAACTCACAGAGGATTGATACTGGAGGGATCCTTCTTCCTGTATTCTCCCTAGAGTTCCCCTTTCCCCCCAATAAGGGATCCCTGAGGCTTGTTGCATTCAGCGAAGAGAGGGGTGGAGGGGGTTAATGTTGGCCCGCAGTAAAATAAAGTTACCTCAGCTGTAGGAAGTGTTGTTATCATGCAGAGTAAATGTTACCACGAGTCTGGGTACCATGGCTGACATTTTCATAAAATTACCGGACAACATAGCATAGTAACCTTAAAATGATACTGTGGTTTAGTACATGAGCCCCTGAACGTAAAGAAACGAGGACCCCCAAGTTTGTCTATAATCATAATCATAGTCATAATCTTTCTCCCAACTTAGTATGCAAAATAAAATAAGTTACTCAGACTAATTAGTACAGACTATATGGTTGAGAAGAATTGATCTAACTATTTCATGAACTCTCTTAGTGTACTGCCTGCTCATCAGGAAGCACTAGCCAGTGGCAAATCGATAGAGAAGTTCTTAACAACATCATAATGTACTCTAGCTTCAATGGGATTTCAAATAAGACAGCTGAGCAGTCATTAGAAAAGGATTAAGAAACATTTTTTTTGAAAGCCAAATGATTTTTCCTTGCAATCTGTTTTATAAGATAAATAAAACAGAGTGTGGCAGTGAAGGATTGTGATCCATTTTCTGTATGTGGAAGACCTTTGCTCCACAACCTCAACGCACCCTGGCGATGTACAAAAATCATTCATAAACTGTTTGAAAGACATGAAGGATTGTGATTTGTCAGGTAAGGCCTGGAGTCTGAGCAGGTTGTGGTTCCTCTTAAAGGAGCTGCGAAAAAGATGATGCAGTAGGATCAGCTTTCAGGACCACACAGCTTCCCACTTTAGTGAATGCCATGTGACCAACCATTAAAAGCCTTCAGTGCACATAAGTAGGGATCTTCGTTTTCAGTTTTTCTTTTATTTTGCCTGGGAATTTCAATGTTATAACAAAAACAATCACTGGAAAAACATTGAAATTCCCAGGCAAAATAAAAGAAAAACTGAAAATGAAGGTCATTACACATGAGGCACTCATAATCAATGGTCGTATAACATCACAGTCTGCTCTCATCTGCTAAAGCTTCAAGTGAAATGGATTGAAGTTTAAAGGGTTACTTTAAAGGCAAAGTCTATGGGGATACTTTATAAGTGCAGTAATGCACTCTTGATGTACATTAAAAGGATTTACTTTCCCTTATTCTGAAGACAGGGCTATTGGAAGGGTTAGGCCACTGCTTGGGCTGCAGGGTCCAGGGGTGGTGGGGTGGAGTGGCACTAACATGAGAGGGTGGAGCACTAGCACTCTCTGCTGCTGTTATAGTCATAGGAGATTTCCTGAGTTCGTAGGCGACCTCTAGCTTGTGGTTGTGTTATCTGAGAGGAACCCTGGTCGGCTTCATCGTTCAAAGGGGGACCCGACCCTCCCAAGTCTGCCTGCCCCTGAACTGGTCTGGGATGCTGGTTGACCAGGTGATGGGCCTGACTGGAGATGCTTGACCTTCAGCCTTCTAAGGGGACACACTGAGCCAGTGCTAGTTTTAGAACACTGCATGCGTAGGAATAGATTATTATCATTTACAAAAGTTGTACTTTGTCATCTTACCAGACTCTGTTCTTGGTAGATTACAAATAAAGCACAATATAAGTACAGCCACCATATATTAGGGACAAAATTAAATACATCAGCATATTCATACATCACAATTCAAAGCTTCAAAAAACAACTGCATCTTTAAAACCTTTCTAAAACACTTGTAGTCTGTTTCCTGCCATAAACCTAAAGGGAGGCTATTCCAAAGAACAGGGTCAACTTGTGAAAAAGCACGCTCCTTGTACATTGTAGCCAAGCCAACTTTACAGACAGCATAGACAGCAATTGTTGATCCAGTGAACATAAGGACCGTTCTGGTTGATATAAAATCAGGCATTTTTTAATTAGTTTGGTGCAGTCCCATATAGGGCACGATGAACTAACGTTAAAACCTTAAATTTTACTCGCTTGATCGGCAGTCAATGCAACATATAGAAAATTGTTGCAATATGAGAGCATAAAGGACTATATGTAACCATACTAGTGGCAGTATTTAATAATAATTGTAATGAATGCAAATGACAGTTTAGTAGCCCAATGTATAAAGAGTTGCAGTAATCTAAAACTGACATCACAAAGGAAAGCATTAGCCATTTAAAATCATTTGTCTCTTATAAAAATCACAGGCGCCATAATTTAGCATGACTTTTTTTTTTAAGGAAATCAGAACTGTTAAGTCCATACTAAGACCAGGACTGTATAAGCCTGTTATATTATGATATGGAATTGTTGGTTAGCTTACTTGCATTTCACAGTGCACATGGAACATGTGTTGAAGTCATGTAATGTTCATGCTGTCATGCTATTCTCTGATCCCTGCCTACTCAAGGAGAAGTAAAGATATTGATAGTGTATCTTAACGGATGCAGGAAAGGAATGGTCTCCCAATTTCAGCAATGCTTTTTTTAGCTGCTTCCTTGAGGAAACCAAGATGTTGGAGGAAAGCACATATGACATGATTGCTGTGGTTGGGGAATCTTGCCCTCCTATGCTTTTTGTCCTTAATGCACCGATATTTTTTATTCCTGCTCTAATATTCTGAAAACTCTATAAATTACTTCCAGGAATTGAGCAGCTGGGTTTTGCAAAGAAATTTCAACCAGTAATCTGAGGCTTTTATGAAAATATTTAAAAAGTACATGGAACCTCATTATAGCTCATGTAGTTCACTGGTTTTAGATAAATTTGTTTCCCATTTCAGTTTAATGTCTTATTCCACTCACGTTATATATTAGGGATCCAAAATTAGAGGTTAGGGTTTCCTGAACCATGATTGTAGTCACACACATGAGTCATGATCGGGGATCAAAACATTTCACTGGGTTGGCACAGACTCCTCTCCCTAAGCAGAGAGAAGTGTGCTCTGGCCTGGGGGAATCCCTCCCTTTTCCCAGCAGGAAAGTGGCATGCATGCAGTGCCAAGCGGAGGAATTGTGTTGGATGACTCACTTGTTCACCCTCCCCATTACCTGCCCAGTCACTGATCTCTCCTTCTCCACCCATACTGCTAGCCTTATATCTTTTCTTCCTAAATTCTGATTCCCCTTCCTCTCTGCAGTGCTCTTTACACTCCTATCCTCAGAAACTAAAGATCTAGAAAAGTGCATGAGTGGAGCAGGAGAAGGGGCCAGTATGGTGGGCTGAGGGAGGGGAGAGATGCGGTGAAGGATGGTTGTTGTGTGAGTCCGGGGGGCTAGTGCTGATGTGGGATGGCATATTTGTTACCAAGGGTCTCAGTATGTTTTTGGTAGGGTTTGTGGAACCTCATAGTGTGCCTGGTAGTGGCAGGAGTTTGCTTTGCTGGTAATGAGAAACTAGAACCTAATTAGTTTAACATAATAAACATTCACACTCTCCTTTTTCATTGCCTATTCCTTAACTTGGCAGAGAATAGTAATCAGTTGGGTGGAGGTTAAGGACCAGAACCATACAGACCTAATACACACTCCTTATGTACAGAAAATACATATAGATAATAATGGTAGTGTTTTAAATGAAAGAAAAGTCTCTCAGCTTGTGGTGTCGTGTGTTTTGAGGGTGCACTTTTTCACGTGATCATAAATACCAAATTGCCCAGCTCCAGCTCAGGGAGCTTAATTTACCAACAAACCTTATTGCAAAAAACCTAAACACATCTCCCGAGATACAGTTAATTTTCTTGCTGTTTGTGAAGCACTTAGCATGCGTACTTTATCACTTCTGTAATAGGTAATGAGGTGTTTTACGTAATTTTGCATCTCTTTACCTCAGCAGGTTTTTTTTGCATGTTCAGAGTTGAAGCTGCTACTCTGTGCTTGTTATTCCTCCACTGCCTTGGTCAGGGCTGTAACTGCCACTCTGAGCAGGCTGCCCGCATTCAGAAAAGGTTGCCACATTTTCACCCCAGTGCTTCATTTCTATCCTTTTGCCATTAGGGAGCCTCTGTATTTATTCCCAGGCCCTTTTGAAGTCCGTCACTGTTTTGTCTTTACCACTTCTTCCAGGAAGGCATGCCAAGCATCCACCATCCTTTCCATGACAAAATATTTTCTATATTGTCCCGAGTCTACCACCCTGAAATTTCATGACCCCCAAGCTCTACAACTTTCTTTCCACTGGAAAATGTTTTTTTTTCTTGTGCATTTGTAATACTTTTCGGATATTTACAAGTCTGTATCATATCCCTCCATCTCTCCTCTCCTCTCTACGGTATACACATATTTGGGTCCTCAAGTCTCCTGTAGGGTAGACCCTGCACCATTCTCTGCACTGCTTCTGTCCTCACCCTGTCCTTTCTGAGATTCGGCCTCTGCACAGAATATCAGTCAGCTGGGACAAGCACAGTCAGCAGCTTACAGATGCTCTTTTCCAAGAATGTTTAAAAAAAAGAAAAGAAAAGGTTTGCACGAGTATTATACTAACGGTGGCAGCTTTAGCATACTCCCTCATTCTGCTGATTTGGGAGAAAATTCCAGGTACTGCATTTAGGAGCAGCAGCAACTTCCTGATCTGTGCTATATGCACCGCACGTCATGCTATAGATATGCTTGTTGTTCCTAAGCATGCGATTTATTTTCTGCTGGGCCCTTGGATTGCCCCCAGTGGGGTATGTCCATTTGCTCTGTGACCAGGTGCATTCCCTTGCAGTTCAAGAAGTGAGTGTACTCCTCAATAATCTCGTCTCACGATATCAGGTGTGTGAAAACATGCATTTCTCTTGATCTCTGTTGTGGGCCTCGATCCAACTGAAGCAGTAATAACAGGATTCATGTGGGCCGGAATGGAAAGTGAATCTATCAGTACAGCAAGGGAAAGGCAACGTTTGTCACATCATGATCATGTTCGTAAGGCCAAACTCAAGAAGCCATAATAAATATTTCTGAAAAGAATGACTTCCAATATTGGTCACTGGCCATTGTATTTATCTACTGTAATCCAAAACCATAGCCTAACGCCATATGAATTCTTTACTACCTGTGGCTGACTTTAAAGGTGCCAGTCCAGAACTTGACTCCACTTTTCTGCCTTTCCACAGTCGTGCCCAAGCCCTTTTAGTTTCGTCACATTCACAAAAAAATCCTTTCCAAGTTCATTCCTTTACCTTTGCGCATATCCCAGCCGTAGTGGTAGCAGGCAGTTTGTGCTCTCCTAGCCGTGCTAGGCACGTGCTCTCTGGGGGGAGTGGGGCAACAGTGGAAGAAGATTATCCTTTCTATAGTCCCTTAAGGGTCCTCACTGGGGCTCTCCAAGTAATGCGGATGCCTGTGCAGCCTTGGTAGAATTCGTCTGCCTTTGGTGACTTGAATCTAACTTTCCCCCTGCAGCCAACTCCTTTAAAAAAAAGGCAAGGGTTTCATCCTTATAGGAGGCTGTTTTCAAACAGATCACGTAGATGCAAAGTCCGGCACTCTTTAACGTGTGTACTTTGTACTTAAGTTTCAAAGAGACACTGCCGAAGTAGTCAAAAATATTTAGGAGCCGATTTACTAAGCTGTGTTAAAATGGCATGTTAGTGCATCATCTGAACGCAAATTAATTCCCTGAGGATTACTAACCCGCAGTACATGAGTACCACAGTTTAGTAAATCCTGCGTTAGTGCCAGGAACGAATGAACGATGTGTGGGGCAAAGGGGAAACTCAAGTCAGCAGGCGCCAGTTTGACCGATTGGGATCACTTCTGCCCCTGGGGGAACTCTTAACTCTTCAAAATTGATTAAGGGCCGGTCCTGAGTTGGGAGCATGGGGGAACATTTCTTACATTTTTGGAGGGGGGATGAGGTTTTGGTCAGGGGTAGGGCTAAACTTTGGTTTTCTGTTGGTGTGGATGCGCTGGAGGGTCATTTACCGTGGGTGGGGGTGCTTTGTAATTTGAGGTTTACTGTCCCTTTACAATCATGTCGGGGCTGTTTTAATGTCTGATATTGCTTAGTAACATACAAAGGGACAAGCTCTGTCCCCTTACTTCGTAAGCTACATTGGCTTCTAGGGGAGGCAAGAGTGAAATGTAAATTGTCCGTCCTCCCTTTTTATGTGCTGAGTAAGGAGTGCTCTCATCAAGTAAACAGATTAGAATGGTGTACACCGAAATGTGAACTTTGTTCTTCCCAGGGCTGCTTGCTGAGAGTTTCTTTTTGAGAAATCTGGTATGTTTTAGCTTAAGCACATTTGCGATTGCTGCTCCAGTTTACTCATGGAGGCCAGGCAGGAAGTCAATTAACTAGCTTTCCAGACAAGGGTAGAAGCCGTTTTGTTCCCATCACAGGGCTGGGGGCTTTGAATGGTCTAGTGTAATTTCTGGGATATGTAGGGCTGTGTGGGTATTGGCTGTATGTCTTGATTGCTGTTGTTTTTTTTTTTTAATACTGTGTAAATTGATGATATACTTTGATGTTTTAATATATTGTTTGCATGCTTTGCTGTTCACTGCTTCATGTGCTCTGTTGCTCATGAACTGGGCGCTATACAAATTTTACTAAATAAATCATTGTGGTTTTAATGCGCATTGCTTCATTCTCACAGCTTAGTAAATAGGCCCCTTAATATCTTAAACAGAGATCTTATGCTGATCTTCTTTTTAAAGATATGGTATCAGTTTTTTTTACCGTATGAAGCCATTATTTAAAAACCAGGAAAACGGATAACCTATCCAGCAAAAGTTAGCCAGATCAGTTATCTGATTAAATGTATCTGGCTAACCATAGATGGATAACTTTAAACATAACTGGATATTTTTTGAATATCATTGGTTAGTTCTAAAGTTATCTGGCTGTGGTTAGCTGGATAACTTAAATCTTAACCAGTTATGTTCCAAAGAATATGGCAAAGTGCTGGGTTAAAAAAACAACAAATTGATTGCGGGTCTACTGGCCCTAATACAGCCCCCTTCCTCCCTCCCACCTGTGCTCCAAAGGCTCATCCTTGCTGGGCTGACTCGGTCTCTCCTCCTCCACCACTCCCTGCTCCCGGGCACCATCTATTTTGTCAAAATTAGTACTCTCCAGGGATCCCCTCTTTCCCCATCCCACCCTTATCATCCCACCCTCTTGCAGCCTTTATTTCGGGTTAGTCTTCAGCCCGGATCGTGGAGGTGGCCTACCAGGATCCGAGCCTGGTGCATCTGCTGTCACTAGGCAGGTACGCTGGAAGCGTAAGCTCCTGGTTAACCTTTAGCTGAATAAGCAAGGGGAATATTCAAAATTAGCAATTTAGATGGATAACTTGTGAGTTTTCCCAAATCCATTCTGACAAACATCCCAATACATGCACATTCCTCCATCAGCCCTGCCACACTGCATCCCAAAATATATATATATATCCCTATACACACACATACGCACTTCCCAGGGATGGATTTGGTTTGCCAGAGCTCCTTGGCATTGATTCGGTGCCACTGTCATACAAGCTACCCCCTCAATACCTCCAAGATATGCAAGGCATCCCTGGACCTCAGTTCTGGTTGCAGTCATCAAAATGCACTTGTGAGTTATTCATCTGAATGGCTTTGAATATGGATCTTTATTAGGTGCTCTTTACATTTAGTATTATAGGAATGCCTCATGTGCCTGAAGTGTCTGTAATTTTTTATTTGCACATGCATGGACACTTATGTGTGTAAATTTGCTGGCTGTGGAAAATTACATATGTCTCCCATGATTCTGCGATAGCGGGAGGGGCCACAAAACCCAGTCCTTCCTGCAGAATTAGCCAGTTACCATGGAATTGCAAGGAACTGGGGGGGCTGAGCAAGGATGATGTGAGGAAGAGAGCCAGAGTGTTGCGCTGGAGGTGGACCCTTGGGCCGAGATGGGGTTGACGCTACCCGTAGGAGGGATCCTACAGGTCCCCACCGTCAGCAGGTGGAGTGGGCTGACTGACGGAGGCAGGCTGGAGCTTCACCAATACCAGCCCTCGTTCCCCGCGGGTTGAGCCTTTGGGTACTGGGGCCGGCTGGAGTTAGGTGGGCCTCCATATGTCGTCGTCGATGTGAAGATGGAGAGGTCAGCCGAGGAGCAGCAACAGTGGAACTGGAGAATCTGTACTGGACGAGGCGGAGTCCCGGAGACCCGGGCGCCAATAGGAATGAGAGTCAGACAGGGGGTGCCCGAGCAAGAACAGGCCGAAGCCTGAAAGGCCAAGTCCAGGACTAAGACTGTAGAGGCGTCATAGAACAGGCTGAAGTCAGGGCAGGCGGCAATCAAAGAGTGGTGGCAAGACAAGGCTGAAGTCAAGTCCAGAAATGAAGCGTTGGTGTGGTCAGACAAAACAGAGGTCAGGACTAGGAGATAATCGGTAGCATGGTTGGACATAGCAGAGGTCTGGACTAGGAGATGATCAGTAGTGTGGTCAGGCGTAGCAGAGGTCTGGATTAGGAGATGATCTGTAGCATGGTCAGGCAAAGCAGAGGTCGGGTCCGGGAGAAGATCAGTAGCGTAGTCAGGCAAAGCGTGGTCGGGTCCAGGAGATCAATCCATAGGGAAGCTGGGTAACACGAAGCACATGAATGAGGAAGACAAACCAGGAACAGGAGCTCAAAGGAAACAGGAACCAGGAACACGAAGGAATCACCAGGAGGCAATGAAGTACATGACTTTCCGCCCAGGAGGCGACTGTTCAGTTCCTTGTAAACCGGTGCGATATGTATTCTTTACAGGAACATCGGTATATAAAAATAAAAAATAAAAAAATAAATAAATGACCAGCATGGAGACCTGTTGCAAAGGCAACTAACAGGAGCTGAATCCGGCCTTATATACTGGAGCGTCAACGACGTCATCATCCGGGGCTGTGGCCAAGTTCCCGCCACGGGCCCTTCAAAGGAACAGAGATGCGCGCGAGCCTAGGGAGGGGAGTGGCGCAGGATGGCAGCGTCTCTCCATGGAACACAGAAGTCCGTCGTAGAAACAGGCGCCCCGGGGACAGCCCAAGGACAGAGGCGGCGGCCCACAGCTGCGAGGGAAGTGGAGCCAGACGCTGAAGTAACCTGCAGAGGGTAAGAAGGTCTGGCCGTGGGCTGCCGCGGTCTGCATACGCAACACACAGGTAGTGTATATTAGCATTTGGGATGGGAGAAGATAGGATAAAAGCACAGAGAGTGAGAAGAGAAGTGGAGAAAGAAGACTGGATTGGAGATGCAAGGGAGAGAAGGGCTGGAGTTTAGGGAGGAACTCCTCCTTCCTTCAGAATCCCAGAATCTATCTCCCTACTCTTCCTCCTTTCTATCCCCTAACTTTTATCTTCCTTCTAACCAAATCCATCTTCCTCCCTCCATCTCCTAAAAGAACAAAATACATTATACACACTCAAAACAACTTTGTGTTATACAAATATTAATTTATATTATTTAGTATGCAAAATGATGCAAATGTATGCAAATATGCCACAGAATTTCCTAACTCTGGTTACAGAATCAATCCCTGAGCTGCTGCAGAAAACTAGGGGACCTGATGTCAATATCTGTTGCCAGGAAATTTGTATTCTTAAGTTTCTCTGCATGATTTAAAAAATTATATCAGACTACAGCAAGCGGAGCCTGCAGTTGAAGCACGCACACACACACACACACACACACACACACACACACACACACACCTTATAATCCTTCCACCCATCTGAACATATGCAAGTTCCCTTGTCCCCCACAGAATTCCTCCACATTTAACTCACTTATCCCTCACATCCTTTCACATTTGTATCCCACAAAATAAAAAACCTTAACATAAACACCACTCCACATGCACCGTCCACACACCATCTCCCCTCTAAGCGCACAGACCTCCAAACCAACTCTCCTACTGAACTCCCAAAACTTACACACATTGCCTCCTCACAAACCTAATTCATCACAGAGAAACACACACTTATTCATTCTCCCAAATCTATTCTGACAAACATCTCATTACATGCACATTCCCCCATCAGCCCCGCCACACTGCATCCCAAAATATATATATATCCCTATACACACGCACACGCACACACGCACACACACACACACTTCCCAGGGATGGATTTGGTTGGCCACAGCCCCTAGACATTGATTCAGTGCCACTGCCATGCCAGCTACCTCTAAGATATGCAAGGCATCCCTGGACCTCAGCTCTGGCGGCAGTCATTAAAATGCAGTAAGCACGGAGACTAAACCTATGCTCACAGCCCTTGCCCCCTGCACATGAGCCCAATGGGGGCAGGGCCTGTGAGTGCTGGCTTAGTTCTGTCTTCACTGCACTTTGAGGATCACAGCTTGAACTGAGGTCTGGGGGTAAAAGGCAGTGCTGGGAGCAGAAGGAGGGCACCTTCCAAGGTCCCAGGTGGGACTGTTGGAGAGGAAGTTTGCTGACCCCCAATTTTTCCGCTCCAAGCACAAACCCAGTAGACCTATGTGTAAATTCAGGCCCGACAGCTCATCCAAAAAAACTCCCCAACATACACACAAACTGATTTATACACACACACACACACATAATTAAAACTCCTACACATTTCTCCCCACATTCCACCTCACATTCCCAATGTATTCCTCACATGCACCACCTCAAAAAATTATTTGGGGAAGGATCAGCAAAAGAATTTCATTCCCTCGCTGGAGGTAAGGAACACCTTTGGAAACTTCATGTACTCTGATGAGTACGCCTTTCTAATTTTGTTTATACGTGTTCTTATTAGTACACATTCCATGCAATCAGATTTAAAAGGAGCCAGATTTTGCTTTTGGTTTGCTGTTGATTTATTTCAGTAAAAGGTCATTAACTCGGATTTCTTCTAATCTGCACACTATCATGAAAGCATGAAACGTAACTCCCATGTTGTGCATGTGTGAATTATGCAGGTTTTACATCTCTAGCTCTGGGGCAGTTTATTGGTATAATGTGTATGTGTGTGTGTGTGTTTGGGTGGGGAGTAACGGGGTGGGGTGATGAGAAAGCAGAGAGAGGGAGAACAGGAGAAGCAGGAGAGGCAGGAGTGCTGGGATGGCTCCAGCTCATCAGGAGCAGCAAGAATGGTTTTGCCCTATTGCTTGGACTTGCAATTCTGATATCTTTAAGAAAAGTAAACCTAATAGTTCATGTAAGTAAAATTAGAAAACTAGGACTCCACTCATCTGCGTATCAGTTCCTGACATGAAGCCATCAGATATCCCTAAAAGGGATAGAAGAGGGCAGAGATAGGGAGGGAGAGAATTAAAGGTTAAGGAGGGTAGAAGACAGAAGACTGAAAGTCATGGTAACATTAAAAACTCTAATTTTAGCATGGGTTTTTGGCGCTGACGTTGCCCTGGTGTGTAAAAAGTGCTTTAGCGCCGAAAAATCAGGCACTAAAAAACCCACGGCAAGCTTAGCACAGGTGCATGCAAATTGCAGGGTAATATCCTAATTATCTATTACCTTGCAAGGAGGCGCACTAGTGGATTAGCTGCTTAGCACATCCCCTACTACCGCAGGACATTTAGCGCTTGCTGAAAGGGAGGCATTAAACTTCCTGTAGCTGGCCTGACAAGTCTTCCCTCCGCAGGTTGCCAAACTCCCTTTCCAAGGTCTGGCCCAGGGGGCAAGGTGGTCTGGATCCGGTGATCCTCCCTTTACCTTTAAATGCTCGTTGTCCAGCAGGTCCTCTCTTCTTCCCTGAGGCCCAGAGAATAAAAGGCCCATGTTGACTTTATGTCCCCTGATGCCTGCACCTCAAATAGCCTCCAAGCAAAAAAAAAAAAAAAAAAAAAAGCATGCTTTTTCTTACTTCTAATGTACATTTTTTATGCATGGGTCATTTGCACGCTGTTAATTCACTGTATCCTGCAGGGGCCCTATGTTTTACCGCCCATGCCAAGAAAAACCCATGCTAAAATTTAAAGCCAATTTTAGCATGCGTTTTATTACATTGACCCCTAAATAAGCCTTGCTGACCTTTTCTGCCATTATATTTTTGGTTGTTAAGAAAGAAAAGCAACATAAGGAAAAAGCCAAACGCAGATGCAATAGAGCTCAGAAACTGGGAGGTTGATATTCTAACGAGTACTGCAGCCATAGGCTTGTTGTTTTCCCTCCAAATAAAACAGGCCATGGAAGGAAAATCCATTTGTTAGAATTGTGAGTGAAATGAACTAATGGGAGCTGTGTCAAGAGTTCTGTTACCTCTGGATTTGGGAAGGCTGCTTCCACAAAGTGTTCCTTAAGCAAGTTTATTTATAAGCACCAAAGCCCAGAATTAAAATCAATATGCAAAATGACAAAAGAAACTATAGACATAGAGGTCTATATTCAGACACAGTCCGAATAGCAAATTTAGCTGGATAAACTTATCTGGCTATCTTTGGAGGCATATTCTAGGGATGTGCAGACCAAAAGTTTAAGTTCATAAGTCCATAAGTCAAAAGGGGGTCCCATTTGCGGTCAATATGGACATATGGAGAATTCCATAAGTTGAGTCTATGTCCATATGTGCAAATAAAAATTTAAACCCCTCACCCGCCTTAATCCCCCCCCCCCAAGACTTACCAAAACTCCCTGGTGGTCCAGCTGGGGCAGGACGCCATTCCTGAACTCCTTTGCAAGGAGCACGTGACGTCGGCGTCACGTGATTCCCCTCGGATTCGCTCCCGGACCCCTCGTTGGGCTCAAAAGGAACTTTTGGCCAGCTTGGGGGGGCCTCCTGACCCCCCCAAGCTGGCCAAAAGTGCCTTTTGGGCCCAACGAGGGGTCCGGGAGCGAACCCGAGGGGAATCACGTGACGTCGGCGCCACGTCAGAGTGACGCGGCGTCACGTGATTCCCCTCGGGTTCACTCCCGGACCCCTCATTGGGCTCAAAAGGAACTTTTGGCCAGCTTGGGGGGGCCTCCTGACCCCCCCAAGCTGGCCAAAAGTGCCTTTTGGCCCCAACGAGGGGTCCGGGAGCGAACCCGAGGGGAATCACGTGACGTCGGCGCCACGTCAGAGTGACGCGGCGTCACGTGATTCCCCTCGGGTTCGCTCCCGGACCCCTCGTTGGGCCCAAAAGGAACTTTTGGCCAGCTTGGGGGGGCCTCCTGTCTCCCCCAAGCTGGCCAAAAGTGCCTTTTGAGCCCAACGAGGGTTCCAGGAGCGAACCCGAGGGGAATCACGTGACGCAGCGTCACTCCGACGTGGCGCCGACATCACGTGATTCCCCACGCGTCCGCTCCCGGACCCTCACGGAACTTTTGGCCAGCTTTGGTAAGTCTTGGGGGGGGGATTAAGGAGGGTGAGGGGTTTAAATTTTTATTTAGATCAACAATCGCGATTTCCAACGTATTCAACATAGCTATGTTGAATAAGTTGGAAATCCGATCGTTTAAGCCTCATCTTTTTTTTAAGTTAAAAAAAAAAAAGTTGCGTTTTCCATTTAAGTTCAAAACGAATGCACACCCCTAGCATATTCAATAGTGCAGCTGCACAATTGAATATAGCCAGCTGTCATACGTAGTCAGCTGGCTAACTATAGCCGGCTAACTTTAGGGTACCTCTGCCCAACCAGATTTAGCTGGCTATGTTAACCGGTTAACTCTGAATATCAAAGTTAGCTGGTTAACTTAGTTGGCTAACTCAACTCCTCCTAGTTATGCCCTCCTCAATGCCTGTGACTTATCTGACTAAATTCTAGCTGGGTAACTATTTACCCGCTTGAATTTAGCCGGATAAGCACTAAATATACCTGGATAAGCCATTTAGATGAGTAACTTTTCTGTTATCCTTCTAAATGGCTTTTGAATATCAACCTCATAAAGTCTAACTCTATCCAACACACAGCCACAGTTACTGCACTGTCTGGGACCAACACAAAATAATGTCAGTGCCTGAGGACTCTTCACCTTTCAACTTATCCTCCTGGTCTCTCTTCTCTCAGGTTCCCCATACTTCCTTTCCCTGATCTGCCCTTTATAGTTGTTCTCTAGTTTGTGAGAGGAGAGTGATTCATCAAATATGCTGAATCTCTAGAGAGCCCCCTAGAGGCTGCTTTTCTTGATCCCAGAGACCAGATTCTCCAATTAGGCATATGTACAGTCCCTCACAAGCAGCTATAAACATGTGGATGATACTTGGAAAACTTTTATAAAGCAGAACTGTCATAGGGACATCTTTATTATTATTTCTCATACAATTGATATAGTAATCTAACAAAATTAAATTTTGTCAATACAAAATTGTAAAGCAAAATACATTATTGCAATTTACAATCCTTACTTAACACTGGTCTATCAGTGTGTAGGGGATCAGACTATTCAAGAAGATAATTATAATAGCTAGATCTTGTCAGATAAATCTAATCAATATCTTTGACTGTGTGACCAGAGAGTTAGATCAGGGGAAAATGCTAGATATAGTATACTTGGATTTCAGCAAGGCCTTTGACATAGTTCCACATAAACAAACTGAGCACCCTAGATAGAAGCCTCAGAGTGACTTAACTAGGTTAGAAACTGGTTGGATGGGAGGCAACAAAGGGTAGTGTTAAATGGAGTTCACTCCGAGGTTAGAGAGGTTACCAGTGGTGTGCCACAGGTGTTTTGGGGAGGAAGGATGTAGTTGGGGTTGGGATTGGAATTTACATGCAAACTTTTGATTTTCAAAAGTGCACATGTAAGTCTGGAGCAGATGTAACTTTGTACGTGTGTATCATGCAAAGAACCATGCAAATCCGTAATTTTTCAAAGCAGATTTATGTGCATAAATCTGCTTTGAAAATTCCTGCCAAAGTTTGCAGGTAGAAAGTATCTACAGACTTTTGCCTATGCGGAAAACTCTAGGAAGTCACGTCTCTTTAAATTAGGTTTATCAGTTTAAAGAATAAATACATTTAGTATTCCATGGTCAGGCGTATCCTAAGAATATTCAGACTTTTCTTTAAAGGATATTTGCTGCAAATGTGCATATGTGAATCTACTTCTCAAAATTTCATGCTTTACTTTTTGAGCAGAAGTGGTTTCATCCAAATACTTGCAAGCAGTCAGAGGGGCATTGAACATTTACGCTCCATAGTCCAGGGTCAGCAGTCCCCAGCACATATTCTACCTAGTGGCACTCAAAAGCCTTTCTCCTGGCATGCTGCTCCCTTTCCAGTGTTGGCATCTTGATCATTTTCACAATTGTGGGCTGACCGAACTAGTCTCATGATGAAAGAAATTAGTACAGCCAGCCCAGAAATTTGGAAAACTGTTGGTAGTGCTGGCATTAGAGAACGAGTGGCGGGCAAAGAAGGCATAGTGTTTCTTAGGGGAAATCAGATTTTGGTGGGGATCAGCGGTGCCACAAGGTATAGGCAAGAAGAGCGACTGCCCTGGCTCCATGCTGAGGGGCCAGGGCAGTCGCTCTTCCTTTCAAGTCAGTCTGGGAGTGTACAAACCCAAAATGAAAGGGGTTACCAAAAGCAGTCCTCACCCGAGGTGCTGTTGGGGGTCCCTACATCTTTTTTCTCTGAAAGAGGAGAGATGTTTTCTGTGGGGTTTTTTTGTATCCCTACCATTACAATCATTTAGGGTTACATGGACACAGCATAATCATGCCATTACTCTCTTTACACCCCAATTTTTTCTACCCCCAATAATATCAGCCACAAGAAAGCATCTTTCCAGAGCTCTGCTTCATCTGGTTAACGCTCCTCAGATTCGGCAAACAAGTAAATGTGAATTGGTTATTTACTCTTTCAAAAAATACAAGGATTAGGGGATACTCTATGAAGTTAGCAAGTAACACGTTTTAAAAAGTAGAAGAAAATTCTTTTTCACTCAATACACCGTTAAGCTCTGGAATTCATTACCGGAGGATTTGGTTAAGGCAGTTAGTGTAGCTGGTTTTAAAAAGGTTTGGACAAGTTCTTGAAGGAAAAGTCCATAAATTGTTATTGACCAGGTGGACTTGGGGAAAGCTACTACTTATTGGCAAGCATAAGCAATATGGGATCTATTTAGTGTTTGAGATCTTGCCAGGTACTTGTGACTTGGCTTGGCCACTGATGGAGACAGGATACTGGGCTTGACAGACTCCCAGACTAACCCAATATAGCAATTCTTATGTACTTACAGCATACAATATGCATTTTCTAAATTTCTTTGTGAAGTTCAAGAAGTTTACTGCATGTTTTAATGTGCTTAATGTTATAAAATACATTGACAGCTTGATTTATCTTTTTTTTTTAAGTGTTGCAGCTGCCGGTGCTGAAACACGCATTCCTTTAGGCCAGAGTGCTTCAAGGCATTTTCTTGTTAATTCTTGATAAACCATTTGAGAGACAGGAAAATCTCAGTTTGGCTTTTATTAGATTGTGCGTTGTGCTCTTTAGATTCAGCTAGTTGTGCTGTCAGATAATCCAAATCTCCAGGATCTTCTAGGAGACTCTTGAGTTATCTGCTCCCCCTCCTGCATTGCCCATTGGATTCCCTGGCACTGTGGATCACTGGGCTACTGAGGGTAGCTCTCGGTCAGTCCTCCTTTATGCTGTAGAATTCTTTTGGTGTGGTAGCATGGTATTGCAGGGATAAGAGTAGAGAAAGCATGCACATTCTCTGTTCTGTCTCTCGTGGTGCCGGCCTGCTCTGCTCCTCATGATGTACTCCTGGTTTAGAGAGGAAGTGATGCAGATAGAAGGAGATGGGGTATTAATAGGGACAGTGAGTATAAACCCTCTTTATTTGTGGCCCCCAACATATTGCTGCTCTTGATTTCATGCTTCAGGAGAGAGATTGATATCACTGATGGGCCTTGGGGAATCAGGAGAGGGAAAGATAGGGGGAGAAGAAGAGGGGAGAGGCAGGGGGAAAGAAATGGGGACCAGGAAGAGAGTAGAGTTGCAGGGTAAGAATAAGGAGGAGCTGGGATAAGAGAACAGAGAAGTTGACTTAGAAGGGGATGAAAGCTGGAGAAGGGGTGAAGGAGAGTTGGGGGTCCAAGAAGGAGTGTGACAAAGAAGGAAGTAGAAGGTGAGAGAGTGGACAGGAGTTAGAGTAAGCAAATGGGGAGGAGCCGAGAAAGGAGTGAGAAAATGTCGATTCCTCAATTTGAATAAACTATAAATTTAAACTAGAACACAGAGGAAGTGAGTGGAGGAGGAGATGAGGCCCAGGGGAGGGTAAAAGAATGTGGGTGAACTAGATGAGAATGAGGTGAAAGCTGTGAGGAAGGGATGGAGAGTTGGTAAGTGGGTGTTTCAAAGAGAGCAGTTGAGGATTGGGAAGGATACTGGGCGTGAATGATGGAAAGGGGGAGATAGAGAAGTAAGAACAGTTATGGGAGCAGAGATGGATAGGTAAAAGGCAATAAAAGTTGTTGCAGGATAAAGAGAAGGGAGACATGAAGAGGACCGGAAGGCTCATCTACATACTGCTCCCAGCATCCCCCGGGAGAGGAGTCCAGGGGTCACCGCAAGCAAACCAGGGATTGAATTCCACAGCCCCAGCTTCCAGAGGCCCCGCGCCCTTTGCAGTAGAAGAAGACTGGAAGCGCGTGCCATTAGGCACGTGAATCTCAAACCCTTCAGTTCTTTGAGTGAAGATCAATTTAATGGTGGTTAAAGAGGATTGGTAAGTACAGCACTGGGAAATCTTTGGACTTGTAAAAGTTTGGAGAAAGGTGAAATAGTGGGATATATTTTTTAGAGTTTGTGTGTGTCTAAGGTAATAAGCAAGCCAGAGATAGTTAATTTTAGTATCAGTCTTTCCCACCCACTCAACCCTTGATTTTTAGGCAAGAGAAACTTTCTCATTAAAAATCAATCAGGCTCGTATCTAAATCATACTATTGTACCAGCCCTTATTGAAAGTTTAATCATCCCCTTATAGGATATTAGCTGATTAATTAGTAAATTCACCTGTAAATTTAAAGTACTCTAATTCCAATTCCCTTAGTATCCTAAACTTAACTAGCAGATTAATTAGTAAATACATCTGTAAATTTAAAGTACTCTAATTCCAACTACTACCCTAAACTTAACTAGGAACTCAATAAAATTAAGATGAAGGCAGGAGTCTAGCAGCAAGAGGGGGGCTTTCCAGTCTTTTGCATTGAGTGTCACCTGTATGATTTTTTACAGCCAGTGAGAGATTATATGTGTGCACTCAATGCAAAGAGCTCCTGGCTCTCAGGGAATGAGTCCAATCTCTGGAGGCTAGAGTAGCAAATTTGGAGGAGCTGAGGCAGACAGAAAGGTACATTGATGAGCCCTTCAGGGACATAGTAGCCAAGTCCCAAATCCAGTCTGGCAGCCCCAGTGCTACCTTGGATCAGAAAGTTCTCCCAGTAGGAGAACATCACGCTGGTATAGCAGGAAGTGATCCTGTAGCAAGGACCTGCTCTCCAGGTGATGTATTGTCCTCTCGCACTGAGGACAAGTCTCCCAGGGATACTGCCCAGGAGGGCAGGGTTAGGCCAGCCATCATATATAGGAAATGTAGATAGCAGGGTGGCTGGAAGACGTGAGGACCGCCTGGTAACTTGCCTGCCTGATGCGAAGGTGGCAGACCTCACGCATCACCTAGATAGGATTATAGCAGGCTGTCATGGGCACCTGCGACATAGGAAAATGTGGGAGAGAAGTTCTGGAAGCCAAATTTAGGATTTTAGGTAGAAAACTGAAATCCAAAACCTCCAGGGTAGCATTATCTGAAATGCTTCCTGTTCCATGTGCAGGTCCCCAGAGGCAGGCAGAGCTCCAGAGTTTCAGTGCGTGGATGAGACAATGGTGCAGGGAAGAGGGATTCAGTTTTGTAAGGAACTGGGGAAACTTTTGGGGAAGGGGGAGTCTTTTCCAAAAGGATGGGCTCCACCTTAACCAGAGTGGAACCAAGCTAGATGATCAAGGGGTTAAAGGGCTCTAGTGGAAGATAAGGCCATTGCAGAAAGACTAAATTAATTCTTTGCTTCCATGTTTACTAATGTGGATGTTGGGGAGATACCATTTCCAGAGATGATTTTCAAGGGTGATGAGTGTTATGGTTAAGCGGTGTTTGGGTGGATTCTTGGGTATTATGGCAGATGACCACGCCCTCAGGGAAGAGCCCCGTCGGGAGCCACAGTACTGGGATAGACTCAGGAAGCACAAACACAGTTCTTTATTTATACAGCTTGAAGTATACCACCAGAGGTGGCAGTAGTGAGGTAGTCTGGATGTAGCAGTCTCAGGACCCTCGGCAGAGGGGACCCTTCTCACCCCGTTGGTATAGGGGAATTCCGGTGTAGGTTTCCCAGCAAGGCAGTACTGTGGATGAGTTAGACTGAGAGTTAGATTACTCACTAGATGGTTGCTGTAGGTATGAGATTCCACCAGGTTGAAGTAGATGGTACAGGCACCGAGGCAGGGAGAGCAGGCCCTCGAGGAGTGAGTACCTGATTCCTGTAATGCACCTGAAATAAAGCAGAGGGCCCCCGAGGAGCAGGTACCCAGGTTAGCAATTTCCTGAAGAGCAGATAGAAAGCTTCCAGTGGCAGCACAGAAGCGGCAGAGTAGCCTAGACCGGCCAAGACCAATCCTTTGCTAACTCAATGAGCTAGCAACATAGTATAGGCTATATACCCGGATGGTGTGACGTCAGTAGAAGGGAATGCCCCCGAGGTTCGCGCCAATGCTGGAATAAAGACATGGGTGGCGCGTGCGTGCACCCTCGTAGGTCCTTGGGAGGAGCATGGTGGGAGGCAGCACCATAGCCGTTCCGGGGACACTGGAGAGGGTGGCTTGTAGACGCGGCGGTAGCCATTTTCCCAAGGTAAGCAGGAGGAGCCATGAACAAAGTGAGGCAAATGGGGCGAAGCCATCTAGCACCGACGGACGCAACAGTACCCCCTTCAAAGGGCGTCCTCCAGGCTTCCTACCTGGTCTTGGTTTCTGAGGATGCATTCTGTGGAAGTCTTGAAGCATCTCTTTATCCAATATATTAGCCAAAGGTGTCCAAGAGTTATCTTCAGGTCCATAACCTTCCCATGACAGGAGGTAGTCCCATACTCTGCCTTTTTTTCTTATGTCAAGGATAGCATCTACCTTGTATTCGATGACTTCTTCTGCATCTATTGGTGTAGGTTCAGGTGTCTTGTCAGAGAACTCACTAAGGATCAAAGACTTCAATAGTGAGACGTGGAACGCATTATGAATCTTCAATGTTGGTGGTAGCCTCAGACATTAGGTGAGATTGCCTAATCGTCAGAGAATGGGAAAGGGTCCAACGAAGCGTGGAGCGAAGTGAGCTGAAGGAAGTTTAAGTCTTAAGTGCTTAGTGGATAGCCAGATTTTGTCACCAGGCTGGAAATCTGGAGCCTTACAGTGGTGAGCATCGTATCTTTTCTTAGCTCGTAGTCCTGCTTTGAGAAGCATCTCTTTGGTCTGAGTTCATAGTTGTTGAATATCTTTGGCAGTAGATTGAGCTGCTGGGGATGACACTGACAGTGGAAATGGCAGTGGTGGCAATGGTAGTCGTCCGTAAACAACTTAGAATGGTGTTTATCCAGTGAATGTTGCTGGATGAGAGTTGATGGCGAATTCAGCCCAGGGCAACAGTTCAGCCCAATCATTCTGATGAGTGTTCACGTAGGTACGAATGAACTGCTTGAGTGTCCTATTCATTCTCTCTGTTTGTCCGTTGGATTGTGGATGGTATGCTTAGGTGAAGTCAAGAGAAATATCAAACTTCTTGCACAATGCCTTCCAGATCTTAGCTGTGAATTGGGCTCCTTGATCGGAGACTTAGTGTTTAGGCATGCCGTGCAGGCGGAAGATGTGCGTGATGAAGAGCTTAGCAAGCTCCATGGCTGTGGGTAAGCCAGGGAGAGCCATGAATTGAGCCATCTTTGAGAATCGATCTACAGTTACCCAAATCATGTTGTTTCCTCTTGAGAGTGGTAAGTCCACCACAAAGTCTGTAGCAATGTGTGTCTATGGCTCGTCTGATACTGGCAAGGGTTGATGATATGTTGCGGTTCCTCTGGGATGTCCTCGGAGAGGAATGAGCAAGATGGCAAATGGACATGTCCTAGTAAATACCTTAAACTCTATAAATGTACCCTGTCAAATTTCGGTTAATATATTCTGTTAAATTTCCTATCATTTTTCTCTGCTCCTGGTTGTATTTTTCCCTGTTTTATTGTAACTGTAACTGTTTTCGTTCAGCACCTGTTATTTATTTCGTTCACTGTAACTTTTATCACTCCCCCTGTTTATTGTAAACCGGCATGATGTGATACCCTCACGAATGCCGATATAGAAAAAACTAAAATAAATAAATAAAATAAAATAAATTTGCTCTGAGGTTCTTATCTCCAGGGCGATATTTCAGCACAAAGTTGAATCTGTTGAAAAACAGAGACCATCTCACTTGCCTATGGTTTAGGCGCTGTGCGTGGCGGAGGTACTCCAGATTCTTATGGTCTGTAAAGACTGTGACCTGATGTTGTGCTCCTTCAAGCCATGGGTGCCACTCCTCGAATGCCATCTTTATAGCCAGGAGCTCCTTATCTCCTATTCCGTAATTTTTCTCTGCAGGTGAGAAGTGACGGGAGAAGAATGAGCATGGGTGTAAGGCCTTGGAATCACCGGCCTGGCTTAGCATGGCCCCTACACCGACGTCTGAGGCATCGACCTCAACGATGAAGGGCTTAGTGGGATCCAGGTGTCGGAGACACGGCTTGCTCGAAAAGGCGTCTTTTAGCTTCTGGAATGTAGTTATTGCCTCCGTAGACCAATTAGCAACATTGGCACTTTTCTTTGTTATAGCTGTAAGTGAAACAGTGAGTGAGGAGTAGTTCTTGATGAAAGTTCTGTAATAGTTGGTGAAACCTAAGAAACATCTGAAAGCCTTTAGACCAGTGGGTTGTGCCCAATTCTTAATGCTCTCCAGCTTCTGTGGATCCATCTGGAAACCTTGGTTGGAAACAATGTAGCCCAAGAAAGGCACTGATTCCTTGTGAAATTCGCACTTATACAACTTGGCATATAGATAATTATCACAGAATCTTTGCAGCACTCTTTTGACATCCTCCGGATGAGTGGTCATGTCTTGGGAGAATATCAAGATGTCATCTAAGTATATAACAACACATTTATAGAGGAGATCCCTGAAAATGTCGATCATTAAATTTTGGAAGACAGCCGGGGCATTGCACAGGCCAAAGGGAATCACCAAATATTCAAAGTGACTGTCCCGGGTGTTGAAGGCCGTCTTCCATTCATCGCCAGAGCAAATGCCAAGTAAGTTGTAGGCTCCTTTAAGATCTAGCTTGGAGAATATCTTGGCTCCCTGTATTCTGTCAAATAGCTCTGAATTAAGAGGTAAGGGGTAACGATCTTTAACAGTTATCTCGTTGAGACCCCTGTAATCTATACATGGACGCAATGTTCCATCCTTCTTCCTCACAAAGAAGAAGCCTGCGCCAGCGGGAGACTTGGAGAGTCTTATGAAGCCTTTTTGGAGGTTTTTTATTTATTTATTTATTTATTTAACACTTTTTTATACCGACCTTCATAGTAAAACCATATCGGATCGGTTTACAAAGAACAAGGGGATAACTAAGACAAATAACTGAGGATAATAACAATAGAGGTGAATAAGGCAAAGTTACAATTAACAAGGAGTAAAAACTTGGAAGCTTAACGCTGGAAGAAAGAACAGATAAGAAAGAAGACATGTAGGAAGAGATTGCTACATGGTACAATAGTGCAATACAGATTATTGTATACAGTACAGTATCAATGTGGGTTAAAGCTAAAGATGATTAAAACTGGAGGTGCCAAGGTCTGCCGTTTTTGAAGGTGCCAAGGTCTTCCGTTTTGGAGGTGCCAAGGTTCATCGTTTTGAGGGAGCCAAGGTCCATCGTTTTGAAGGATAGAGGACCGAGTTGGCCAAGAAAGTGTAGGCGATTAGTGATTGTCTGGGGGATCGGGGAAGGCCTGGTGAAAGAGCCACGTCTTGAGTTTTTTTCTGAAAGTTGAGAGGCAGGGTTCCAGTCTGAGGTTTGAAGGGATGTTATTCCAAATGGATGGTCCAGCTGTTGAAAATGCTCGGTCTTTGGTCGAGGAAAGGCGTGTGGCTTTCATGGGGGGGAAATTTAAAGTGCCTTTATGAATATCTCTAATAGGTCTGTTGGAGGAGTATAGAGTTAAGGGAATTTCAAGGTCGAGTTGGAGTTGATGATGAATGGATTTGTGTATAAGAGTGATTGATTTGTAGAGGATTCTAAAGTTCACTGGTAACCAATGAAGTTTTCCGAGGATGGGAGAGATGTGCTCTCCGCGGCTGGTGTTTGTTAGTAGTCTCGCTGCCGCATTTTGTATCATCTGCAGAGGTTTGATAGTGGATTTAGGGAGGCCTAGAAGAAGGGCACTGCAGTAGTCTATCTTGGCAAATAGCAACGCTTGGAGGACTGTCCTGTAGTCTTGGAAAAATAGTAGTGGTTTGAGTCGTTTAAGGATCTGGAGTCTGTAAAAGCAGTCTTTGGCTGTGGTGTTAACTGAATATATTCAGACATGACTTTATTCTCTGCCACGGAGAGAGGGTAAACCCGTCACTTGGGTGGTTCAGTGTTAGGCTTCAGATTAATAGCATAGTCATAGGATCTGTGAGGCGGTAGTACGTCTGCAGCTTCTTTAGAAAAGACATCTTGAAACGATTCATATTGAGGCAGCAACCCCGGCATCACTGGGGTAGTTGGCATGCAGGGTATAGGTGCGACCTCCATCAGGCATTTTCCATGGCAGTCTGGACCCCAACGTGAAAGCTCCAGAGTAGCCCAATTGAATTGAGGCATATGCTGCTGCAGCCTTGGTAGACCCAGTACTATAGGGTGCATGGCCTTCTCTAAAACAAAGAAGGAGATTGTTTCAGAATGGAGAGCACCGGTCTGTAGACATACTGGTTCGGTGAGCTGGGTTACTTCGCCCGGCAAGGGCTCTCCATGAATTGAAGATAGGAGCAGTGGAGACGTCATAGTGGTTTTGGGAATCCGCAAGTGCTCCACTAATTGTTGTAGAATGAAATTGCCTCCTGCCCCTGAGTCCACTAGGGCAAGAGTCTGATATTCTAAAGGTCCGCAGATCAAGGATATAGGAAGAGAGAGCAGAGGAGAGGGTGCAGTAAGACCTAAGAAGAGTCCTCCCGCAGGGCTTAGGTCTGCCAGTTTCCCGGACATATAGGGCATGGTTGGACTGCATGGCCAGCTTGTCCACAATACATGCACAGCCTCAATTTCTTCCGTGTGCTTCTCTCTTTTGATGTCAGATGCTTGTGGCCTAATTGCATTGTTCTTCTTCACCAGCAACTGGACCCGAGGGAAAAGGCCTAGGTGTGGACTTAACTCGAGCTTCACCCTGAAAGGGTCTTCTGGGAATCTTAGTCTCTTGAACCTTGTCACGAAGTCGGCGATCAATCCTTGTTGTCAACTTCACTAGTTCAGCCAAGGTCTCAGGCATTTCACAAGCAGCGAGCTTGTCCTTCAGATGAGAGTTCAGTCCTTCAAAGAAGAGGGACCTCAGGCATTTTGGGTCCCAATGTAATTCAGATGCCAGTGTCTTGAATTCGATAGTGAAGTCAGCCAAAGGTTTAGTACCTTGCTTTAAGAGAACCAATGAGGATCCTGCAGTGGTATACCAGGCAGGGTCATCAAAAACTGATTTGAACAGCTCGAGGAATCCTTCAGTGTCATGTAGAATAGGATCCTCGTGCTCCCACAGTGAAGAAGCCCAAGTCAACACTCTTCCGTCTAGATAAGATCAAGATATAGGTGGTCTTGGCATATGTTGTGGAGAAATGGCTAGGTTGCAGGGAAAAGTGCATGCAACACTGGTTAATAAAACCTCTACATCTCCAGACGTCCCCTGAGAAGCGTGTAGGAGCAGATAGAGGTACAATAGTCTTGACCGTCATTTCTGGCGGTATGGCTTCTTTACCTGTGGTGGTGGGTAAGTTCATCTGGGTGTGCAGCAGGTTGAATGCAGCAGTCAAACTCTCCAGCACATTCTGCTGCTCGGAGATTCGCTGGGCGAGGCCTGGAATGGCCTGCAATGTGGTGAGCTGAGCCAAATCCATGGAATTATCAATCTGTTATGATTAAGTGGGTTTGGGTGGATTCTTGGGTACTGTAGCAGATGACCACGCTCACGGGGAGGAGCCCCGTGGGGAGCCACAGTACTGGGATAGACTCAGGAAGCACAAACACAGTTCTTTATTTATACAGCTTGAAGTATACCACCAGAGGTGGCAGTAGTGAGGTAGTCTGGATGTAGCAGTCTCAGGACCCTCGGCAGAGGGGACCCTTCTCACCCCGTTGGTATAGGGGAATTCCGGTGTAGGTTTCCCAGCAAGGCAGTACTGTGGATGAGATAGACTGAGAGTTAGATTACTCACTAGATGGTTGCTGTAGGTATGAGATTCCACCAGGTTGAAGTAGATGATACAGGCACCAAGGCAGGGAGAGCAGGCCCTCGAGGAGCGAGTACCTGATCCCTGTAAAGCACCTGAAATAAAGCAGAAGGCCCCCGAGGAGCGGGTACCTATATCTTGATCTTATCTAGAGATAGTTGCGATGGAGAAGGTACAGAGAAGGGCAACCAAAAAGATAAAGGGGATGGAACAGCTCCCCTATGAGGAAAGACTGAAGAGGTTAGGGCTGTCAGCTTTAAGAAGACAGCTGAGGGGGGGATATGATAGAGGTCTTTAAAATCATGAGAGGTCTTGAACAAATAGATGTGAATCGGTTATTTACGTTTTTGAATAATAGAAGGTCTAGGGGACATTCCATGAAGTTAGCAAGTAGCACATTTAAGACTAATCAGAGAAAATTCTTTTTCATTCAACGCACAATTAAGCTCTGGAATTTGTTGCCAGAGGATATGGTTAGTGCAGTTAGTGTAGCTGGCTTCAAAAAAGGTTTGGATAAGTTCTTGGAGGAAAAGTCCATTAACTACTATTAATCAAGTTGTCTTAGGGAATAGCCACTGCTATTAATTGCTTCAATAGCATGGGATCTTCTTGGTGTTTGGGTATTTGCCAGGTTCTTGTGGCCTGGTTTGGCCTCTGTTGGAAACAGGATGCTGGGCTTGATGGACCCTTGGTCTGACCCAGCATGGCTATTTCTTATGTTCTTATGGTAGCAGGAAGAGAGATAAATTATAGAAAAGAAGGATGAAGAGAAGTGAATTGTTGTCAGAGAGAGAGTGAGATGGAGAAATGAAATGAGCCATATGGAAATGAGAAAAAGTAAAGGAATCAGAAAACAAACAAGATGAAAGCAGAGCAAAGTATGCTGAAAAGCAGATAGAGGTAGAAAAATTATTTTCGGTTTAAGTATAATGTTATGTTACTAATTTTGTGAGGGAGTCTATAGGAAACTCCTTCAGCCTAACTTAAGATCCAGACCCATAGGGAATCCTGGGTGAAAGAAGTAGCTCCTCACCAGATTATAAGAACCCAGGGCCTAGAAGGGTTAGAGAGGCCCCAGGGAGTAGGCAGGAAGCCACTGTATGAGAAAATCTGCTGTGTGTGATGTATCTGTGTTTCCTGAAGTTTAAGGTGAGCTGCATCATTTGTTTGTTTTGCTTTGCACTTCATTTTTCACTGTAAATAAATTGTACAAAAGGGAAAAAGCCAGAGTCTGCCTCCTTATTCCTTCTGGGTGTTTCCAAGCCTCTGTTGCCCAAGTTACCACATATGATGGTAGCAGTGGGATCTCTTGCCTAAGCGGGAAGCACAGGCAGGAGCCCACAGCTGTAGCAGCAGAAAGAAAAAGAAATCCCTGCAGAGCTTTTTTTTCTCTTTTTCCTGGGGCCTTCCAGTTCCACTCATCCAGCTGAAGCTATAATAGGCTAAGGGGGCCACCTGCCTTTGCAGTTAGGGTTCAAGCAGTGAGACAGGGCTGGACAGGCCAGAAGCTTTTTTGATGTTTGTTTTTTTCACCTTGCCTTCCTCCGGTGAGACACCCAGTTTGAAGGCAGCTCAGTAAGCAGGGAAGATGGAGAAAGTGATCCAGGTCCTTGCTGCAGGGCAGCAGCAATTACAGACTGCCTTGCAAACTCAAATTGATCAGCAGCAGGCAGTGCGAGAACAGGTGATACAGCAGCATATGGTGCTAACCCAGATAGTACAAGCTGTGCAAACTTCTGTAACCAGTCTTCTTCCGTTGTCACTGACACTACTTAAGATGACCCCAGAAGAAGATCCCTATGGTTTCCTGAAAAACTTTGAACACTCAGCTCGACTGGAAGGTTGGGCAGAGGACAGATTGGTTATCTATCTTGGGAATCTACTCACTGGGGGTAGTTAAGATGCCTTCCAAACTTCCAGTGGATGTCCCCAGCCAGGGAGTCTCTACTTTGTGATTGTGGTTGAGCTGGATGGCATTCCAACGCAGTCATTAGTGGACTCTGGGAGTGTGAAAGCGCTTGTACGAAGAGAGTTACTGAAATGAGACCAGATTGATTATGAGAGAGTAGTGACCCTAGTATGCATCCATGGAGACCAACTGCAGTATCCAACAAGCTGAGTACAACTAAAGACCCTGGTCAGCCAAGACAAAATTGAGGGGGGAGTTGTTCCTTGGCTATTCTACCCTTTGGTGATAGGATGGGACTGCCCAAACTTTAAGAGCCTTTGGAACCAGCTCACAATGTGTTTGTTCAGGCACAACCATGAAGAATTAGAGTTTCCAGAACTGTTTCTCTTGGATGAACCAGATCTGTATCATAAAGTCTCTAAGACTCCTAAGTCCTGGAGGTAATGCCAACAGGACAAATACAGTTATACTGCTAATTTAGAGACAGCCAAGGAAGAAGGGTTGGTGCCAGGAGAAGAACAGCAAACCACCCAGAATGTCTTACTTGACACCTTTGAGTGAAACAAGGGGGGTGACCCGGGGAGCTTCCGGCAGGCTCAGAGGGAGGATGAGTCCTTTAAGTGGGCCCAGGAGCATAGATAGAGGGTGGTTGGAAAGCTAGTCCTTCGAGCTTAACTTACAGCCCCTATTTCTCCTTTAAGTTTTGATGAAAGGGGACCTACTTTACCGAGTCACAAAGGGAAGTGCGGAAGGGGAATTAATATCACATCTCCTAGCTCTCCAACCATATCACCACCTCCTACGGGGTCACCTGGGGGAGGAAAAGACCCAAGAGAAAATATTGGCAGAGATCTATTGGCAGGGCATACATGAATATCAAGTTGCCGGACTTGCCCTACCAGCCAACTCACAAAGCTTGCTAGTGTATGTGTGGCACCTTTCATATCCATACCCACAATCAATATCCCTTTTGAAAGGGCGGGCATGGACCTTATGGGACCACTAGAGTGATCGACTTGAGGAAATAAATACATTATCATTCTGAACTGTGCCACAAGATATCTGGAGGCAATGCCGCTATGAAATATGAAGACCCTGTCGGTTGCGACTGCCCTAATGGAGGTTTTTGAAACAACAAGGAGATCCTGACGTAGCAGGGAACCCCATTTGTGTCCAGGGTAATGAAACAGTTCTGCATCTTGCTCAAGGTAAAAGCACTGCATACCTTGGTGTATCACCCACAGATCAATGGCCTTATTGAGTGCTTCAATCAGATGCTCAAACAAATGATGAGGAGATTTGTGGATGAAGATGGCAAGTACCAGGATGCATTGCTACTCTACGTCCTGTTTGCAATCTGCAAAGTACCACAGAGCTTGATAGGGTTTTTGCCTTTTGAGTTACTGTATGGGAGGAGGCTGGGAGGAATTTTGGAAATAGTTTGGGAAACTTGGGAAGACAAAGGAAATCCTGGGCAGAACCTCATGGACTATGCTCTCCAAGTTCAGGATTTCCTAAAAAAATCTGGAGAGGCAGCCCACCTATGCCTAGAGAAGGCTTAGGCTATCCAAGCCTGAAATTATAATTGCCCCACGGTCCAAAGAGTATTCCAGCTGGTGGACCTCATCCTTGTCCTTCTCCCCTCGTTGGAAAGCAAGCTATTAGCCCATTGGCAAGGACCTATGAAGTGTTGGAGAAAAAGGCCTGTGGATAACAAAATAGTCCATCCTGATAAATGAAAAAAACATCAGATCTACCACGTAAACCTTCTGAAGAAGTGGGTTGCACAGATATGTGGAATGGTATAAGAAGAAGACTTTGGTCCAGAGGTCAGAGCTGAAGTTTACCAAACCCAGATTCCTTTCAGAGAGTAGCACAGACAACTGACTTAAAGCAGCTGGTGAAGCAAAACAAGGAGATCTTGAAACTACCAGGTCATACACACCTGGTACAGCATGACATCATTATGCTTCCTGGAGTTGTAGTGCTATAACAACCCTATCGGATTCCTAAGGCCAGTCGCTATATCATTGAGATCGAAGTAAAGGAGATGCTCTGGCTCGGAGTTATAAAGGAGTCTAACAGTGATTGGTCCTCACCCATAGTGTTGATGCTGAAGCCAGATGACAGCTTAAGTTTCTGAATTGACTTTAAAAAGGTAAATGAGATCTCAAAACTTGACGCATACCTGATACCACGAGTGGATGAGCTGGTTGAGCATATGGGATCAACCCAGTTCATCTCTACCCTGGACTTTACAAAAGGATATTGGCAGGTGCCTATCACGCCAGCAGGGAAGGAGAAGACTGAATTATCGATGCCCGGTGGACTTTTCTAGTTCACCATCTTCCCGTTTGGACTCCATGGAACCCCACAATGTTTCAGTGCTTGGTTGACCGCCTGCTCCACCTACATCAAGGGTACGCAGCCGGCTATTTGAATGGCATTGTGGTATACGGCCTAGACTGGAAACACACTTAAGCCAACTCCAAGCCTTGCTAATCAGTCTGAGGTAAACAGGACTTTGACTAACCCTAAAAAGTGCTTTTTATGGGGGTAAGAAGTCAGATATCTTGGCTGTATCCTGGGGAAGGGCAAGGTTTATCTGCACACCAGGTGCCAGCCCCACAAACAACAGCGAAAGTAAGAGTGTTCCTAGGTATTACAGGGTAGTATAGAGGTTTTATCCCCAATTATTTGGAGAAGGCGGAGCCTGTCATAAGGCTATTGGTGAAGAAAGCACCAGAGAAGGTTTAGTGATTAGCTGAAACAGAGAAGGCCTTCTGGTTTTGAAAGAGGTGTTGTGCTCCGAATCGACCTGATAAATCCAGACTTCACCGAACCCGTCACAGTGCAGACCTATGCCCCAGGAGAAGACTTGGAAGTAGTCTTATTCCAGGAGAAGGATGGTCAAGAACATCCTGTGGCATACATTAACTGGAAGCTAATGCCACGGGAAAGACAGTATCCAACAGTCGAGGAGGAGGCCTTGGCAATCAAGTGGGCTTTAAAGGCCTTGTGCTACTACCTGTTGGATAGCTGTTTATGCTTGTAACGGACTACCAACCAACCACTCCTTTGGATAAATAGAAATGAGTCCAATGCGAGGATGATGAGATGATTCCTGGCTCTACAGCCCTTCAACTACAAAATACAACATAGGTTAGGGAAGTAAAAACACCAATGTGGATATTCTGAATCAAGAGAAGTGTCCCTGGTAAAAGCAGGCACTACCCTGAATAAGGGTGAGCAGAGGGAGAGGGTATGAGAGGGCATCTATAGGAAACTCCCTCAGACTTCCTTAAAGGATTGGGCAAAACTGTCTTGCCCAGTCCTCCTTAAGTTCCAGACCTACAGGGAATCACTAAAGTATAAGAACACAGGGCTTAGAAAGTTAGAGAGGTCCTGGGGAGCAGGCAGGAAGCCACTGTTTAAGAAAACCTGCTATGTGTGATGATCTCTATTATTACCTGAACTTTAAAGTGAGCAGAAATATTTGTTTTGCTTTGCATTTCATTTTTCACTGTAAATGAAATGGACAGAAGGGAAACAGCCAGAGTCTGCCTCCTTATTCCTTCTGGCAGTTTTTACCACAGAGGAGTATTAGTTGTAAGGGTGGTAACAATGCCAAAATATGCAATCAGACAAAATAATTCTAGGAGACCAGAACGTCACCCAAAAAAGCAAATATTTTATTATAAGGATTACAAATACTACAAATTACAGCACTAAATAGATTGTAGCATGTGATTATACAGAAATGTAGATATTTTGCATTCACTAGGGATTGTTAGAAGGCTCTGTTTATTTATTACCCTTGCAAGCAATACCTGAGAACTTACTGGCAGTTGGCCAAACTGCATCTTGTAGCTCAGATGGGTTGGGAGGCCAGATAATCAGTCCTGCATCTCTTGTTTCATGTCATACCTTTCCGCAGTGTGTCATCCATGTCAATAATCGGTCACATTGCATTCATTCTGAACAGAGTCACTGTAGCTTTCCACCCAGGATATATTTTGTTTGTAAAGAGATACTGATCCCATTGATTTGGTAAAGCAGAAGCATGGCCTTGCAATGTCTGTACACACACAGGAGCTATAAACAATTTTTAGCAGTTTCAGCTAATATGTTGATCTTGGGTTTTTTTTGCTAGCATCGGCATTTTCTAATACAGTATTGCATTTTGATTCACAGAAGTTAGCTTGAGTTGCCTCAGAATTTACCATGAGTCACCTTCAGTCTGTAGAGTGGGACCTGGAAACTTATATGTTGTATTGCACGCAAAACATAGAAATTAATTTCCAGAGTTTTAACTTACTTTGAAAATTATTTTAATTAAAATATTATTTAAAATGTAAATTATGCATTTTAACGTATTCAGTTTTTAATTTAAAAAGAATGGGGTGAATTTTAAAAGAGTTGTTCATATTACAAGGTCCATATATCCAAGTATCTGGGCCGAGCGCAAGCAACTTGTATTTTAAAATGGCCCAATTATGTGTGTATATGCGTGTTTGTGAGCAACCCAATGTGCGGAAAAAGGGGCGGAGTTAGGGCATGACAGGGCATTCTGGGGCGGGGCCGACATTTATGTGTGTAAGTATGGATTTTAAATCTGATGCCTGCAGCATGCGTCGGTCTGTTACCCGTGTTTATTTACTTCTGCTCTTGATGAGATGTAAGTTTGAAGAAAACTTGTTTTAGGCCTACAATAATTGGGGGAGGAGTCTGGTTAAACTGGGGGGAGTACAGGCTGAAGAACCAGAGGAGTCGGGATGACTTAGAGATAGACTGGGTAAACTGATGGGCTAATAGATCAAACTGGCCATTTCCTTCACAAGTGCATGTTTTAAAATCTGCCTGGCTGTGCACGTTAAAGCCGACAAATTCCTAAGGAAGATATGCGAATAACATATGCTCATGTAACTGCTTAAAATTAGAAATATGCATGTGCATGCTAGGTGTATTTTACATAGTATGTGTGCACTTGTGCAAATGATTTAAAATTTCAGCATATTTGTGCTTGCGCATGCATACGCACCTACTCACTTGTTTTAAAGTTACTGTCCCTATGTATAAAACTGACATATGCCACTAGTACAGATACTGAATTATCGGGAGGCGTTTTGGATTTTTACTTTAAGAGCGCAGGCAGCGGGGGGTTTAAATGAAGAACTGGATTGGTCTGTTTTGGTGTCGTGAATACGTGACGTATTTACGTCAGGTGAATGCTGGGGATTGGATAGTTTGAATTCATTGTAGCAGTATATATGTATTAGTAGTACACTGTTGATGGCGTTTGGAACAGTCAAGAATTCAAGCCGATGGAGAAATATATCTTATAAAGCTCATAATGCGCTGAACAAACATGGATAAGGAAATCGACAGATTTAAGAGATTAACAGCCCCTGAGGAAAGACCTTGCAGGTCTGAAACACGGCCACGTTGGGAGGACGGTAACAGTTTGTATTCACGTCGAGTTTGAACTTTGCATTTACATAAGTACTGTCATCGATATAAAATCAGAGTGAGCTGATGGAACTGTAGCGTTTGAATTCCGAAATGATAATTAAAAAAAAAAAAATGTATTGATGAAATTTGATGCAAGAGTATATTTTTTGATTAAAAGATTAGCACATTTTTGGTATTTTATCACGCTCTACATATAAATAGTGGTTGGAGGTGGATTGTTGATGATTAAAAATCAAGCATACCATTACCGTGGGGTAATGTCAACAAAAGATATGAAATTCTCCTCTCCATCCTAAAACATTTTTTTTGTGTTATTTTTTTAATACAATATAGAGATAATTATTAACACAGCACAGTATGTACTTTTTTAAAGTTGTTCTGAATTAATAGGGAAAATATAGATAATTGTGGTAGCAGATTGGAGTTCACTACTTTTATATTGGCAATGCTGTCTCCTAAGAACATAAGAACATAAGAAATTGCCATGCTGGGTCAGACCAAGGGTCCATCAAGCCCAGCATCCTGTTTCCAACAGAGGCCAAACCAGGCCACAAGAACCTGGCAATTACCCAAACACCTAGAAGATCCCATGCTACTGATGCAATTAATAGCAGTGACAATTTGGCAATTTTTGGAGAGAGTTGAGAGAATGGTCAGTTGTAAATTTCACCCTTTACTCTTCTCCTCCCTCCAGCACTAGTCTTCCTGAAATCCAGTTGGGATTTCTGCAGTATACTGAGGCCCTATAGTACTTAAGGTCAAACACTTATTTATTTAAAGACTTTTTGTTTTGTAACAATCTTCATCTCTCATTTTTCTTTTTGAGATCAATGTATTAAAGAGGGACTATGGGATCTCTAGCTGCATTAGGGAGTGTCCGAGAGACATTGAACAGAAGTTTGTCCTACTCTGCTGGTGATGTGACCTCCAGATGACGCCAGCTCTACATAAGGGCTGGTTTCAGGAGGGCTCCCACCTGGTGGGTCCATGCCAAGAGTCATGCCCCTTTGTGCATGCATTCAGACACATTTGGGCCAGGGATTGTATCTTGTTAAAATGTTGGTAATTGTGTGCTGGCATTAAGAAAATTGATAACTGGAAGCCTTAGGTAATTAGTTTGTGATTGGGTTAAGAATAATTTAACAGCAAATGCTGCAGTTCAGAGGTTAAGGAGGGGAACTGGGTTATCCGACTCTATAGTTGGTGAAAGTAAGAGGAATATGTTTGAGTAATGTTATTATCCTCATTTGGGGGAGACGATGAGGAAAATGCTGGAAGAAGAGAAGTCTTAGAGTTATCCCTTTGTGGTGTAGCAAAAGGATGTTAAGGGTGAAAGGATGTTTAAAATATTGGGTTATTAAATTCTTGATCATTAGTGAATAAGATCCAACTAATTTGTGACTTGCTAGGGGAACATGAGATGGACTTCGTTTTTTTCACTAAAGTGTGGGTTAAAATTGGTGATACTATCAGCTTTTTTCAGGGGTGTCCAGAGGGTTTTTCCTTTATTCATAAAGATCGTGTAGATAAGAAGTGTGTGTGTTTGGGGGAGGCATTAGAGGGGACTAGGAGTCATTTACTGAATGAATTTGGTCATCAAAGTAGTAGATTTGAAGCCATTGGAGAATGTTGAAGGTCTTGCAGTTTGGTGAATGGGAATGGATATCCCATATTTTTTGTTAGTCTATTATACACTAAATCTTAATATCACCTTTGAAGATTTGATGAGCTTCATAGCTGATCTCACTTTATTCAGGAACAAGTGGAGTTTGCTAGGTGATTTCAATATTAATTTTGATGCTCCAGGGAATGGAGGAGATAAGTATTTTTGTTGTGTTTGTGGCATTGTGGACCCCTGGTCGCTGTGGAGATGACTCCGCCCACGGGGTGGGGCCCCGTGGGGAACCACAGCGATAGGCTGAAATCAAATAGCAGACAGAGGATGGATGGAAGGCTTTATTGTACTGTTGTAGATGGATGATGTAAGCAGGAAGGTAAGGCACTGAGATCCGCGAGGTGCCAATACGCTCAACAGGCTCGGATGTAGAATCTTACCCAGATGTTCTCGATAGGCGGGACCCTGCAGTGCGGGTAACGCTGCGGCTGGTGGGTGGTGTTGGAGCACCGGATCATAGAGGTACTCACAGGAATGTGGGAGTCTTCCTGGTGATGAAATGGTGGGACCGAAGTTCCGTGGTACAGGATATAAAGGCTGGTAGGCCCTCGAGGAGCGAATACCTGATGATCCGATATCCTGAAATGTAGAAGAGAGAGAAAGACCCCGAGGAGCAGTTGTCTAGTTAGTAGAGAACCCCGAAGGGTAGTTGGAAGCAAGAGACCCCCGAGGAGCGGGTGTCTAGAGCTTCTGAAGGAACGAAACCCTTGGAGTGAAAGCGGTGTCTAAGCGAGCAGCTTAGAGCAGTCAGAGTAGCTAAACCGAAGTCCTTGCAAACTCAAAGGTGGTAGCGAAACGGAGGCTTGATATACCCGGAGGTATTGACTCATGTGGTGGGGACGCTCCTGAGGTTCCCGCCATGACGTGTATATGAGCGTAGGAGATGTGCGCGTGTGCGCCCTAGGAGGCCACGGGAGTGAGCATGGTGGACTGGAATGCCCATGCTAAGTTGGAGACACTGAGGCCCTCAGCATTCGGCACTGGAGGCAGCCATCTTTCCCAAGGAGGGAGAATAGGGAAGAAAAGAGGTAAGGAAGAGCAGTCGCAGCCATCTGCAACCGGCTGCAACAGTACCCCCCTTCAAAGGGCCCCCTCCAAGACCTCTTCCAGGTGGTCTGGGCTTGTGTGGATGCGCCAGGTGGAATTGACGTATTATCTCTTTATCTGTAATATTGGCCAGTGGTTCCCAGGAGTTCTCCTCTGGACCATAGTTCTCCCATGAAATGAGATACTCCCATGTCTTGCCTTTTTTACGTACATCAAGGATGTCATCCACGGCATATTCGATGCCATCTTCTGTATCCAGACTAGTAGACTCTGGGTCTTTCCTGGAGAATTCGGAGAGCATCACTGGCTTTAGTAGAGATACATGAAATGCATTGTGTATCTTCATTGATGGAGGCAGTTTTAGACAGTATGTCAGATTTCCTAATCGCCGAAGGATGGCAAAGGGTTCCACATAGCGAGGTGCAAATCTTGCTGAAGGAAGCTTAAGTCGAAGGTACTTGGTGCTTAACCAGACTTTATCTCCAGGCTGAAACTGAGGTGCCTTTTGATGATGAGCATCATAGGTTCTCTTTGCCTTTTGTCCTGCTTTGAGTAGAAGCTCCTTCGTCTGTTTCCAAAGTTGGGATAACTCTGCTGCGGTAGCCTGTGCAGCGGGAGAGGCTACTTACAATGGAATTGGCAGAGGAGGTAATGGTTGTCTTCCGTAGACAAGCTGGAAAGGGGAAGACCCCGTCAAAGTAGCAGGATGCGAATTGATGGAAAATTCTGCCCAAGGCAGTAATTCAGCCCAGTCATTCTGTCTAGAATTGACATATGATCGCAGAAATTGTTTCAGCGCTCTATACATCCTCTCAGTCTGACTGTTGGACTGAGGATGGTAGGCAGAGATTAAGTCCAAGGTGATGTCAAATTTTTGACATAATGCTTTCCAAAACTTTGCCGTAAATTGCACTCCTTTGTCGGATAGGATATGTTTAGGCTTCCCATGAAGACGAAAGATGTGTTTAATAAAGAGTTTTGCTAACTCCGTAGCAGAGGTTAATTCTGGTAGTGCTACAAAATGTGCCATTTTAGAGAAACGGTCAACCGTGACCCATATAGTGTTATTCCCGAAGGATGATGGCAGGTCCACTATGAAATCGGTAGCTATATGGGTCCATGGTTCATCCGGCGATGGTAAAGGCTTTAATAGGCCCCAAGGATGCCCGGGTGGTGGTTTTTGCTTGGCACAGACAGTGCAGGAACCCACATATGCTTGTATGTCCTTCTTCTTGGTTGGCCACCAATAGTATCTTTGCAACATGGCTAGGGTATGACTCTGTCCTGGATGGCCTGCCAGATGGGAATCATGTGCCCACTTCAACAGCTTCTTCCTTAAATTTCTGGCCACCACCATCTTCCCAGTGGGTACCGTGTGGGTGGCTGCGAGAACCACTCTTTCGGGATCAATGATATGATGGGGTTGATCTGGCACGTCCTGAGGTGAGAATGATCGTGACAGGGCATCTGCCCGAGTGTTCTTCTCTCCTGAACGATACTTCAGAAGGAAGTCAAATCTGTTGAAAAACAGAGACCATCTTGCTTGACGGAGGTTGAGTTGTTGAGCATGTCAAAGGTACTCCAGATTCTTGTGAACGGTGTTGTGCGCCTTCTAGCCACGGACGCCACTCTTCAAAAGCCAGCTTGATTGCGAGAAGCTCCTTGTCTCCAGTCTCATAATTTCTCTCGGCAGGTGAGAATCGCCTTGCAGGGATGGAGCACATTGGATTTGCTTTACTGACTTAGAACCACCCCCACACCAACATCTGATGCATTGACCTCAACAACACGGCTTCTTCTGAAAAGCCTCTTTGAGCGTCAAAAAGGCAGAGATGGCTTCTGGAGATCAATTGGCAGGGTTGGCTTCCTACTTGGTCATAGCAATTAGAGGGACTGTCAATGATGAGTAGTTTTTAATAAAGGATCGGTAGTAATTGGTGAAGCCCAAGAAGCGACGCAGTGCCTTCAGGCCTGTGGGTTGAGGCCAGTCCCGGATACTCTCAAGTTTCTTGGGGTCCATTTGAAATCCGTTCTTAGAAACAATGTATCCCAGGAAGGGTACAGCTTCTTTGTGAAACTTGCACTTTTGAAGCTTTGCGTATAGGTGGTACTCACGCAGGCATCTAAGGACTTTCTTAACATCCTCTTGATGACTTTGCAGATCTTGAGAAAAGATCAGTATATCATCGAGATATACTACTACGCATTGATAAAGTAAGTCCCGTAAGATGTTGTTCATCTTATTTTGAAAGACTGCAGGTGCGTTACTTAAGCTGAAGGGCATGACGAGGTATTCAAAGTGTCCATCACGGGTGTTAAAAGCAGTCTTCCATTCGTCTCCTTCTCGAATACGCACCAAGTTGTAAGTTCCTTTAAGGTCTAATTTGGAGAATGTTTTGTCTCCTTGGAGCCTATCGAACAGTTCAGAAATTAAGAGCAGGGGGTACCTGTCCTTGATGGTAATCTCATTTAGACCCCTGTAGTTGATGCAGGGGCGTAAGATGCCATCCTTCTTCCCTACAAAAAAGAAACCTGCACCAGCAGGAGATTTGAGAGGTCTGATGAATCCCTTTTGTAGGTTTTCTTGTATGTAGGTAGACATAGCTTTAGTCTCAGCTACTGAAAGAGGGTAGACTCTTCCTTTGGGAGGTTCTGAATTTGGCTTCAGATTTATGGCACAGTCAAACTCTCTATGTGGTGGAAGAACATCAGCTGCTTGCTTTGAGAAAACATCCTGGAAGGAGGCATATTGTGGAGGTAAGCCAGGTAATGACGGAGTAGTGGGCATGCAAATGAGCGATGAAACTTCCGCAGGACACCGACCATGACAGTCTGGTCCCTACCAGGACAGTTCCATCGTGGCCCAATTAAATTGTGGCATATGGTCTTGAAGTCAAGGCAGCCCCAATACCACCAGATGCATGGTTTTTTCCAATACTAGAAATGAAATGGATTCTGAATGTAGAGCTTCAGTGTGCAGGCCAATGGCCTGGGTGGTCAATGAAACTTCTCCAGGAAGTGGTTCTCCATGGATAGAGGACAATAGCAGAGGCTTAGCTATTGGTGTGGTAGGAATCCATAGATGTTCAACTAAGTGCTTCAGAATAAACTTGCCTCCGGCACCGGAGTCAATGAGAGTGAGAGTCTGAAATTTGAGACCTCCACAAAGCAGAGATACTGGTAAGGATAATGGAGGATTAGGAGAGGTGAGGCCCAGGAGAAATCCTCCAGCAGATCCAAGGCCCGTCAGTTTCCCGGACAAATAGGACAGGTTTGGACAGCGTGGCCCGCCTGGTCACAGTACATGCACAACCCCATGTGCTTGAGAAAATGTCTCTTCATGGAGGTCAAATGGCTTCGGCCTAGTTGCATAGGCTCTTCCTCTTCTAAGGTTGCAGACAGTAAGCTGGAAACAATAGGCACAGGTTTAGGATGGTTAACCCCCACTGTAGACTTTCGTCGACTCTTAGCCTCCTGAGTACGGTCACGGATACGGCGGTCAATTCTCCCAGCCAGTTCCATCAGGGACTCAAGTGTATCAGGCAAATCACGAGCCACCAATTTGTCCTTTAAGTGAGAGTTGAGACCCTCCATGAATATAGCATGTAAGCATCCAGTGTCCCAATGTAGTTCGGATGCTAGAGTCTTAAATTCAATAGCAAAGTCTGTAAGCGGCTTGTTACCTTGCTGAAGATTGAGCAAGGCGGATCCAGCAATGGTCTGGCGAGCAGGGTCATCAAACACAGACTTAAAAAGTTTTAGAAATACTGGTAGGTCAATCAGGATAGCATCTTCATGTTCCCATAACGGTGAAGCCCAGGCCAGGGCTCGACCTTCTAGGAACGACAGGATGTAGGTGGTCTTTGAAGCTTCAGTGGGAAAGAGGGTAGGCTGTAGTGAAAAATGCCTGCTGCATTGATTAACAAACCCTCTGCACATCTTGGTTTCAACCGTAAAGCGGGTAGGTGTGGATAAAGGCACAGTGGTCTTAAGGGTTACCACTGGTGACAGCAATTCCTTCACAGGAGGAGCTGAAGAACTCAGTTGAGCATGTAACTGATTGAAGGCAGTAACTAGGCTCTCCAAAGACCTTTGTTGTTCCGTGATCCACTGGGCTAGGCCAGGGTTGGCCTGCAGGGCTGCGAGCTGAGCCGAATCCATGGAGTTGGCAATCTGTTGTGTTTGTGGCATTGTGGACCCCTAGTCACTGTGGAGATGACTCCGCCCACGGGGAGGGGCCCAGTGGGGAACTACAGCGATAGGCTGAACTCAAAGAGCGGACACAGGATGGATGGAAGGCTTTATTGTACTGCTGTAGATGGATGATGTAAGCAGGAAGGTAAGGCACTGAGATGCGCAAGGTGCCAATACGTTCAACAAGCTCGGATGTAGAATCTCACCCAGATATTCTTGATAGGCAGGAGCCCACAGTGCAGGAAATGCCACGGCTGGTGGGCGGCGTTGGAGCACCAGATTGTAGAGGTACTCACAGGAATGTGGGCGTCTTCTTGTTGATGAAATGGTGGGACCAAAGGTCCGTGGTGCAGGATACAAAGACTGGTAGGCCCTCGAGGAGCGAGTACCAGATGGTCCAATATCCTGAAATGTACAAGAGAACATAAGAACATAAGAAAATGCCATACTGGGTCAGACCAAGGGTCCATCAAGCCCAGCATCCTGTTTCCAACAGTGGCCAATCCAGGCCACAAGAACCTGGCAAGTACCCAAAAACTAAGTCTATTCCATGTAACCATTGCTAATGGCAGTGGCTATTCTCTAAGTGAACTTAATAGCAGGTAATGGACTTCTCCTCCAAGAACTTATCCAATCCTTTTTTAAACACAGCTATATTAACTGCACCAACCACATCCTCTGGCAACAAATTCCAGAGTTTAATTGTGCGTTGAGTAAAAAAGAACTTTCTCTGATTAGTTTTAAATGTGCCCCATGCTAACTTCATGGAGTGCCCCCTAGTCTTTCTACTATCTGAAAGAGTAAATAACCGATTCACATCTACCCGTTCTAGACCTCTCATGATTTTAAACACCTCTATCATATCCCCCCTCAGTCGTCTCTTCTCCAAGCTGAAAAGTCCTAACCTCTTTAGTCTTTCCTCATAGGGGAGTTGTTCCATTCCCCTTATCATTTTGGTAGCCCTTCTCTGTACCTTCTCCATCGCAATTATATCTTTTTTGAGATGTGGCGACCAGAATTGTACACAGTATTCAAGGTGCGGTCTCACCATGGAGCGATACAGAGGCATTATGACATTTTCCGTTTTATTCACCATTCCCTTTCTAATAATTCCCAAAATTCTGTTTGCTTTTTTGACTGCCGCAGCACACTGTACCGACAATTTCAATGTGTTATCCACTATGACACCTAGATCTCTTTCTTGGGTTGTAGCACCTAATATGGAACCCAACATTGTGTAATTATAGCATGGGTTATTTTTCCCTATATGCATCACCTTGCACTTATCCACATTAAATTTCATCTGCCATTTGGATGCCCAATTTTCCAGTCTCACAAGGTCTTCCTGCAATTTATCACAATCTGCTTGTGATTTAACTACTCTGAACAATTTCGTGTCATCTGCAAATTTGATTATCTCACTCGTCGTATTTCTTTCCAGATCATTTATAAATATATTGAAAAGTAAGGGTCCCAATACAGATCCCTGAGGCACTCCACTGTCCACTCCCTTCCACTGAGAAAATTGCCCATTTAATCCTACTCTCTGTTTCCTGTCTTTTAGCCAGTTTGCAATCCACGAAAGGACATCGCCACCTATCCCATGACTTTTTACTTTTCCTAGAAGCCTCTCATGAGGAACTTTGTCAAACGCCTTCTGAAAATCTGAAAAGAGAGAGAAAGACCCCCGAGGAGCGGTTGTCTAGTTAGTAGAGAACCCCGTAGCGTAGTTGAAAGCGAGAGACCACTGAGGAGCAGGTGTCTAGAGCTTCTGAAGGAGCGAGACCCTTGGAGTGAAAGCGGCATCTAAGCAAGCAGCTTAGAGCAATCAGAGTAGCTATCCCGAAGTCCTTGCTAACTCAAAGGTGGTAGTGAAATGGAGGCTTGATATACCCAGAGGTATCGACATAATGCCGTGGGGACACTCCCGAGGTTCCTGCCATTACGTGTATATGAGCGTAGGAGATGTGCGCGCTCGCGCCCTAGGAGGCCATGGGAGTGAGCATGGCGGACTGGAACGCCCATGTTAAGTTGGAGACGCCGAGGCACTCGGCACCGGAGGCAGCCATTTTTCCCAAGGAGGGAGAATAGGGAAGAAAAGAGGTAAGGCAGAGTGGTCGCAGCTGTCTGCAACCGATGGACGCAACAATTTTGTTGATTGTATACATAATCAGGGTTACATGCTGGTGGTGGATGGCCCTGTACATCTATTAGGGCATACATTAGAATCAGTTTTTATTCTAGAGATGTTCAAGGAAATGACTAGGCAAGTAAATCTTTTCAAATATTATGGCATGACCACTCTGTTATACAGGTGGAGTTTTGGAGAAGATGCAATAGGAAGCTATTAAAGAATGTAGAATTCCATCTGTGTAACCTAAAAAATGTGGTGGTTGAAGATTAGGCCACAGCATATAGCAAGCAGGGGTAGATTTTTCTGATTTAATAATGGACCAGCTAGTGACTATATGGCATGCAGCTTTGCCTGCTGTGGTGGCTGAAGTAGCTCTCCTGTAAAGGTATACTTGCATTCTAGGTTTATTGAAATGGTACGGATTTCATACAGATAGGTTGTAGCGTGCCTCATGGATCAGTACTAACCCAATTTTGTTTAACTTATACATATGGCAGAGATAATTGACCCGTTGTTTTCAAACATGAAGTAGATGTCACTTCCGGGTAAGGATTCGTTGGTAATCCGCGTTGCCAATCTGCGTTGAACTTTGAAGATGATGAAGTCCCGGTTGGGATAATATTTGACATACTTATGAGCTTGAATAAAATTTCTTCGGTTGAAGATTTTCAACGTGTGGATGAGATTTACTAACACACCCGTTGAGAGATATATAGGGTTTGTTGAATTTTGATGTTTTAGTTCATCCCTGAAGAAGCCTTTGAGAGATATCAGGCAAAACAAAGATCTTTGTTGGATTTCATGTGGACTAACATCTGTATGTTGTGATTCATGTAAATTAATAGAAAAGCATTTGCACTTTATATAATTTGTTTAAGATTAAGATTAACAAACACATAGTATGATTACATTTTTATATACATTGTATTTGATATATATTTCATGTCTTTTGATGAAGATGATTTTATGTGGGTGTATGTGTGAGATGGATGAGTGTGTTAGATAGATTTTAATGTTAGATAGGTGAGTGTTATATATGAATAAAACAAATTTATTTGTTGAATAGATCCTCTTCATGTGGTATTTATATATTATAGAGATAATTGACCAGCATGTCCTGAAATGTCATATGTTCACAGATGATCTACAAATTCTTGTGCACATTGACAATGACCAGGCTGTGGATGTTGGTAAAATAAACTTGTGTCTGAGGACAGTAGCTAAGGGGTTACAGCAGAGAAGTCTTAAATTCAATCGAGGGAAAACGGATGCCTTACGGGTGAGCTGAAGGGATAGGTCCTTCCTAGTAAACTTTGAAATAGTGGGAGTAAAATCATAGCCGAGGACATGGTAACCAGTTTAGAGGTGAAATGAGACAATACGTTGTTAATGGAACCTCAGATCTCAGAAATAGTGCAGGAATAATTTTCTTGTCTTAAGCTTGATTAGGCAGCTGTAGCACTATCTAACCCCGAAGGATTTGACAGCTGTAGTTCATTCTTATATTACTAATAGAATCAATTACTGCAGCTCAATATATCAGGGGCTGCCATAGGCAGACTGAAGTGTCTACAGTTGCTTCAGAATTTGCCTGCTAGGCTGCTGGTGGAGTCCAGAAAGCACAATGATATCACCCCAATTTTGCGGGAGCTTCACTGATTGCCGATTAAGACATACAGTTGGTTCAAGTTTTTGGTGTCAAGGCCAGGAGTTGATTCACGGTTCTGGTATTGGTCTGCAGATGTGTTCATATGGGTCTCCTTGAGTATTTGGCAAATATACTCTCTAAATACGTGCCTTCATGGGCACTGAAATCATCTCAGCAATTTCTTTTGGAGAAATCATCCCCAGCAGGATTTATTCCAGCAATGATGCAGTGGACATCACTCTGGAATAAATTGACTATCTAGATTAAGAACAAAGAGAACTATTTTAGATTTAAGTAACAGGTAGGGTCCTTCGTGTTGCGCAGGAGGTGGACTCTTGGGCCGAGGAGGGGTTGACGCTACCTGCAGGGCAAGCCCCATGCGTTCCCACCGTCAGAAGGCGGAGCTAGCTGACTGACGGAGGCGGGCTGGAGCTTCGCCAATACCAGCCCTCGTTCCCCGCAGGTGGAGCCCTTGGGAACCAGGGCCGACTGGACTTAGGTGGGCTTCCGTCCGAGGTCTTCTCAGGGACGACGAGGAGGTCAGCCAGGGGCCAGCAGCAGTAATAGGAGTAGATGGTCTGATCTGGACGAGGCAGAGTCCCGGAGACCCAGGTGCCAATGAGAACAGGAGGCATACAGAGGGCGCCCGAGTAAGAACAGGCCGAAGCCTGAGAGGCCAAGTCCAGAGTAAAGACAAGAGGAGTGTCGTAGATCAGGCTGAGTCAGGGCAGGCGTCAGGCAAGGAAGAGTGGCAAGACTAGCGTGGGTCAATACCAGAAGTCAGCAAGAGAATGTCAGGCAAGGCAAAGGTCAACCAAGAGATGGGCAGGATCATAGTCAGATGAAGCAGAGGTCAAAGCCAGGAGACAATCAGCGGCGTGGTCAGATGAAGCAGTGGTCAAAGCCAAGAGACAATCAGTGGCGTGGTCAGATGAAGCAGTGGTCAAAGCCAGGAGTCAGTCAGTAGCAACAAGCAGGGTGGACACGGAACACAGGAGCAGGAACGGGTACCAGGATCAGGAACAGGAACGCAGACAAATCAGGAACCAGGAACACGGAGGAAACACAGGAACGAGCAACTAAACACACGACTAGCATGGAGACCTGTTGCCAAGGCAAGGAAGCACTGGCCGGGCCCGGCCTTAAGTACCGGGACCCAGTGACGACATCATCTGGGGCCGCGGATTGGATTCCCGCCGTGGCCCCTTTAAAGGTAGAGCTGATGCATGTGCGCGCACCTAGGGAGGGGTGTGGCACGAGATGGCGGCGTCTCCCTGCTGTGGAGCTGAGACATCTGCTGCGGAGCTAGGAGCATGAGGAACGGCCTGGACTCAGAGGCGGCGGCCCACGGCCGCAAGAGAGGCAGAACCAGGCACTGGAGCATGCAAATGGGGGTAAGAGGGCCTGGCCGCGGGGCTGCCGCAGCCGGCACGCTCAACACTTTGTTTTCAGTTTTAAATGATTTTTTACCCATAAATTCCCAGATTTTTCCAAAGATGACAGTCGGTTTAAACCAATATTCACCCTAATTTAGGCTGATTGAAAAGCTGCTCCAGAGCTGCTGGTGCAGTGTTTCAAGACCTTCAGCCACTGCTGGAAGCCATTGTGGGCCAAAGTGCATGCTGTGTTTCAAGTCCAACTCCCCACCTGTGAAAGCGCTCGCCCTCCAGGTCCACCGATGCCGTGTTTCAAGTCTTGCCTTCTCATCCCCATAGCAGTCAAAGTCCGGTGCCACAAATGCATTTGAAGCAGGCCCTGTCCACCAGAAGCATTTTCTGGTCCTGGACAAAAGCAGAAGCGCAGTGCTGCAGAGCACAGAGTAAGCAAGCTGCTGAAGGGCAGAGGAAAAGTCTGCGGCCACCACCAGTAAGGATGAATGCTCTTTCAGAGTGGGGGAATTTGTGTGTACGGGGGGGGGGGGGGGGGGGGAGGGCAAGGTGGGAGTGAGGAAAGAGAGGAACATATAGGCAGGGAATGAATGTAGAAATGGAGATGCTGCCGAGTAGGTGGGTGGGAGAATCTGCTTAATATTATTTTACGGTCCTGACTTCTGTCCACCAAAAAAGCTCTGATATTATCCCAGAAAAAGTAGAAATTTTTTTTTCAACTGATTTTTTTTTCTGTTTTTGTTCTTGTCATAATAAATCCGAAAAAAGTTCCTGGGAAAAGTAAAGAAAAAATAAAAACTGAAAATGAAGGTCCCTAGAAATAGGTTCAAGCATGGCTCTTTAACCAAGCATTTTCTTAGCGGTTATTGTCAGGGCATCAGTTGTGAAGTATGAGGTGTAATGGGACTTGGGTCATGGAGCAGGCCGAGCTAATATGAGGAGAGATTATGTAGTTTTATGTAAGGTGAGATGTTGATGATTGTGTGCTGTGTTATAGATTCTTTTGTTAGAGAGCTCTAGTAATTTGGCTTTTTCCCCCCCTATGGATGAGGGATTTCATAGTTTCTCATCTGTTAGTAGTTGAAAGGCAAAATATTGCATGTTATTGGAAGTCTCGAACCAAACTATCAATGAACAGTTGGATGCAATCAGTTTGGAAAGTGCTCACAATGTATTTAATTATATTTTATATAAGGGACAGATACCAGAATGCACCAAGAGAGTGGTCAGCTTTCTTAATGGTGATGGGGGCGCAGAAGGCCTTTTGTTAAGTGAATATCTGTTCACGGATCTCGTCCCTGTTGGTGCCTGCTCCTATGGACGGGGGGGGGGGGGGGGGATTATATGTGTTGTTCCCACTTGCTATATGTTTTCTTAATGTTGTGTGGTACAGTTTAACTGCTGGATTTTTTTTTTTACCCTTTCTGGAGTATTACTTTCAGCAGTTTTATCATTACTTTATGTCAGTTGATTAATCCTTACTTTGTATTGAGTCATTAGCCGTTATATGGGTTCTTTATAAAGTACTGTTAAATGATGATTTTAAATAAAAGTGAACATAAAAAAAAATTGCACCTCGCCTTGATATTTAGCTGAAGGGTGAGCACCAAAATGTGGACAAATAAATAAATAAAGGTGCAAATGCGGTTTAATGCATTACAATTGTCATTTGTGCTCGTTATCTCCCGAACGTGTGGAATTTAGCATTGTCCTCTTTGGCTGCTCTGTCAATGCAAAATAGTAATGAGCTGCACAGTTATGCAAAGTAGCTCATTACCTATGTTTGTTTAGGTAATGACCATTTATTCATTTAAATCTTTTCTTTCTTTCTTTCTTTCTTTGCTTATTTTATATTACGCTTTTCGGCCACTTCAAAGTGGATTATATTCAGATGCAGTGCTGCACAACACTATATTCTTGTGTTAATTACAGAGAAGTGTAGTTAAGGATTTTTTAATGTTAAACTCTACAATTTCATGTAAAATTTAATGCATAAATTCCACATTTTTGCATAATATGAATATGGCCCAGTATTGTGAAAAACTATTCTGCATTACTCTACGTTGGTCCCTTTGTTTGTAGAAAAGCTTTTTTGAAAATAGAACTTTTTCTGTCTACTTGCTATGGCAATTTTCCTGGCCTTGGCCCATTCTGTGAATAGTTTTGGACAAAAATTCCATTGCAAGTGACCTTGCAAAGCAAAAGTGATAATAATAAAGTGTGTGTCTAGCTCATTCGCCAGAGGTTATGAACATTTAGTCCTGCTGGCCAAAATCACTTTGCTTTTCATTGTTGGCAAAGTTCTGTTGATGCTGCCTTCATGTTTGAGCAAAGCAATAAAGTGTGAGTTTGGCCTTGAGGCTTCTTACTGCGATTATATTAATTATAACAAAAAAGGAATACAGTCCAAGAAAGAGATGTTTTGCATTTTTTAGTTCTTTATGGATTGCATGGGTGCAGCCACAGCTTCATGTTATCAAGCTTCTCTGAAAGATACATTACATTATTTATTTCAGTGAACAGACTAATGAGCCTAGAAGATTATTGCGCTCTAGTGAAAGAATGCATAGGAGTGGATTTTCAAAGGATTTAACTGGCAAACTTCAGTTTCCCTTCTGACTGGCTAAATGTAATTGTATAATGCTCAAAGTACATGAACCTAGATGGTTCAAAAATGGATGGCCCATTTTAGGTTAGGTTTATGTATTTAGCCAGTAGGCAGGATTTTGTACCGTGCTCTAGAAATGTGTAGTAGCAGTAGTAGTAGTAGCAGCAGCAATAGTAATATTCAGTGCTGACTAAGTTTAAGTAACTAATGATAACTGTACAAATAGCTGGCCTAAATTTTGATCAAAAAGCAAATCGGAAGCCGATCCAGTTGGCTGTGATACAGTAAAGACAATGAGAATCGGACGATCAGAAGAAGCCCTTTATTTCAATGCCCGACTCTGGCCGAGTTTCGCTCATAGAGCTGCCTCAGGGGCAATTCAATTAGCAGGACTTAAAATATGCCTGCAGGGCTGCTGTCACACTGTCACAATATCATTAGTGTCTGCAGAACACTCTGACATTCTTTCTGCTAGTGTCTATGAGCGAAACTCGGCCAGAGTCGGGCATTGAAATAAAGGGCTTCTTCTGATCGTCCGATTCTCATTGTCTTTAATAAATTTTGATCAGTCAGATTTTGACTAGCTGGGTTTAGGAAATTTTCAGCGGAAAACCTAACTGGTTATGCCAGCACATCCTCCTTAGGGCCTCATGTAGAGGAAAGACTCTTGATAGCTTCCTTATTCCCTACAGGATGGGGTCACCCTCTACCGTTTCATCTGTATTGGTGCTTGAAATCTTCAAGACTGCTTGTACATTGGTAATGAGGGCGGAGAGGTTCTTGGTTCTCCTCCGATGAGCACTGCCCCTCCTCCTGGGAGCTCTGGCGCACAATAGGTTCCGAATTGTCCACCAGAAAGCCTGGTGCATTATTCACATGAAATTAGGGGAGAAACCAATAGGGGCAGATTTTCAAAGGGTTACGCGCGTAACCCCCGAAAAGCTGCCCCTGCATGTACTCAGCCTATCTTGCATAGGCTCGGCTGCGCGCGCATGTCCCGGGGCTTCGAAAAAGGGGCGGTCCGGGGGCATGGCGGCGGTCGTGGGGCGGGTCCGGGGGCCTCGAGCTGGCGTAACTTCGGAAATAAAAGGTAAGGGGGATTTAGTTAGGGCTGGGGGGTGGGCTAGATAGGGGAAGGGAGGGGAAGGTGGGGGGGAATCGCAAAAAAAGTTCATTCCAAGGCCGCTCTAATTTCAGAGCGGCCTTGGAGGGAACGGGGAAAGCCATCGGGGCTCCCCTTGGGCTCGACGCAGCAAGGTGCAGAAGTGTGCACCCCCTTGCGCGTGCCGACCCCGGATTTTATAACTGCGCACGCATAAGTTTAAAAATCTGGCCCATAGAGTGGGGAGCAGTCAGAGCCTTAACAGGGTTTGGCCCAAGGCCTTTTCCTGGGCCAGTCATCCTGCCTATGGAGACTTCCCGAAAGCCTCCTTCATTTGAGATGCTAACGGCTTTGGTTGCTTTGGAGGCAGCAACTCTTCCCCACCTTCAAGACTGGGGACTGAGTCAGCTGTTGGCCCAGCCCCCTCTTGTGGTCCTTCCCCTATCCGAGGGGAATCTTTGGAGAGCCCCCTCCGGGTAGGCCGTGCCTGGACCCCCATCACAGGCTGGGCAGAATGAGCCCTTCATACTGGGGTCTTTGTAGCACCACAGGCAGCACACCTGAGGCCTCTCAGCATTTTCTTCCTCTTTCTCTGCCTTTTCTTTTTGTTTTAAGAAGGCATCCTGCCATGTAGGAGTGGCTCTCTGGCCTTTCTCATCTATGACACAGTATACTGTACGTCGTGCCTTCCCTCCCTCTCTTGAGCATACCTGTGGTATTCACCACCTCCAGGGAGAAATATTGAAGGCCGCCACCAGTCATGGCAGTATGCTGGCCACAGTCTGCCTCCTAAGTGCTGTCCTGTTTCCTGCTGCCTTTGTTTGATAATTTTTTAGCTTAATTCTCCTACACCCAAAAGGAGCCGAGGCAGAGTGCAAGCCAGAGGAGAGAGGGGGCTAGAAGGAGAGAGTTAAGAGAGAATGCCAGGGATTAGGCAGCAGCATTTCAAGTAGCAATGTAAGGGCAAAGCGACAGAGCTAGTGGCCTCACACGTAGCATGGGGCAAATCCCAATTCTTTCAAGGGGCCAAGAAGCCAAGGGCAGGCCTGCCTGCAGCTGCAGCTAGTAGTCGTCCTCCACAATGATATCCATCGGGCCCCTCCAACAGTAATATCCGTAGGTGGATGCCTGCTGCAGTATTACACAGAGTGGGCCCAGATTATTTAAGACCAGTGGGTCCTGGAAATAATTTTAAGGGGTACACACCCGAGTGTGTCTCCCCAGTGCGAAAGGTATTCATGATTTTCACCTGCATGTCACAAGTTAAGAAATACAGTAAGAGCAACCCTGCAGTTTATGGGACTTGAAATCTATTTTGCCAATCTCATTCCAGGAGAGGGGGCAAGGAGCATATTCAATTTATTTTGCAGTACAAAAGAAGGACAGACTGTTTGGTCTGTCTTAGATCTAAAAGTTGTCAACAAGTGTTTAAGCAGATCCCATTTCAGAATGGAGACCCGCTGCTCGGTCATGGCGGCAGAAGAAAAGGTGAATTTCTGGCATTATTGATCCTGGCAGAAGCAAGCCTCTATATATTTTTATCAGGCCTTTGTTTCAAAATCTCCTTCATTTTTGTATTTTAGGCCATCACTTTCGGTTTCAAGTACTACCTTTTGGATCTGTGCAGCCCCCGAGGATATTCACCAAGTTCATGGTACTCATAGCAATAGCTCTGTACAAGCAGGAGATATTGGTACATCCCTATTTGGTGAACACCACTCAAGAGAACTGTTGGGCTTCAGCCATCGTGGTCCAACTTCTGGAATGGCTGGGCTGGGTGGTGAACTATGTGAAGAGCAACTTGGAACCTTCACATTCCATAGAGTTCTCAGGCATCTTCTTTGGCATAAAGGAAAGAGAGTCATCAAAATAATAGAGCAGGTGACGGTATTTTGCACTCTAGATTCATCCAGCTACTGGGGCTAATGACAATTACCATAAATTTTGTCCCCTGGGCCAGGGCACATATGCACATGTTGCAACAGTCACTGCAAATCCACTGGTCTCCAGCCTCCCAGAATTACAACCATTGTCTATAGATCACACTGACAGCAGATAAGAGTCTGGGCTGATGATTAGATCCACTCATCCTGTCAAAGGGATTAGACCTGGAAACACTTGACCAGGTCACGCTAACTACAGATGCCAGCATAGTCAGTTGGGGAGCACATTACCAAGGTCATCTGGCCCAAAGGAATTGGTCAAAAGAGGAAGCTGTATTGCCAATAAACAGATGAGAGATAAGGGCCATAAAATTGGTAATTCATGCCTTCCTACAAAGGATAAAGGGATAGGTAGTCAAATTTCTCTCAACTCCACAGTGCTTGCATACAAGAACAAACAAGGGGGGCACTTGCAGCCCAAGGCTTATGTAGGAGGCGAGCAAGATACTCAGTTGGGCAGCTTCTCACTTAGCATTCTCCTTCCTTTGTCTGTAGCAGGAAGGAGGATGCTAAGTGAGAAATTAAGATCATATATTATCAGATATTTAAAACAAAGAATGGGGGTGGCAGGATAAGGCCAATGAAATTGAAGTCACCCCCAAGCAATATAGGCAGTGGGAGGAGAAAATAACAAAATCAATCAGCTCAATAAAGCAGACAAGGTGTCTAGGAAGTGCAACAAATCAAGGGAGAAAAATTGGAAAGCTATGACTACAAATGCTCGTAGATTGGGCAATAAAATCTCAGACCTGCAGGCCCTAATGGTGGAGGCGGACTTGGACATTGTTGCTGTTACAAAGACATGGTTCATGGATTCTCATGATTGGGATTTGGCCATACCAGACTATAACTTGTTAAGGAAGAACAGAGAGGACAGAAAAGGGGAGGAGTAGCTCTTTATATCAAAAACAATATCGAAGGAACTGAACTGCAAGGAATGTGGTAGAGAAGAAAGATTATGGGCTATCCTAAAAAAAAGATCATCGTGCATCCAGTTTTACTGGCGTGGTTTACAGGTCTCTGACTCAAATGGAAGAGCTAGACAGAGATCTGGTCAGAGACATCCAAAAGGTGGGAAAGAAGGGAGAAGTGTTGATTGTTGGAGATTTTAATCTACCGGACATAGACTGAAAAATCCCTTCTGCAGAATCTACCAGAAGTAGAGCGATAGTGGATGCTTTGCACGGGGCTCTGTTCAAGCAAATGGTAATTAAACCCACAAGGGAAGGAGTTATACGTAACCTAGTGCTCACTAACGGGGATAATGTCTCTAATGTTCAGGTGGGTGCCCACCTCAGCACCAGTGATCATCAAACGGTATGGTTTGATATTGCAAATAGGATACAAAGAAGTCACATGAAGTCCTGAGTTTTGAATTTAAAAAATTCAGACTTTGTCGAAATGGAGACGTACCTGGAAATAGAACTAGAAGACTGGGAGAAAATGAGAGAGGTGGAACAACAGTGGGCCAAACCAAAAGGAGCAATTACAAAGGCAACAAATCTATATGTTAGAAAAATAAACAAAAGTAAGAGAAATAAGAAACTAATCTGGTTCTCAAAGTAGGTGGCTGATAAAATAAAAGCAAAAAGAACAATGTTCAAGAAATATAAAGGATCCCAGTAAGAGGAACACAGGGAAGAATATCTGGTGAAACTGAGAGAAATGAAGAAAGAAATCAAGAAAGCAAAAAGTCAGGCGGAAGAAAGGCTTGCCAAAGAGGTAAAGCAAGGTGACAAAACATTTTTCAGATATATCAGAGAAAGGAGAAAGGTTCAAAGTAGTATAGTGAAATTGAAAGATGACAAAGATCAATGTGTGGAGAGAGATGAAGAAAATAGAAATGACTGAAATATTAAACAAATACTTCAGTGTTCACTAAAGAAGTCCCTGGAGAAGGACCATCGCTAGTTAACAGGACTGTGGATGGAGGTGGACTAGTCAAAACTCTATTTATAGAATGTCTCCAGAGAATGTAGAAGAGAATGTATGGGAAGAGCTTGGAAACCTGAAAGTGGACAAGGCCATGGGGCTGGATGAGGTACATCCCAGTGTACTGAGGGAGCTCAGAGATGTGCTGGCGGGTCTGCTGAAGGACCTGTTAAATAGATCCTTGGAAACGGGAGTGGTGCCGCAAGATTGGAGAAGAGCTCACAATCTAAGTTTGTACCTGTTATGACTGTCGGTCGCAGACGGCTGCAACCGCTCCAACTCACCTCATGTGCTGTCATGCTCTCCTCTGCAGGCGAACTCGTGGCTGTGGCTAGCCGCTCCCGACGCATGCCGTCTAGCTCTCAGGATTCCTCATGGCGGCTGGGACGCCGTCAACGTCCATGCCTCTTCTGGGCCTTCCTAGGCGCGTGCATGCGTGCCACTGAGCCTACCTTTAAGGACGCTAAGGATGTCTCCCGAGTTCTCCAATCAACTTTATGCCAAACTCGAGAAGTGTTCATTCAAGCAAGAAACCATTCCTTTCCTTGGCTATGTGATTTCCAGCCAAGGGTTCCGAATGGACCGCCAGAAATTAAAAAGTATTCATGATTGGCCTCAACCTACAGGCCTCAAGGCCCTGCAGAGATTCCTTGGCTTTGCCAGTTACTACCGGTCTTTTATTCACCATTATTCTACTCTGACTGTACCACTCATGGCCATGACTTGAAAAGGGACCAATCCTTCTCATTGGTCACCTGAAGCCTTGACTGCCTTCCAGGACCTCAAGACCGCCTTTCTCCAGGAGCCGTATCTCTGCCACCTGGACCCACGACATCCCTTTGTCATCGAAGTCGATGCCTCTGACGTAGGCATAGGGGCAGGGCTAAGCCAGTACTCGACTACCCATACCTTACACCCGTACTATTTCTTCTCCAAACGCTTCTCTCCAGCAGAACATAATTATGCAATTGGGGATAAAGAGTTGTTGGCGATTAAACTGGGATTCGAGGAATGGCGTCCCTAGCTCGAGGGAGCGTAACATCAGATCACAGTGTATACCGACCACAAAAACCTCGAGTATTTACACCATGCTCAACGCCTGAACCATCGTCAGGCCCGTTGGTCCCTCTTTTTTACTCGATTCAATTTCCTGCTGTGCTACTGACCAGCTAACAAAAATTGCCATGCCAATGCTCTCTCCAGATCCTTCGTCACAGAGGATGTCCCCGACACTCTACAGCACATTATTGACCCTGCTAAGGTCATTCTATCCTCCATGTTTCCGGTACCACCTGGGAAGATGGTGGTCCCCCGCCAACTACAACGGAAGATCCTTCGGTGGGCTCACAATTCCTTGACTGCTGGCCACCCGGGTCAGACTCTCTCCATACTCCAGCGGTTTTACTGGTGGCCTACCGTGAGAAAAGACACAAAGGCCTATGTTGAGTCCTGCCCCACATGCGCCCGTTATAAGCCCCCTGTGGGCCGTCAATGGGGACTCTTGCAACCGCTCCCTGTCCCGAGTGAGCTGTGGACTCATATCACCACAGATTTCATCGTGGATCTTCCTTCCTCGGATGGCAATAATACAGTTTGGGTCACTGTTGACCGATTTTCAAAAATGGCCCACTTCGTGGTGCTACCTGGACTCCCTTTGGCTCCTCAGCTAGCTAATTTATTCATCTGTCACATGTTCCGGCTCCATGGTCTTCCCAAACATATCCTCTCTGACTGTGGAATTCAATTCACTGCCCATTTTTGGAGATCTTTCTGCAAAAAATTCAACATTTTGTTGGACCTTACTTCGGCTTACCATCCCTAAGCCAATGGTCAAATGGAGAGAACAAATAGGACCTTGAAACAGTTTCTCCGAGCCTACGTGAATTCACAGTAGAATGATTGGGCCAACCTTCTCCCTTGGGCAGAGTTTGCTCTGAATTCTCATCAGTCCGCATCCACCGGTTCGTCACCATTCCAAGTGATTTATGGACGTCAGCCACTGCCACCTCTCCTGCTGCCTCTGTTGGTGCCTTCACCAGCGGCACAAGCTACCACCCAGGAGTTGCATCGACTCTGGAACAGCACAAAGCAGCTCCTCTAGCAAGCAGCCCAAATGTCTAAGAAGTTCTACGTTGCACACCATTGGGAAACTCCTCAATCCAAACTGGGCGACAAGGTGTGGCTCAGCACCTGGTTTATCTTTTTTCATTTCATTTCATAAAATTTATTGATTGCCTAACACAAAGTAGGCCTAGGTGATGAACAAAAATACATACATAGTAAAAACAATAATGAACATACACTTCAGACAAAAATTTTTCACAGAAACTGGAGAAAAGTACTACCACATACTGGTATCTATATCCCTAGATCAAGTTATTTATTCATCAGTTGACATTAACGAGAACTCATAGCAATTACTCTACTCACATTATTCTCATTTTTCTAATAACCATGTTCTCACATTCTTTTCTCTGATAACTGAATTATACATACTTCAGGCTGTTACATATTATAAGCACAGTGGAGTAAAAACTCTCTAATTTAAATCTTTTAACATCATCCAAAGACCTCAATTCCATGGGAATGAGATTCTACTGCGTTGGAGCTGCTATGGAAAATGAGGTCTCCCTCGTACTAAACAACTGAGCATGTTGAACTGAAGAGATCTCTAAAAGATTCAATTGAGAAGATCTCAAACATCTTACAGGTTTATAAATCCGTAATAATGCATTAAGCCAGTATGAAGAATCTGAGGCAAGAAGCTTATAAACTGTCATGCCAATTTTAAACACAATCCGCTCAGTAACTGGCAGCCAATTAAGCCTACATAAAGTAGGAGTGATCACTCGAAACGCTTAGAATGAGAAACTAACCTGGCGGCTGAATTCAATAAAAGCTGTATTGAATGAATCAAACCTTTAGGTAAACCAATATAAAGACTATTACAATAGTCAATATGCGAGTATATCATCGCCCGTACCACTGTCAAGAAATCACTGTCATAAAGTAAGTGTCGTAAGCTTGCTAACAACCGAAGTTTAAAGAAACCGATTTTAATAAGAGACCTAATCTGAGGTTTGAATGAAAAGGTAGAATCAAGCAACACACCAAGGCTCCTTATAGGTTTACCTAGAGAAAATGAGATCTTATCTATAGACACTGTATCATGAGAAGGTATCGAATGTGGTCGATGAATGAGAAGAATAGTGGTCTTACTTGTATTCAACAGGAGTTTATTTTGTCTCAACCATTGTTTAATGGTGTCCATACACAAAAGTAAAGAATCAACTGTTTCTTGCCACGAATGTTGAACTTTTATGTAAAACTGAATATCATCAGCATAGATCTTAAAACCATCGGTGATGATAGTCAACAATTTAGCAATGGGGGCAAGGTAAATATTAAATAACATTGCCGAAAGGGCAGAGCCCTGTGGCACCCCAGCTTTCAACTGTTAAGAACATAAGAACATAAGAAAATGCCATACTGGGTCAGACCAAGGGTCCATCAAGCCCAGCATCCTGTTTCCAACAGTAGCCAATCCAGGCCATAAGAACCTGGCAAGTACCCAAAAACTAAGTCTATTCCATGTTACCATTGCTAATGGCAGTGGCTATTCTCTAAGTTGAGATGAAGAACATAAATTCCTGAATTTGATGGATTGAGAATGCTGAGATAAGTAACTATTAAACCACGCAAGAACTATTCCTGAAATCCCGCATTCCTGAAGATGACATAATAAGATTTGATGATCAATTGAATCAAAAGCAGCAGTAATATCAAGCGTAACCAAAAGAAATTGTTGCCCACTATCAAGACTCCATTTAATAGAATCAACCATAGAGATAAGAAGTAATTCTGTACTTAAACCACGACGAAATCCAAATTGATGAGGACTCAAAACCTCATTTCTTTCCAGGAAATCAGTTAGTTGATTTAAAACAATCCCTTCAATCACTTTAGCCTTCAGCCTGCTTTGCTCCCAGGTACACTGGTCCCTTTCCAGTACTTCGCCACCTGGGTCCATTTACCTACAGTCTTCAACTGCTCTCATCTCTCAAAATCCACAACGCCTTCCACATATCTCTACTAAAACCTTTGGTACTGTCCGGCTTTTCCAAAAAGCCACCAGAGCCCCAACCACTGTCATCTGAAGCGGACATCACCTACCAAGTCCAAGATGTCCTGGACGTAAGGAGGCATGGAAAGAGGTGGGGATATCTCCTCTCGTGGGAGGGCTTTGGGCCTGAAGAGAACAGTTGGGAGCCTGCGGCTAACATCCTTGACAAAGACCTAAGCAGGCAGTTCCATGCCACACATCCTGGGGGGACCTTAAGACAGGGGGTACTGTTAAGACCCTCGGTCGCAGACGGCTGCCACCGTTCCAACTCACCTCATGTGAGCACTAATCGACTTGGTAACCATTTCCATCACTACTGGTTCCTGCTGCTGTCTCCCCGGACCCATGATTCCCGTGTGCTGTTCTACTTGGCTTGGGACTCTGACTCAGGTACCTGCTCCTTGGGGTCCCATTCGCGTCTCCTGGCTACCCCCCCCCCTCGGGGTGGTCCCTGCGTTTCCAGAAGACCTACCTGCCGGCTTCCCCGCTCCTCAGGGTCGCTCCTTGAACTGCCAGCTACTTGGGAGACTCAGCTTGGCATACCCTGTGTTATTATTTGTGATAATTGTGGGTGGATCCTTGGGCTGGTGGCAGATGACCACGCCCACGGGGGAAGATCCCGAGAGGGGCCACCGGTCAGGCTCAGAGTTGGGAGACAGACACACTAGATCTTTTATTAAACTGTATAGTGAACCACCAGAGGTGGCAGTAGTGAGCTGGAAGAGCCCGGCTGGGCTGTAGTCCCTCAGGCACTGGAACAGTGATCCCAGGATGGCTGAGCTGTAGAGAAACTGAATATAGTGAGTAGGCAGAGAATGCAGAGTTCAGGAAAGGAACCTTGATGTTAACACTCACACAATAGTCTCTTGAAGCAGCCCAAGAGCTGGAATGAAGTAGGCCCTTGAGGAGCGAGTACCTGGTTCCAGGGAAAGCTCTGAGAGAGAGATGGTAACTCACTGGTGTTGTAGGCAGCGGTGACTTCCTGGCAGAAGTTGTATTTGGTAGCAGGTCCAGGAACGTGGGCCCTCGAGGAGCGAGTACCGGTTCCAGACTGCGACCTGAAAAGCAAGAGAGAGAGCAAGGCCCCCGAGAAGCGGGTACCCCTGGTAAAGTCTGAGGAGGCAGAGTAGCAAGGTATGTGGAGAGCGAATCCCATCTGCAGCAATACCTGGAGGAGGCTGGGTAAACCGTAACCATTGCTAACTCGAATAGCTAGCAAAACGAAAGACCTTAAATATCTGGTGAGGATGGCGTCATCTCAGGGGGTCGCCCCTGAGGTTCACGCCACTGCTGGTATTTGAGTCGGGGCCGTGCCGCGCGCGAGCCCTTAGGCTTCAGGAAAACATTGCGAAAGGCAGTGTCTAGCCGGTCCAGGGACGTTGGAGGAGAACGGCAAGATGACGCTGCGGCAGCCAAACTTCCATCAACCAAAGAGGGAGTCGCAAAAGAGGTAAGGTGGGCGCAGTGGAGATGTCGGGCAGCGACGGTTGCAACACTCCGCTCCGCAGTTCAGTACCTTTTCTAAACCAGTCTGCAACCTGCGCTTCCCTCCTCCTTGGGGCTGTGCCACACTCTTCTTCAGTGACTATGCTCGCGTTTCCCTGCTCCTTGGGGCAGCGCTTTCACTCCATTCAGTGACTGTGCTTGTGCTTCCCCACACCATGGGGCAGCGCCTTCGTTATACTTCAGTGACTGTGCTCGCACTCCCCTGCTCCTCGGGGCAGTGCCTTCGTTCCACATTTGTGACTGGGTTTTGCGCCTCCCCGCTCCTCAGGGTGGTGCCTATGATCTTAGCCAGAGATTCCATCGTGCACAACCCTGCTCCTCGGGGCAGCCTACGTCACTACCTCAGAGGCTTGACTCAGGCTTCCCCGCTCCTCGGGTGAGCCAATGTGATTACATCAGAGCCTCCCTCGTCACATTGCTCCACCCCTTGGGCCGTCTCTACTGAACTCCTTCACTGTAGGAAGCTCCAGCTCTGGTCTTTCATCTACAACACAACCTATTGTTCTATGTACTCTCTCTGAACTGTGTCCCTGATGTAGCTGACCTCGCCTCCCAACTGTAAGGCCCTGTGGGGCTCCTCCCCATGGGTGGTACAAGTCTCACCTCAGGCAAGGGTCCACTAACCCACGGATCATAACAGTACCTGAAGCAATGGAGGGTAAAGTGACTTGCCCAAGGTCAGTGGGATTTGAACCCTTGTCTCCCTGGTTCAAACACTACTGCTCTAACCACTAGGCTACTCTTCCACAGGTGATAAGGAAGATAGAAGATCACACCATGGAAATGATATTGGTAACTCTAGATTGGCCAAGGAGACATTTAATATGGCTCCTAATGGGGACTCCCTGCAGCTCCCCAAAGAGCAGAGGTTGTTCTCGCAGTATCCAATACTGATAGAAGACTCATCTCCATGGTGTCTTACAGTCTGGCTCTTGATTTGGCACAGCTATGAAGAGGATATTCCCAGGTGGTAATGGCAAACATGAATGTTCATCATAACTCATCATTGTTAACCTACATAGAGTTGAAGTTATTCGAAGCGTACTGCTGGGAGGATAGAACTTTTCCTTGGAAAGAGGAGAATTCTAGACTGCTTGCAGAAGTGTTTGGACAAAGATCTAGAGCTCAGTTCCTTGAAGGTAGTGCAGGTGGTGGCCATATCTTGCTTAAGGGTGTCCAGGTAGCGGCATATTTGGATATGGTACACTTTTGAAATGGGTGACGCATATTCATCCACCCTTCAGACTTTTCCTCAGTGGGCTTAACCTAGTCCTCAGAGAGTTAATAGAGTTCCCTTTTGAACTCTTGAAACAAGCATCCATTAAGGATCATGGTAGCAGCCTGTTCCGCCAGGTGCATTTTGGAATTTCAGGTCCTCTCATGCAGGGAGCGCTACTTAGTAATTTTACCTCTGTCAGTTACCTTCAAACTGCTGCCCTCATTCCTTCAAAAGATGGTGTCTCCATTCCACCTGAATCAGGCAGTGTAACTGTCAGCATTCAGAGGAGCGGAATGTGGTGGGAAGGATGACATCCTTTACCTACTGGATGTGCACCATGTTAATTTAAGATACCTAAAGGTGACAAACCCTTCCAGGAAATCAGATAGGTCATCCATGCTATTTGGGGGACCACATAAAGGAGAAGCAGCCTCCAAGGCCATGTTAGCGAGATGGATCAAAGAAGCCATTTCTTCAGCACATATATTCAATAATAGACAAGCACCAGTGGAACTCCAGGCACACTCATTTTGGGATTATTTTCTTTCCTTGAGTCCCACTAGACCAGTCCAGGCCCCATCCAGGAATACAAGTGCCATAAGCAGAGTTGCACAGTATAGCCCAGCTCTCTCTCTTCCTCCTTTCTCTCCACTTTTTGCCCTCTCCTGAGAGAGGAATAGCCTCGAGGTATAAATAAAAAAAAATCTATACATGTAAGGAAGAAAAGGGGTAAGCATAGGGTCCGCTTTGACAGTAGGCTACTGACAGGGGCTTATGGCCACACCTTTCTTATAGCTGAGAATGAGGTCATGAAGGGGGTGTGCCCATTTTCTCCAGCAGCTGAGAAGCAGTATAAGTATAAGTCTAGCAGAATTCAAGGAAAGAAAATTCTCAGGTAAAAACAATTTTACCTTGTACTGATTTAAATATTGTAATGCTCATGTTTTTGCTTTGTAAACTAGTATGACAAATTTTAAATTTCTAAGATCAGTTTTGTCTTAAATAATTGTAATTCTGTGCCTTTGTTTTATGATATTTGATTTTTCTGTGGTTATATTTTATGTTGATTGCATTGTAGCCTGCCTAGAGCCTTTAACTGGATAGGCAGTCTAGAAATTGAGGGAATAAATAAATAAATAATCCCTCGAATGGGACATTTTAGTGGCACTTGAAAAATGAAACATTGTGATTTATTAGGCAGAATCATGTGATTATGCATTGGAATCTTTTGATAGACTGCTCAGTAGTCATCAGGCATTAACCAATCACAGGACAGTTTTGACAATGTCTGATGACATTACAATGAGATTCTTGTTGAAAAACAATATAACAAGCTGGAGAACTGCATGCTGGCCAGACAACAGAAATCAGACGTGTTGATGTGCCATGTGCCTGATGGACAGACACAGTGAAGCTAGTAGGCATGTTCTCTTCATTATGAAACATGCCTAAAAATGATTAAACAGTAAGAAATGTTTTTTTGGAACTTTTTTTGGCTCAACAGTTTCATCCAATTCCCTCGTTCTTCCAACTCAGTTGAATTGGCATTCACTGGGCTGTGGCACCATAAGCCTTATTTTACAATTACTGAGAGTTTTCCCCCCTTTTTACAAGATCCCCCTTCCATCTAGTTCAGCCATCACAGCGACAGTCCTTGGTCAGCAGCCACAGATTGCAGCTTCTTGCGGAATTTGGTACGTGTGCATCCTGAGTCTGGCCAGTAGACATTGCTGTTGTGCAACTGCTGAGATTCCTTCCCCCCAGGGCCTGTGAATGTTATGCCCTCAGCATTCCCAGCTCCGGGCTGCCCGAGGAGAAAAAAAAATATAGTACTGGCAAAAGTAGTATTAGCTGGCAGTGAATTGACAGGTAAAATTTAAAATGCTTTTGTCTGGTGTTCAAGGGATGGAACCAGCTTACCTTGTGGGCAGGCGCTATGCTCTTAGGATGATGGCTTATTGTTTCTTCATTCAGAGCTATTAAATTGACCTCTGTATGAAAGAGAGCAGTTTATACTAACTTTATCTTTATTGAAAATGTATTAATTGTTTATGCTTAGTGCAGTAAGTGATGTACAGTGGAAGTCATACATAAAATAAACTACATCTAATAAATTATAAAACAAACATATCAGAACTGAAGTACTTCAACTGATAATGCCATCTCAAAAAATCTCAGTTTAAGGAAAAATGTACTGATCTTATTTTAAAAAAGGCCTGTTTGAAAAGACAAGTTTTCAGCATTGTTTTAAAGGTCTTTACACAGTCGGATAGATGTTATGCTTCAGGAAGTGAGTTCCAAAATGTGAGAGCTGCGACGGAGAAAGCATAGTCTCTTGTGTCCATAAGACCTGTCTTTCGAATAGATGGTATGTCTAATAAGCCTCTAATAGGTCCCTCCCTCTGGAGCTAGCTTCCGGAGCATTGTGATCTGTTAAGGGTCTTTCTGATTTTAGAAAGCAATTGTAAACCTGTTTTTCTGCACAGGTTTTTTAACCAAGTTGTTTAATTGTGCTATCTTCCCATTGATTTTTGGTTTATGATTTTAGTACTCTGTGATTATGTGGAGGCGGTGTATTATTCATAGTTTTTATTGTAGACTAGCATTGTTGTTTATTAGTTGGGGTTAGTCTGGATTAGATCCATATCAAGATTCATGTATTTTAGGGGGGCAGTTGGGTCTTTTATGATTGTATTTGTATTGATTTTTTGTTATTTGTTTATATTCTATACAATTGATATTTCTGTAATTGCTGCTTCCCCTAAGGGATATGTACTTCACTTTGAGTTTATTTTTATATAAGCAAGTAACAAAAAACGAATAGGTAATAACACAGAATTGGATGTACGTTAAAGGATTTGAAATTATGTATTGTGGAGCATGATGCCAGAGCACAAGGGTCTTTGCCTGATTTTTATCACCCATTTTATAAGGATTTCAGTTTAGGGGTTGGAGACCCTTGACTTTGTGCCTCACAGCATGTCTGTAGAATGTGTACAGATAATGCTAAAATGAATGTTTTGTCATATTTAATTTCTTATTGCCCTGTCTTCGACTTTCCCAGAAATAATATTAATTGCCCATAAATGCCCTGTCCAGAGGCATTTATTAAGTTATGATAATTACCAATGGCCACTTGAGAAAAAACTGTGAATTCTGAGAAATATATAAAATAGAGATCTTGATTCTGTTTGTGAAACTAATTTTTTAAACAAGAAAATTAGAATATCCTGAAAGAGCAGTTGTGGAAAAAACTGAGGTAGCTCAGGTAGATTTAAATGAAGAGCAGAGAAATATGAATGATTCCAAATTACCTGACTTTACTGCTAATAATAAATGATTATGAATAAAAAGAATATATTTAGATGCCTGTATGCAAAGGCCAGAAATCTGAAAACTAAGATTGAAGAGTTGGAATGTATGGTAGTAATGAATACATAGGCATAATATCTATTAGATTGTATCCCACCCATTAAAAAATAAAACAAATCAGTTAAGAACAAATAATTCAACCACCGTTCATCCATTTATTTATTTATTTAAAACATTTCTATCCCACCTCATCCTATACAATAGTTGTAACTAGGTCTACATAGCATAGGCGTAAACTTTTTCTGATGAAGAAATAAAGGGACAGATTTTCTAACCTACGCATGGGTGTAGATTTGTGCGCGCAACCCGATTTTATAACATGCGCATAGCCCTTTTAAAATCCGCCCTAAAGATTGATTGATCTATGTGCTACTTTTATATTGAAATTACCTTGCAGATGTTTAGCAGGAGCTAAGTTACTTTTTTTAAGCCTGAACAATTGGAGGGATTCTTGCAGAATAGGGTTTTATCTAAGTTGCCTGTCCAAAAATTGAATGTTTGAACCCTGGTATTATACAATTACCTTAATTTTTTTTTAGAAATGTTTTAAATGTGTGTTTTCTTGTGCTTTTTTTGAATCCACCAAAGTGAGGTCTAAGAATGTTAATTATACCTGGTCTTTTTTAACTTCTTATTATACACTCACTTGTTTTCTTATATTTTTGGCATAATTATCCATGTTGTTTATGTAAAGATTTTTGATTTTATTTATTTATTTATTTATTTATTTAACAGTTTTATATACCGACCTTCATAGTAAATAACCATATCGGATCGGTTTACAATTAACAAGAATAAAAAACTGGGGTAACTATTCAAGTAAACGAAAGATAAACAGTAAGTAGGAATGAGTCAAAGTTACAATCAACAGGGAAGAGAACTTGGAAGCTTGCAACAAGCTGGAAAGAAGATAAGGCAGGAAATAAATATGAAGTGATGCCATAGGGCGTACGGGTTAAAGCTTAATGGTGCTTTAACCTGGGAGAGTCAGAGTCCATTCGTGAGTATAATCATCATAACGGGTAAGCGTGAAGGACAACTAGTGATTGTCTGGTGGGTCGGTGAAGGCTTGGTGAAAGAGCCAGGTTTTAAGTCTTTTTCTAAAAGTTAACAGGCAAGGCTCCACTCTGAGACTTGAAGGGATGCTATTCCAGATAGATGGGCCAGCTATCGAAAAAGCTCTGTTATTTGTTATTTTCAAAATCAAATAAAGATATTATAAAACACGAGCTTCTGAAGAATTGTAGGAGGACCCTGTTACGTGGGGAAGGCCTTTAGAGACCTTGCATACTGTTACGTTGGGGACCGCTAGAAGAGCGATCCCATTTGAGGGGATTATGTGCCCTTGGGCCTCGGCATGATCCGAATCCAAGATAGCACCGAGGGTTGGCGAGACGTGTCCAAGCATGGGTGAAGATGGAGTCTGACCCTCTGTCGGACCTGCATGATTCTGGAAGGCCAACAACGCAATGTTGATTAGTGAACAGTCCTCCGACCGTTCCCAGCCCTTTCGGACCTGCCACTAGCTTGATGTTACCCAGGTAGAGAGTCCATCAAGCTAGGTTGAGAGAACCTTGCCCAAATCTCATCTTGGAGTGAGTTTCCTCACTCCGAAGGCCAGCAAATCTTCACAAGAGACCACTGTTCTGTTCGAGGGGTCACGTAGAATGTCAAAGTGGCCCCTATCCCCCTACACTCATACCTAAACCCCACCTCGAGTTACTAGGTGGGCCTACCATAGGGATACAAATACCTGCCTATGGGCCATGATATTATGGCCAGGCTCTCTTTCTCCCCAAGGATCTGAAGCTGTCAATTCAGCTGAAATCGGACTTACGGGAGACATCGCAAATGGCGATGAAACCTTACCGCATGGTCACGGCAGCTATCGCACAGCCTAACGCATTTGAAAGAGGTGTAGTTAAAATCGGCGTTACGGCTGTGCGATAGCTCTTCGCAGACAGGCTAACCCAGCCCACTCTCCGCCCCTAACTCCTCCTATTTTTGGAATTTGCATCGCACCATACGATATGGTGCGATCGCATGCAGTAAACACGTTTTCGCATGCGTTAAGGGCCTATCGCATGCGAAAACGGGGCTTTTTGCATGTGATAAGCCCTTAATGCATGCAAAAACGCCTTACCGCATTTTGAAAAATGACCGCCTTAGTTTTGGATATTCTGAAGGGGTCGAATTGTGTTTTGAGGTAAACCAGGTTAGTCTTTTCAGCTTGAAAAAGAGGCAGCTGAGAGGTGATATGACAGAGGGTTCATGAGTGGTTTGGAACAAGTTAATAGGGAATGGTTATTTACCCTTTCAAATGGTATTAGGGTTAGGGACGCTCCATAAAACGAACCGGTAGCAGATTTAAAACAAATTTAAGCATCTATATTTTCAGCCAGCACACAACTAAGCTGTGAAATTTGCTGCTGGACAATGTATCCAAGACTGATAGTATAACTGGGTTTAAATGAAACTTGGACAGGCCTATTAATATTTATTAGCTGGCAATGAGCTACAGTGAGTGGATCTCACTTCCAAGTGACTTTGATTGGCCACTGTTGGAGATAGAATCGTGAGCTTGATGGGCCATTTGTCTGAACCAGCGTGGCACCCCTCATGTTCTGCTGGTTAAATATAATGCTGCCAAGAGACAAAGTGTGTCAACAGTCGAGATTTTCTTTTTAACTGCAAGAGGTATTTTGCTGACTTTATTTCTGCAGCCCTGTTGGTATGTGCTGTCCTGTTTTACTGGCTAATGGTTTCAAAGGTCAGGGCATTGTTTCTGTGCATATCTCATTGGTTTGCTGCTTGAAAAAAAAAAAAAGTCAGCGAAGTCATCAGAACTGATTTGGTACCGGTGATGTGTCATAGCTGTAAAACTTGAACAGTATTGCGGTAATCTTAACATTACGCTGAAGGAGTAATGTTTGTTTAAGAGGACTGGCAGCCGGAAAGAAACTGCAGTGTCTAATCAGACGCAGGCCATGACTGGGCAGAATGCCCTATTTATTGCATGTACACTTCCCACAAACAAAATGGCTACATGCTGACGAGATTGGATGTGAACGCTGGAAGAAATCATGCTGCTAACGGGAGTCCGTAACTTTCTGAGAAACAGCAAAGTACTTTTCGGTGACCAGAAATGAGGGAAGCTGGATTATTGTAGATCACTGCGAGCCAAATGGGGAACATCTGTGGATGTGTCAGATCTCAGAAGGAAGAATACTATTTAGATCCTGCAAAAGCTCCCTTGAGTCTTAGCGAACATTTTCCAGACAGAAAATACTTCAAAAAAAAGGCAAGAAAGAAGTCAGCTAAAGAAAGCTGTAGAGAGCTGGTTAAAAAAAGTGAAGATGGCAGAATTGAAAATGAAGCACAAATTCCAGAAGCATCTAAGACATCAGTTAGAGGGCTGGCCTTGGATATTTCCCATTCAGAAAGTATTTTAGTGGACAATTTGATTCTCTCAGCAAGCAGCAGACCATCTTTTGAGTGCACCGAACAGGAATCACTGCAGAGCACTGCAAGCTCTGACTCCTTCAAAGTGGATGTTTCTCCTGGGCAAAAAAAAGCAGAATTAAAGGAAAATGACCAACGGGATTTAGGAAAAACAAGTTCCCCGTGCTTTGCAAAGACGAGGAAACATTGCAACCCTGCTATCACTGGAGCATTACACTTAACAGATGTTTCAGGGACATGGTCCTGTGATGTGGTAGAGGATGCATGCAAGACCGTTAGGGATGCAGCTCCCTTGGAAGGAGGGAAAAGCTATGAAGGACTCCAGCAGTTTATTTTTCCAGGAGTTCCCGGTCCCCAGGTTGAAAGAAAGAGATCTCATTCTTATTGTGCTGGATTACCTCACAGGCCAGGTGGGGAGAGGTATATTAGCGTTCCACTGAACCGAAGCAAGGTAAATAAATGATGCACAAAGGAAAACTGCTCAGCCTGCTGGCAGATATTTCCCATACTGTTGTTGTCTCCCTTCTGTGGCAGTGGATCTGAACTCTGCCCCGGAGGCTTGCTTAAGTAGTCTGCTTTTCAGAATGGTTACAGTGAATATGCATGAGAGAGATTTGCATACCATGGGACTCTGAGTTATGCAAAGCTATCTCTTGCGTATTCATTATGGATATCCTGAAAACCAGAGCAGTGAGGTATTCAGAACACAGGCTGAGCACACCAATGTTCGGGGCTACATTGCTGTGGAAACCCTGCAGTAGTGTAAGTGACAGTTTTTCCACCAGCATAATTTTATTCTGACAATCGACTCACTCACACATACACAGCCTCTGAATGTAACTAAGTTTGGCATGGCAAAGAGTTTTGTAAATTCCCATACAAAGTCTTAGTAGTCAGTTAGCTGCAAAGTTTCTGCTGTAATTTTTTTCTAAGTTGAACTGTTGCTCTCTCTCTCTCTATATATATAAAAAAAAAAAAGTTTGGAGGTTTCCCTTATCTTGAACATGTGACAGTGACAGCCTTGTTCTGTTTCTCATTCTCCTCACTGACACTAATTTAGGAATGTCATAAAGATTACAGATCCGGTAAGGACATAAAGCATTACGAATGAACAAACATGTGGTTTTGTTCTGGCCTAGTGAGTTTGGTTTAGGTGAACGATAGTCTGTGGGATGCCCCGAGCCTTTTCTTGCTAGAGATGTGTACCGCCTCCCAGCGTTGGCATTGGACTCCGGCCAGCTTACTGTATATGGCGATCAGCAAGTGGAGCCAAGCTGTGCAGTTTTTAAAATCTTTCCAAATAAGAAGCAGGCACATAGAAGGAAAGAGAAAATGAGCCCCTGGAGACCCTGTCACAGCTCCATATCCAAAACTATCTGTTACCCTATTGTTTTCAAGGCTCACATTTAGAGCACAGCGGCACGCAGGCAGGACTGGCATTTTTTAATGTTTCACACATTGTATGACCCTTTGTTTAATGATAACGTCTTAGTTTCTTCCCCCCCTCCCCCCCACAGTGATCATCTGGCACTTTCCTTTCTCCCCCACACCAGGCTCCAATCATCGAACTATCAATCCGCCCCTCCAAAACCATCAAGCTTTCACTGGCACAGGGTGCAGGTTCTCCCTGAAAAGCTGCACACTCATTTTTTGTCCTGCTGTCAGAGTGCTGCTGGTCATGATAGCATTCCCCCGCTCTGCCCACCATGGCAAGGAATTGTACTTTTTGTTGTGTGAAAGAAAGGGGCGTGTCATCTCGCCAACACAGAGCAGCAGCCTGCGCACAAGAGCATGGGTTGACCATACTTTTGATCACTTTTCATACAAACGGCAGGCTGGAGATGGGTCTTTAGTTCTTGAGCTGAAATGGGTCCAGTGACCGCTTTTTGAGCAAGAGCTTCACGAGCGCTGCCTTGAGACATTTTGGGAAGACAGCCTTGGGCAGCAAGGAGGTGACAGTATCACAGAGGGCTTCTTGCAGCAGGGAGGAAAGAGGGCACGCTGTTGCCCTCATCACTTACAATCTAGTCAGGACAGAAAGGCAAGAGACACAATGTAAAAACATTCAGTTCATCATGAACAGCTACAAAATGGACTCGGGAAAGATAAAGTGAAAAAAAATGTTATTCTGAAAACCAGTGAATAAATAATATGTCTTAGGACAAAGGAAAAGCAACATTGGAATAGGATCAAAAGAAAAGAGGTTCTATAGAAACAGGCAACTTGATATATTTGAGGAATCTAGCTAGTGCTGCTGTTTAATACAGTCAGCATACACATTATATATTGTTCTTCTTACCTTACCGTAAGTGTCAAGCTGTGTACGTTTCTTTTCTCTTCTGGCAGTTTATTTTTAAAGTTACTTGTTTCCAAGGCTCTGCATCAGCATGCTTGCAGCCATCTTGTCCTCTTATGCTGCCAGAACCAGGATGTATCCCAAGATGCAGCTGTGTGACATTGGAGTGCTATTTCCTGTGCAGTCTGAGAGCTATAGAGTTCTTCAGAAAACATTACCCAATACTAACAATTGCTTCCAGCTACTCATCTTCTCTCTTAGCATTTCTAAATGGTACCAGGTCATCAAGGGCAGGCTGAGCCAGTCCTAGTTTTACTTCCTTTACGTCTTAGAATGAGAATTTGTTAGGGGTGTGCAGCAATAAAAAGTTTGATTCATTTTGTTTCATTTTGTTTTTCCTTCCTTTTTTGTTTTGTTTTTTTAGGTGTTCTTTTGTTTTGTACATTTTTCACTTAGTGTGCACTATTTTGATTTAGTGCAGCAGTATTTTTTATTTAGTGCGCAATATTTTTGTTTTAGTGTGCGCTGTTTACATTGTAATAGTGCTCACTAATTCAAATAGGGTATACTAAATTAAAATAGTGCACACAAAATGAAAATTTTTTTTAAATGACATTTTGTGAATTTTTTTTATCATTTCAGTTTAGAAACCATATGAAATGAAATAGGCAATATCATTAAAATTGAAAGCACATCCCTAGAATTTATTGGCCAGCCGTGTGAAAGTACCCACCTGCTTGAGCAATAAGACCAAACTACCTGTTATCCTTTAAAGATTAAGAACTTGTGTTCACTGCAACAGATGTAGTGGCATTGGATCATCTGATTCTTTAAATAAGGGATAAGCTGATATCATTCACTGTGCATGCTGCTTGTCCATTAGGGAACAAGAAATGTGCATGTACCTGAGAAGATCTGGTGGGCCACTGGATTTAAGACTTATTGGCCAGATACCTAGGCGATAACCGATGTTGAAAGTATCCCAAGAGTCCTTCAATATATAATTTTTGTGTATTCAAACATTCAAACAAAGTACTTTTCCTGCTCTCTTGTCTATATGTGTATTTTTCCTGCTCTCTTGTCTATATGTATAACTTACTTGAAGGTGAGGGTGTCTGTTGGCAAACTAGTAGGATGTACATGCACTCCCCACAAGACACAAACCTATAGATTACAACTTTAAAACAAAATTTGGGTTCTGGTTCTGGCCCCCACCTGCTGGACCCACTTCTGTAAAGGCCCCTCAGGAGCCCCCTACTGAACTCTGTCTACTCCAGCCTTTACCAAATCCATAGTCTCAAGGCCTTCTATAGACAGAAGACATCCCCCATTGCTCCTACCCCTCCTTCAGCTTAACAAAATGGTCGCCAGTCAACCCGAGGGCCAGTACCGGTATGTTGTATGGATGAATCTGCCATACAACGTAATGGCGCCGGACACCGGATTGACCAGTAGCCATTTTGCTAAGCTGGGGGACTGGGAAAGAAGTGATGGGGGATGCCTCCTGACCCCAGAAGCTCTGTGGACCTGCAATTTAGTAAGGGCTAGGATGGGCAGATGGGGATTCTGGGATCTGGAGAGCCTTCACCGAAGCGGTTTCGGTGGGTGAGTTACTTTCATTCCCTTGGGTTTTTAAGGATTTTTAAAAATGTTAGTGTTTCTTTGTTTTAAGTTATTTTGGGGGGGGGGGGGGGGGGGGAGGGGTCATCGTATGCTGGGGCCAGGCTAGGGAGCAGGGGTTAGAAGTGTCCTGGGGTTGGGTGGAGAAAAGGTGGGTGGAATCAGGAGTGTGCTGGATCCAAGCTTAGGGGATAGGGGGTGAGAAGTGTGCTGTGTTTGGGTTAGGAAGAGGGATCGGGAATGTGTTAGGACCACATTGGGGCAAGGAAGAAGGGAAGGCTGTGACTGAGTTAGGGAGCGAGGCATAGTGTGCTGGGGTTGGGTCACTGAAGGGGAAAGGGGTTCAAGATGTTCTGGGATACAGCTGGGGAAAGGGGAGTCAGAGTCTGCTGGGGTCGAGCTGGGGAGGGGAGACGAGTGTGCTGGGGTTGAGCTGGGGAGGGGGGTGGCAGTATGTGTAGGGGTCAGGCATGGGCATGGGGTCAGTGTGTAGTAGAGTCAGGCTGAGAAATGGAGTATCAGAGTGTGCAGGGTATGGACTGAGGAATGGAGGTGAGCAGTTTGCAGGTGTCAGGGTAGGGTGGGTGGTTGGTAGTGTGCTTGGTCCAGGCTAGGCAGGGAAGAAGAGAGTGCTGGGATCTGAATGGGGCAGGCTCTGGGCCGGCGCGTCCATTAGGTGAACTTCGGCGGTCGCCTAGGGCGCCGAGCTGTAGGGGGCACCGAAGAGCAGCCACGTGGTGCCGCAAGCAGGGCCTATCCGCTCGCGGCAAAGAGAAATAGAGACTGTGTGCTTCTCAGGGCTGCAAGCAGCGCGCTGCTCGCGGCCCTGAGAAGCACAGTCTGCGCTGAAACAGGTAGGGGGGGGGGCGTGACCAGGGGAGGGGGCAGCGCAAGGGTCGCCTAGGGCGCCCAATAGCCTTGCACCGGCCCTGGGCAGGCGCGTCAGAGTATAGTGGGGGTGGACTGAGTACAAACTGAGAAGGAAAGGAAATGCTTGGGTAGAACTAGGGAGGGTAGAAGGATGTGCTGGGGTTGTACTGAAGAGCAGGGCAATAAATAGGGACATCCAGGGAATTTCAGAGAGTTTTAGCTAATCTTTTATAATCTTCGGGGAAGGACAGAGTTCAATTGTGCCTGTGTGGCAGGACATTCTACACTCATAGATCTATTGCAGGCTGTGCTCTCTCTTTTTACTTCCTTGATTACGGTGGGGAAACTTATCCGCTGTTACATCTGTTAATTTAATGAAGCACGTCCTCTGATCATCATCAGAACAAAAGAAGTCATCGTTTATGCAGTACACGGTTCATGGATTCTGCCGGCGATCTGCTAATTTGGCAGTTTTACCATGCTAGGCTTCTATAATAAGTATCTTGTTAATTGGACGACCTGATGACTAGGAAAGCTTGCCTATACGATCTTACATATAATTTCTGAATTAACCTGCTTTTTCCGTTTGAAATAGTATTTTCAAGGAATCTTTTATTTTTTTCAATTTTTTAGAGGGGTTTTTTTTGAAATTGTATTTTTTCTGGAATAGCATCATCATCATATTTAAACTTCTAGTACTGTTCTCATTTTAATTGTACGTCTAGCAAGTGTGAAAAGCATTTCATTTGAGCTTCAGAAACATTTGTTCAAATGAAATGGATTTCTAACTCATATGTGGGAATGGTAATGAGGTCTGTACTACATCTGGGTAAAACTGGGAAGAAGCCTGAAAAACCGTTCAGTGCACAGTTCTGGATAACATATGCAGTATGTTCCTTTATTGATTTAGAATATTTATAAATTGCTTTCCATTTTTCAAAAACATGGCCAGACTTTTTGCTGCAAGCATGTTAGGGATTTCTTTTTTTATGCTTTCCTAGTAAATTTAGTGTACATGAAAGATTCCTGGATTGACAGCATTGGAAACTGAATTCATTATTGGCTATCTAATACAGGGTTTTTCAACCCAGTCCTCGGGGCACACCTAGCCAGTCAGGTTTTGAGGATATTCTCAGTGAATATGCATGAGATAGATTTGCAAGCACTGTCTCCTTTCTATGCAAATCTATCTCATGCATATTCATTCTGGATATCATGCAAACCAGATTGGATGGACGTGTCCCGAGGACTGGGTAAAGAAGCCCTGCACAGATTTTACCCTTACAATGTGCCTTGGCCATCTTTGGCAGCAGTGACCATCTTTTTGGTAAAGGTGAGAGAGTAGTTCAGGGATGGCCAGCTTTGGTCCTTAAGAGCCACAAAGAGGTCTAGTTTTCCGGATATCCACTGTAAATATGCACGAGTGATTTGCATATACTGCTTCCATGCAGAATATCTCTTGCATATTCATTATGGATATAATGAATCCTAAAAACCAGGCCTGTTTGTGGCTCTTAGGGACTGGAGCTGGCCGCCCCTGAAGTAGCTACATTGAGTTATTGACAGTTGTGATGGTTTTAATACTGTGGCTATGTCTACTGAGAACTATGCTAAGACCACCACATTTTTTGACATGGGACTTTCATATAGTAATGACCTTATATCACTGCTGGAGTGAACATGATTCAACCAGAGATGGAGATGTGAAAGAATCTGTAGCTCTGTGCTGGTGTCGGAGAGATATTTATTAACACAACAACGTGAAATAAAGTATAGTATTTTAGAAAGTATAGAGGCATAATTATTTACATTCTGGATTGTTTTTCCAAACCCATGCTCAAAACAAGTTACAATTCAGATACAGTAAGTAAGTCTGTGCCCAGTGAGCCCTTATCATCTGAATTGGTACCTGAGGCATTGGAGGGTGAAATGTCTTGCCCTAACTCATAAGGACCAACAGTGAGAGAAACAAGATTTGAACCCTGCTTTACTGGTTCTCAGCCTGCTGCTCTCTCACCGCTGCTTCTTCACATTTTGTCATGGCTATGTCAGGGATTTGGGCATCTGCCCTTTTTAGAGAGGTCTTCACTTTTGCGTAACCCTTTGTATGGGGTTCAGGTGTTTCCTAAGGGCCATAAAAGTATTTATTTGCTTGAGCTGTTTCCACCCTCATCTCTTCCCTCTGGTAACTCCCCAAGGAGTGAGTCCTTCCTGTGGGGGGAAGCTATTGCTGTCCTTATCAGTGTGTATCTGGTTAGGTGACATGGTGCTGAGATGATGCTTGTCTGGGAATAAATGAGCAGGACACAGAGCTGGGTGTTCAACATAAAATAGTTCACTGATTGTTTCCAAAATATAATCAATGCCTAGCTTGTAAAACTAACTGAAAGTACAGCTGGATTTATTCCCTGTCTGTGTATGTGGTGATGAACCAGGTTCTTGGGGTGATTCCTACCACTCCTGCACTGAGTGTGTGAGAAGCCCAGTCTCAGGGGAATTCCTGTCCTGCGTGGGATCCCCTTAAAGCATTAAACAGTCCAACCTGAGTTCCAAGTTGTTTTCTTCTACCCAGCCTGGGCCCGTGTCCCTGGGGGAAGATCCTGTTCTGTTCTTCTTTCTTCTAACTTGCTCCCTTTTTTGGACCTCCCAGAAGGAAAGGTTTATGCTTTCAGAGATTAAGCTATTAGCTAAATCTCCACTGGAAAGGAGGGGTGACAAAAACATCCTCTCAACAAAAGAGGAAAAAATACTTCACTCAACCTTTCCCCTCCCCCCCCCCCCCCCCCCCCATTACTGGCAGCATTAATGTTACTGCAGCCCTTCTCTGACCTAGAAAGAAGCTGACAAGTGGTCAGTGTCCTGGCCTCCAGATACAAGGAATGGCCATCTCCAAAATAAACCAGGCTGCAGGAAAACAATTCTCTACATAAAAGATCATCTTAATTAAAGTCTCTGTCAACTTGAGGGTAGTCCCTTAATAAGCAGGTATTTCTCAAAAGGATTTCCCTCCAAAAATGTACTGAGTGAGGGAATAGGCCTCACTCTAAAAGAACAAACTCTTAAGAGCTCCTCTCGTAACATAATCCTAATTCAAATGCCATAATTCTCTCCTAGCTCCTACTAGAGATATCTAGGGGCCAGCCCCTAGAGGGGCCACACTTGTACCTCTTTAAATTTTGGAGAATTCTGTGACTGGCCTATGACATTCAGAAGATGCTATGGAAATCCCTCATATGAAGTTATAACATGTATCTAGTGGAGCAAACAAAAGTACACCAGTTCCTTCCTTCAGATCAATGATTGGTGACTTTGGGCATTGCAGCATTATAGGGACTTTTTTTTGGATTGCTTTCTACCCTCTTGCCTTTTTTCATGCTTGCGCTCCTTAAGGTGAATTTTAAAAGGCCCGGCACATGCATCGGTTGGGGGATGCATGCACAAGTCAGGCTCGCGCGCGCTGCCTGAATTTTAAAAGCTACTCAGATGCACGTTTGTCTCCAGCTGCGCACTCATATCAAAAGGTTTCGAAAAAGGGGTGAGACGTGATCTGGGCAGGACATGGATGTTTCGGGATGTGGCCGAGAGTTGTGCATGTAAATATGGAAGTGCCTGGGTGCGTGTCTACATCCCCTGCTGCGTAAGTTTACTACTTCTAGGGACGAAGTATAAGTTTACAAAAATTAAAAGCTAGCCGTACCTGAGGGGTTTTAAGGGTCTGGGATAACTGGGGGGGGGAGTGTAAGCTATTCAACCAAGGGGTTTTGGAGGACCTAGGAGTTAACTGGGTGAACTGGTGAAACTGACACTGACGTGGACGTGCACCACTGTTAAAATTCCCCAGCGTATGCAGTTAAGGCGGGATTTCTGTGCCTAGATGCGAGCCTATTTAAAATTAGGCACATGTGTGCGCATCCAGGTTATTTTATTATTATTATTATTATTATTATTATTTAACGCTTTTTTATACCGACGTTAGTGGGTTCATCACATTAGTTTCCAGAGAACAGTGGAACAGAACTGAAACATTACATAACACCAGAAGAAAACATTTTAGAAAATGGGGGAGGGGGGAGGAAATGTAGGTAAAATGTAACAAATTAACAGAGTATTTACATGGAGTATAGCTTTTTGAGGTAATGGGCAGGCGGGAGAAAGCGGGAGGTTGGAGAGGGGAGGTTAAATGCCTGTTGGAAGAGCCAGGTCTTTAATCTTTGTTTTGTAACTTGCATGCATTATACATGCGCCATTTATGAAAGTGGCTGCATCCCTGGGAGATCGCCAGCGCACACGTGCCACATGTATGCCCACGCACTGGTTTGGAAGTTTTCGTCTTAAAGGTAGATTTTAAAAGTCTTGCACGTGCAAAAACGGCCACGTACACGTGTGAGTGGGCCATGCAGGAGCTACGTGGATTTTAAATAGCTGGGAAGGGCGTGCAATATTGAGGTATGCGGGCCCAGAAAAAGGGGCAGGGCATGGGTGCTCCAGAGGTAGCACTGATGCATGTTTGTTATGTGCTCCACTTTGCTACAGCTTCCCATTAGGGGGAGAGAGAGAAAGAGAGAGAGAAAGAGATCCTTTATAGGGTTTAGTCTGATACTCTATAGATGGACCATTGTAAGGGGGCACTTTGATTCGGGGTGAGTTTTCGGGAGGTGGGTTGGGGGTTAGGGAAGTGATGCAACAGATATATTCAGAAAGAATTTTTGACTTTATAAGTGATAACAATTCTAAAAAGAGGAGTTGATTTCTACACTGCAGTCTCTGCTAGTTGCATTGTACAAATCAACTTCTTTTCATCACTTATAAGGTGAAAACTTCTTTAATTTTGTCAATTTTACAATGGATACCTCTGAATGTGTCTGTAACACCAGCCTCCTAACCCCAATCCACCTCCTGAAAACTGACCCCGATTCAAAGTGCCCCTTACAATGGTCGATGCACAGAATATCAGACTGCACCCTAAAAAGAGTCTCTCTCTCTCTCTCTCTCTTTCCCTCCCTCCCTCTCTCCCTTCCTCTCTCCCTCTCCTGTGCCTAACTGGAAGCTGTGACACACATAAGATGTGTGAAGAGTATTTTGTAGCCTACACACTTAGGGATAGATTTTAAAAGGTGCGCGCGGGAGTAGATTTGTTTGCGCAACCCGGCGCGAACAAATCTACTCCCGATTTTATAACATGCGCGCGCTGCCGCGTGCATGTTATAAAGTACAGGGTCGGCGCACGCAAGGCTGCGCAAAATCGGCAGCCTGTGCGCGCCGAGCCGCACAGCCATCCTTCGTTCCCTCCGAGGCCGCTCCGAAATCGGAGCGGCCTCAGAGGGAACTTTCCTTCCGGCCCCCCCCCTCACTTTCCCTTCCCTTCCCCTATCTAACCCACTCCCCAGCCCTAACTAATTCCCCCCCTACTTTTATTTTACAAGTTACGCCTGCCCGAGGCAGGCGTAACTTGCGCGCGCCGGCCGGCTGCCAGCGCACCATGTTCCGGTCCGGGGGCTGGTCCGGAGGCGTGGCGCCCCAGAACGCCCTCCGATGACGCACTGGCTGCAACACACTCCCCGACACGCCCCCGACACGCCCCCCCCAGGAAAGCCCCGGGACTTACGCGTATCCCGGGCTTGCGCACGCCGCCGAGCCTATGCAAAATAGGCTCGGCACGCGTAGGTTTTTTTTTTAAGGGTTACGCACATAACCCTTTTAAAATCCGCCCCATAGGCTATAAAATAGCACGTATTTTTGTGTGTGGTGAGATACGTGCTTATGGGCGCTTGTGCGGCCCTTTTAAAATCTATCCTTTAGTTGATGGCCAAATGTTCAAACCCCTGTAGGTCCCTGTGTCATCTTCACAATTTTATGGTTTCAGATTGTTCTTTATTTTGTATGAAAATCTCTTGCTCACAATGGGACGGATTTTAAGACGTACGCGCGGGTGTACATTTGTGCGCGCAACCCGGCGCGCACAAATGTACACCCGATTTTATAACATGCGCGTGCATCCACGCGCATGTTATAAAATCCAGGGTCGGCGCATGCAAGGGGGTGCACACCGAGCCCTAGGGGAGCCCCGATGGCTTTCCTTGTTCCCTCCGAGGCCGCTCCAAAATCGGAGCGGCCTCGAAGGGAACTTTCCTTCCTCCCCCACCTTCCCCTCCCTTCCCCTATCTAACCCGCCCCCCATCCCTACCTAAATCCACCCCACCTTTATTTTGTTATTTACGCCTGCCTCTGGGTGCGATCCGCCGGCACGGCCGCTGTGCCGGAGGCCTCGGTCCCGCCCCGCCCCTTTCACAAAGCCCCGGGACATACGCGCGTCCCCGGGCCTTTGCAAAATAGGCTCGACGCGCACAGGAGCGGTTACGCGCATAAATCCTTTGAAAATCCGCCTCAATATTTTTAGCTGCCTTATGGTATGACTATTAATTTATTCTATTGCTGAGCCACACATTCAGATTTTTCAGTTGTGTTTTTCCTTGGTTGAAATAAAAATAGCAGTGAGGTAAGGCAGTCAGGGAGCTAAGTAGTGCACTGCACTTTGCTCTGCCAGCTTGGCTTTTATGTTACAGCCAGAGGCCCAGTGAGCCCTCTTGGTTACAGAACCATGTGCGTAAGTTGATTTTTTTTTTTTTTTTTGCTCTAGAGTTAGTTGAGCAGACTGTGTCTTGAGCATGTACCTTAATGACTAGTTTAAAGAGTATACATTTTTCATCAATGCACCCAGTCCTTAAGTTTGATTATTGTGTTTCAGATATCTGACATTCATGTTACTGGAGAGTCAGAAGATATGTCTGCTAAAGAGAAATTGCTCCTGTGGACACAGCAGACCACTGAGGGCTATGCTGGAGTACGCTGTGAAAACTTCACAACCTGCTGGCGAGATGGGAGATTATTTAATGCCATCATTCATAGATACAGGTAAGGACACTGCTGATATTTCTGGAGGAAATGAATACCCTGAATATTATTATTACCACTGTAAGTTTGGGGGATTTTTCAGTAAAAAATGGGTGTTATCTTGAGCATTTTGTTTTTATTTATCCAGTAACTGAAAATTGTAGTTGCGTCTTTGGTTTTGTGCCAGGCACGTTGATACATAACATGGGGATGAAGGACGATGCGCTCGGGTGCTGCCTGTTGTCCGCCCTCCCCCAATGAATACTCAACACTTGTTGGCTTTTAAAATTGGCCGCAGTTTAATAATAAATGAACCCGAGCCCTTACAATCAACTTAACAGCAACACCCCTCCCCCAAAGCTCTCCTCCCTCCACCCTTTTCTTGACCTCCACCACCTTAAACCCCAATGGTGGAATTAGCCTCCCCCTTTCCACCTGCTCCGCCTCGTACCAGTGAGAGCAAGCTCTACCGTGAACCTTAGCCCCACGGTTCTCCGGTCCTCCCGTGTAGCAGCCCCCCCCCCCAACTACACAGGGCACTCCCCCTCCTCCACCAACCACGCCCCACCCCATCATGACAACAATAACAATGGGCTCGGGTTTACCGCCACCACTGCGACAATATAAAGACATAACAAAATCATAAAATGCAACCAGGGTGGGCGGGCGGGCGGGACAATGTTTGGCGCTCCTTCCTCTGCTCTCTCTCACGGCAAACTGCTGCTTGCCAGCCCTGACGTCACTGATCGCCTCCCAATCAGCTCCTCCAATTTGAATTGTATGTATCTACTTCCCCCTGCTCCCCCCTCCCCTTCCCTTCCTTCTCTAACTCTTCCCGCCTTGCCTGTCTTGAACTACCCTTCCCCCTTTTTTCCTGGCAACCCTCCTTCGCGTGCTTTTTCCCCTGCTATGGCCGCCGCGCTGTAACCCAGCACGGCTTGCTTGAATGTGTAAATTTGAAATTGCACTTAACAAAAGCTGAAAAGAAATGCTTGGCCACACCTAGGTGAGTTTGCGCATAATCTCATTGCACCCTCATGTCTACCAACTGCCCTTTCCTCCCGTTACTTTATATTTCGATGTCTTTTATTTTATTTCTAACATAATGCTCCTTCTCCCTGCTTTTTTTTTTAACCTCTTCTGTCCTGCACATCTCCTTGAGCTCTTAGGTTAGCCAATTAACAAGTATTAATAATAAATAAATAAGGACACATCCTGGTACGACCACTTTCCAGACTTGCCACTGCATAAAGGTTTTCTTCCGCTCTGATGGTTTTCAGGTGGCTATAATGATTTTGTTAAACTGAGAGTATTTGTACCCATGACTGTCCAGGTTGTTTTTATCTACCTTCCTCTCTCCTGTTTCCTACCTGTTCCTTCCTTTTTTTGCTCCGTGAAATGACCCACCCTCTTGCAGGTGACTTTTGGCCTTTATTCTCTTGGGGTGGAAGAAGAAAAAGGATTAATAGAACATCTTTAGCTGTGTTCTGCAGCCCTCATCTTACTGTCATTGTTGTCGTTTAGATATCAAGTGAAACATTATTTTTAGTATTTTCTCTGTGTCCAGGAATGCACTAGTTGGTATGATATGAGAGCAATGTGGCTTTCACTCCACCCTTAGGAACCACTGCCAGGAGAATGATGATGTTGTTATTTGACAGATGTTTTTTTTGGAAGGAAGTGCCTTTAATCGATTCAAACCGTATATCACATGAAATGTTGTTAAACTTAGTAAAAACATAATTCAGTAGTTAACTGGGGGAAAAAGAGAGTCAAAGAATGCATCAACTATAGAAAAGGCAAGATAACATAGTAACATAGTAAATGATGGCAGATAAAGGCCAAATGGTCCATCCAGTTTACCCAAACATATGTTTGGGGTTGTAACTGTGCAGATTATCCCCTCGATAGCTTGTTCAGCTTTGTAACTGCTGCTCTGTATAGGTTACCTTGCTACCCTAATACTTCATTTTCAACCTCTTGCCACTAGAAATCCTCTGTTTTTATCCCATGCCCTTTCAAATTCCATTACCATTTTTGTCTTCGCCATCTCGACCAGGAGGACATTCCATGCATCCATCACTTTTTTCCAAGAAAAATTGTTCTCCGTCGACAAGCAGGGCTGAATTAGCCATAACACATGGGTGATGTTATCTGACAGTGCCGAATTGACCCTTCTCTCCTAGCTCATAGAGCTTTTGCTCTACAGATCATGTTTGAGAGTTCCCGCACATCTGCTGCCTCGTGAGCCCCTCATTTTTTTTATCCGAGTTTCATTAGAGATGTATATACCCTCTCTCTCTTCTGATTTGGTACTTGTAATTTTTCCTTTTTCTTTAAACTCACTTTGAGTTGTCTGGCTACCTTGGCAGCCCCTCAACAGCACTTTTCAATGCTATTTAAAAAAAATAGTAATTGTAATGTACTTTTGTTCTGTTATACATCATTTGTAATCTAAAAAATAGTTTAATGTAAAGCGTTATATATCAGTGCACCTGTTTACTTGCTGAGATGTCTACAAGTCATACAAAATGCAGCTGCTAGACTATTGACTGATCCTATATTACATGATCTTATTATGCTGGTTCTTCGCAATTTACACTGGCTTCCCATACAATGGAGAATCCAATTTAGAATTATCATTTTGATTCATTGTGCTTAAGTGAAGTTACTCCTTTATGTGTCAGTTCATTACTGAAAATTTATAAGCCACAACGTAGCTTGAGATCTGCTGACACAATTTATTAAATGGTCCTACTGTTTCTCAGGCATGCTTAGCTGAAACTAGAATGAGACCTTTTTATGTTGCTGGTTCAATATTATGGAATAATTTGCCAGATGAAATTCTGAAAATCCAATATTATGTTATTTTTAGGAAACAGGTAAAAGCATTTTATTTTAAACAAACATTTGAAATAGAGGATTTTGGCTGGTTTTGGCTGGTTCATTTCATTTGTTGTATTGATTTTTATTTTATTTTTAGGAAGCTTTTTATTTAGTTATGTATTCTGTTTGTTCGTGTTGTTTTAAATTGCCTTTTAATTCTGTTTGGTTTATGTTTTTTTAAGATTGTATTATTGCTGTGATTTCTTAACTTAAAATATGTATGTAAATCTGTTACTTGCTAAGATCTTGAGATTTTAAAGACTATAAATCAAGAATTAAATAAGTAAGAATAGTTTGAGGAATGTTGAGCTTCAAGAATGTCAGATCTAGTGGCTTTAAGGATTGTGTGTATGGTCGAAAGAAAACAAACAGCTATCTTTATTTATTTATTTATTTATTTATTTTTAGATTTTTATATACCGGTGTTCCTATATGAAATAAAGATCACATCGGTTTACATTGAAACAGAACATGAAAATTGCCAAAAGGCATTACATAGAACAAGGTTATGAAACTTGGAACAGAGTACATAAGTTCAAAATTTAACAATAACGTTGTAACATTGATGACCAAAAGATAAAGGAAAGAAAAGAAAAAGACTTAAACAATTAAGTTGACAGGTCTTATTGAGCATAAAAATTATAACGTATAAGTGAGAAAGTCTCAAGTGTCCTGCAGCAAGAGATTAGATACCGAAGTAGGTAGTGGTATGGAAAATGGGGGTTTGTGAAGAAGATATGCTCTTGCTGGTTGGAGGGGAAAAAATGATGATCATGGTCCTGGAAAAGCTTGGCTAAAGAGCCAGGTTTTAAGTTTTTTTGGCATCCTTATTTCACTTTTAAGTGCTATCTTCCAGAGATGCCCCATCTACTAATTTCAGCATTACAGACACTATCTGGGCTATCACAATAGCAGCTTCTGCCGCACAGACTGATCAGCACACGAGACGTTAGCAAAAGATGCCGCAACAGACCCAGCCTCCAGGCCATGACCACTATGGTAGGGGAAAGGATTTTCTTTTCCTAGAAGAGTGGAGGAACATCACCAAAGACCATTGGGACCATTGGGACTATTGTGGAATCTGGTAACATTTATTCTTCTTCTATCTGGCGCTGTATCAGTGTTCGGCCTTCAATCTGGATTCATCTCACTTGATCCAGCTCGTAAAGAACTTGGCAAGAGTTTCTATTCCTGCTGTTTCCCTATCCCCAAGAAGTCAGGAGGATTGAGACCCATTTTAAATTTATGAAAACTGAACAAGAGCCTCTTACAGTTGAAGTTCAAAATAAACTCCCGCCACACTATCCTACCCTTCATTCAAGTGGGAGACTGGATATGTGCCCTGAATCTGAAAGATATGCCCATCCATCACTCCCATTGGAAATACCTCCTTTTCTTAGTGGATTCCTCTCACAACTAATACACGGTTCTCTTTCGGGCTTTTGGTGGCCCCTAGCATCTTCATGAAATGCTTAGGAGTAGCGGTGACAAATCTTCATTGCCAGGTAATTTGTATTTTTTCTTAACTGGATCAGTGGCTGGTGATGGGATCTTCCCAGGCAGGGCTGTTGGACTCCCTGCAGAAATTGATCCAGCTCCTTCAGTTACTAAGATTCATAATCAACTTCACCAAATCAAACCTTGTTCCTACCCAAAGAATCAAGTTCATCGGGGCATAGATTGATTCTTTGGAGGAGAGAAGGTTCCTTCTATTGGAGTGGGCATTCTGCTTTCGAACATTGATCCAGAACCTACTGTAGTGGGATCAAGTCCCGGTCCGAGAAGTTCTGGTTATTCTGGGGCATATGGCGGCAGCAGTTCATATAGTTCCCATGACCCATCTCAGCATGCAGATTTCCTTCACAAGGTGCAACAAGAGCTGAAGTGATCCCATTTGATGTGGAAGCCCCACCACAGACACGAATCGGTCTCTCCAGTGGTGACTAGTTCTAAATGTTCTGAAGATGGGGCTTCCTTTCAATGCCGATCTCATCAAGTAATATTGGACATGGATGCAAACACAGGGTTCTTCTAAACCCAAGGGATCAGGTTGTCAACATAAATTTGAGAGTTTTTTTACATCTTGTTTGGGGAAAGAGAATTCTGATCCAAATCAATAACCAAGTAGCAATGTTCTGTGTTAACAAGCAAGGGATATGGACCCTCAGCAAAAAAACTCTGAAATTTGGGAGTGGGGTGGCAACCACAGAGCCTTTCTACAAGGAACCACACTTTTCGAGATCTTTTATATATAGCTTTGGCTTTTGATTGCAGCATTTCTTTTGAGCAACCCTCAGGTTGCTTGTTGGCTACCTTCCTTGTGGTGACTGAGGTTTTACTGGGCTTTCACTGCCTGTATTTTTGCATACAATAGTAACCTAGTTTACCTGTCACTAAAGATTTTCCTCTAATATTTTTCCATTATGGGCTGAGGGAGGCTTTTTTGTGTTTTTGGAGTCCTCCCCCAGCTGTTTCCCCACCTTTTTGTGGGAGGCTTCTGTGGGCTATAAATGTCCATGGAGCAAACTCAGAAATTAGAGGGAAAGCGAGAAGGGAAAAGAGAAGGAGTTCTTGATATTGATGGTCATTGCCTCTTCCCAAGAGGACTGATCAAGAGGGTAAGGAGTTGGCTTTTGGATTTTCCATCCTCAAGGTGGACCTGACCTAGTGAAGAGAGTTTTGTGTTGTCTCTTTTTGAATCCTGACCAGTTCCTGAAGGAAGGGAGACCCCTGATGTCCAGAAGGGCTTTGTCATTGGTCTTTTTGGTCTAGTTACCATCAAAGGCAGGGGTGGATAGAGTTTTTGAGATCTTTGGACATTGCAGTAGGATTTTCTGGATCTATTTTGATTCTGAAGACTATTTTTGAACTAAGGGGTTTTTGTCACCTTTTCCCAGTATATGCTGGGGAAAGGGCTATTGGATATGGAAGCTGGTGCAGCAGGGAGGAGAACAAGAAGGAGGAATAAAATGGTTTTCCTGACATTTATTTTTTTGATGATGTTCTTTATCTTTCAATTCTGGCATGGATTCTTATTTTCAAACTGAAGTAAATATTCCTTTGAACACCATTTGGACTTAGACCAATTGTTTTTGCTCCATCTCCTTTGTTGTATGGACAGTGAGTGATTTGACTGCTGGTAATTGTTTGTTTTTTAATGTATTTTTATTAGAGTGAATTAACATAAACCAGTGAACCACACACAATGCAAATATATAAACCATCCTAACAACAAAACATGATGTCCATACAGTGAAACATTCATATCAAATTAAAATGATAACCTACATTTTGTTATATATTTTCAACCTCCATTTCACTTCCCTTCCCCAACCAAATCCACTCATACAACCATTCAATCACACTCTCTCCAAACCCATGCACAACCCACTACAATAAACCTTTCATATACTTCCACAATAGAAGTAGTTCTTTTGTTTCAAAATAAATATATGACCTTACATTTCTCTCTATTTGAAACATTCCATCACAGCAAACGTTCTCATTTCACTTTCCCATAGATTTACAGAAGGCACATCATCTGAATTTTAACATGATAATACCACTTTTTTTGCAATCGTGAAAGCTGTAGTTAACAGTTTCCTCCTCCCTGCCGGAAGTCTTATTCCCTCATCAAATACAAACAAGTAAACCATCTTTTTATTCCATTGAATCAAATTATGAAACAAGGTATTTAATATCCCCAGAATATGCTTCCAGTGAGGCTGCAACTTTGAACAATCAGCAAACATGTGACATAAAGTTCCAGTTTGAAATTTACATCTAATGCATATCCCAGGAGCCAACAAATTCATTTTTGCACCCCTTTTTCTGGTTAAATAATTTCTGTGCAAAATTTTAAATTGAATTTTCCTCAAAGTTACAGGTTGCAAGTGTTTGTAAATTGCAACAAAAGCAGTCTTTATCCCACCTTTTGTCCAGTAAGACAGCCAAGTCTTGTCCCCAAATTTCAGCCAAAGTGGTTAAATAAACAGAGTCAACCTGCAAGTTAATATGATACATCCAAATACGTATTCTATTGAATTTTGGAACAGTTTCCAAGAAAGTTTCATCTGTTTCCCACAAACTAATATTTTGTAACCCACCAGTGTTTCTACAATAATGTCTAACTTGCAGAAAAGCGAAAACGTCTTTATATGTAATTGACCAGTGCTCCTGTAATTGTTGAAAGGAATATAATTGATGTAATTTAGAATGCACAAATTGTCCCAAACAATATAACTGTTGCACTGCGGGCGGCCTTGAACATGGGACGCTCGGAGGCCTTGGTGAATCGTTGCACTGTGGTGATGGAGAATGCACTCCCCAGCGTGGGACGAGGGAAGTGTGCCCTTGCGGTAGGATTAAACCTAGTCTGGGACTGAGCTTGGAACTCTAAAGACAAGATGTGAAGCTTGGAACATGAAGAGCTTGGAACATAGGGAGTGAGACAGGGTGAGCAAGGTCCCTCAGGTGCCCTACACAGCCAGTAGGCTGGTCACAGACCACACTGTCCTTCCTGTGCCCTACCAGCCAGAAGGCTGGTCGCGGACCACGAGAGGAGTGGGCACGCTCTGGACAAAGGGACAGGTCAGGACAAGTTACCCCTTGGATCCTCCGGAGCCAGGAACAGGAAACAGTATTTAAAACCATGGAACTTGGAACCGGAATCTCGGATCGAACAGGAACAATCTTTAAAACCATGAAACTTTGCCTCAAGTCCCAACTCTGCAGATTATTGGGTGTGGGAATCGAGAAAAGCTCAAAGTTGAGGTAATTCGAAGAATACATGTTTTTGATTTTGATAAATAGTTTCACATTTACATGGAAATTTTAATAACATTTTCCCTCCCATAGCTTCTACCTCTGTTCTCATGTTAATAAATTTTCTTCTCCTTTCTTGCGTTACTCTAGAAAAGTCGGGATTTTTTATTTTTTTAACATGTTTTGTATACCGTATATTCGATTTTGCCATCATAACTGTTTACATTAGGAGAGTGACATTAGAGTTTTAACAAATACAATTTAAAGATAAAGGGGCGGATTTTCAGAGCCCTGCTCGCGTAAATCCGCCCGGTTTTGGGCGGATTTACGCGAGCAGGGCCCTGCGCGCCGGGAAGCCTATTTTACATAGGCCTCCCGGCGCGCGCAGAGCCCCGGGACTCGCGTAAGTCCCGGGGTTCTCCGAGGGGGGGCGTATCGGGGGCGTGTCGGGGGGCGGGCCCGGTCGTCGCGGCGTTTCGGGGGCGTGTCGGCAGCGTTTTGGGGGCGGGTGCGGGGGCATGGCTACGGCCCGGGGCGGTCTGGGGGCGTGGCCGCGCCCTCCGTACCCGCCCCCAGGTCGCGGCCCGGCGCGCAGGAGGCCCGCTCGCGCGCGGGGATTTACGCCTCCCGGAGGGAGGCGTAAATCCCCCGACAAAGGTAAGGGGGGGTTTTAGACAGGGCCGGGTGGGTGGGTTAGGTAGGGGAAGGGAGGGGAAGGTGAGGGGAGGGCAAAGGAAAGTTCCCTCCGAGGCCGCTCCGATTTCGGAGCGGCCTTGGAGGGAACGGGGGTAGGCTGCGCGGCTCGGCGCGCGCCGGCTATACAAAATCCATAGCCTTGCGCGCGCCGATCCAGGTTTTTAGCAGATACGCGCGGCTCCGCGTGTATCTACTAAAATCCAGCGTACATTTGTTTGCGCCTGGAGCGCAAACAAAAGTAGGCTATTCGCGCGCCTTTTAAAATCCGCCCCAAAGTTGGGTAGCAATGGGGGTAAAAGAGGGTTAGATTATATAGGGGAAATTTTTAGATTTCTGTTATAGAGTTCGTGGTTTGATTAGTCTGTCGTAAGTTGATAGGATGGTGTCTTTGTTTTCTTTGGAGTTGTCTGGTTGGGAGTTTGTTGGTGTTGATAGTTGAGATCTTCTGAAAAAGGTCTGTAAAAAGCCAGGTTTTTTTGAAAGTTTTGGTGTCAACTTGGGTTCTTAGATTTAGGGGTAAGGCGTTCCATAGCGATGGGCTGGCGATGGATATAGCTCTCTCTCAGGTTGATACTAGGTGCGTGATTTTAGCATGAGGAATTTTGAGGAGGTCTTTATTCATTGAGTGAAGATTCCTTTTTGGAGCATGCAGTTCAGTGTGTTCAGTTAGCAAATGGTTTTGTTGTCCTGTGATTAATTTATGGAGGATTGATAAAACCTTGTATTCTATTCTATATTTAATTGGGAGCCAGTGCAAGGATATGAGAGTTGGTGTAATGTGATCTTGTTTTTTGGTTCCTGATAGAATCCTGGTGGCTGCGTTCTGAAGAATTTGTAGTGGACGTATGGTGGTAAAAGGGAGGCTGAGGAGTAGGGCGTTGCAGTATTCTATGTTTCCAAAGAGTAGTAGTTGCAGAACTGTTCTAAAGTCATTTTGAGTGAGGAAGAGTTTGAGACGTCTGAGTGTCAATAATTTGTGGTAACCTTCTTTGATTTTATTTGTTATATGGGTTTTGTAGGATAATTCATTGTCGATTGTAATTCCGAGGTTTCTGGCATGGTGAACAGGAGAGATTATTGTTTTTGGGTTTCCTATTTTGAGTGATTGGGTGAGTCATTGATTTTTTTGTCGAGAATGATTAATTCAATTTTATCAATGTTGATTATGAGTTTTAGGTTGGAGAGGCATTGCTTGCTTTTTGAGAGATAAGAGGTTATTTTCTTGTAGGTTTCTTCTAGCGTATTTTGGATTGGGACTAATATTTGGATGTCGTCAGCATAATGGAAATGGGTCAAACCTAGACTGATCAGTGTGTGACAAATAGGTAGGAGATAGATATTAAAAAGTGTTGCTGACAGTGCAGATCCTTGTGGGACTCCTGTATTTAGATTCACTTTATTTGATAGGTTGTTGTTAAATATTACTTGAAAACTTCTTTGGGATAAATATGAGGTGAATCATTTTAGAATAGTGCCTGATATTTCTATTTCAGAAAGTCTGTTAAGTAAAATGGCATGGTTGACAAATCCAGAAGTATTAAAATATAACTTCGTCCTTTGTCGAATCCTCAAAGAACTGTGTCATTAAGAGAAAGGAGTAATGTTTCCGTGCTTAAGTTTTTTCTGAAGCCAAATTGTGAGGGGTGAAGTATGTTATTTGTTTCTAAGTAATCTGATAGTTGAGAGTGAACTATTTTTTCTATGATTTTTGCAATAAAAGGTAGGTTAGATATAGGTCTGTAGTTTTGGATGTTTTCAGGATCTAGGTTGCTCTTTTTTAATAGTGGTTTGATGATTGCAGATTTAAGGCATTCAGGATATATCCCTTCAGTGAGGGAGAGGTTTACTATGTCAGTTAAAGATTTTATAATTGAGATATCAAGTAGTTTAATTGTTTGTATGGGGATGCTGTCAATGGGGTGGTTTGCTGGGTTCATTTTTCTGATTATTCTTTGGATTTCAAGTGTTGAAGCAAAGTCAAAATCATTCCAGGTTGATGTATTTCCAGAGAAGGTGTAGGAGGTTGGATGTGTGAAGCATTGTAGATGTTAAAGTTGTTTAATAGTTTTCTGATTTTTTCAGTAAAGTATTCTGCAAAGTCGTTGCTATTACAAGTGTTTGGAGGTGTTCTTGTTTCATTGGGTAATTTGATGAGGTTTTTTACTCTGGTGAAAAGCATTTTGGGGTTCCGTTGGTATTTGATTATTTTGGTTGAGTAGAATTCCTTCTTTGCTTTGGGGCGGATTTTCAGAGCCCTGCTCGCGTAAATCCGCCCAAAACCGGGCGGATTTACGCGAGCAGGGCCCTGCGCGCCGGGAAGCCTATTTTACATAGGCCTCCCGGCGCGCGCAGAGCCCCGGACTCGCGTAAGTCCCGGGGTTCTCGGAGGGGGGCGTGTCGGGGGGCGGGCCCGGTCGTCGCAGCGTTCCGGGGGCGTGTCGGCAGCGTTTTGGGGGCGGGTACGGGGGCGTGGCTACGGCCCGGGGGCGTGGCCGCGCCCTCCGTACCCGCCCCCAGGTCGCGGCCCGGCGCGCAGCAGGCCTGCTGGCGCGCGGGGATTTACGTCTCCCTCCGGGAGGCGTAAATCCCCCGACAAAGGTAAGGGGGGGGTGTAGACAGGGCCGGGTGGGTGGGTTAGGTAGGGGAAGGGAGGGTAAGGTGAGGGGAGGGCAAAGGAAAGTTCCCTCCGAGGCCGCTCCGATTTCGGAGCGGCCTTGGAGGGAACGGGGGGAGGCAGCGCGGCTCGGCGCGCGCAGGCTATACAAAATCGATAGCCTTGCGCGCGCCGATCCAGGATTTTAGTGGATACGCGCGCCTCCGCGCGTATCTACTAAAATCCAGCGTACTTTTGCTTGAGTCTGATGCGCAAGCAAAAGTAGGCTGTTCGCGCGCCTCTTAAAATCTACCCCTTTGTGGATAAGTTTTTTTGTAATTTGCTAAATGGGATCGGTATGCATTGAGTGATGGAGAGGTTTTATTCTTTCGCCAGAATCTTTCTTTTCTTCTAAGTTCTTGTTTAGCTGATTTTATGGTATCATTGTACCATTGATTGTTATATTTAGGATTCTTTAATGTTTTTGTGATGATTGGGTTTGTTCTATCAGCTATGGATTTGGTAATGTTTATCCATGATGTCGTTGCTGTTTCAGTGTTTGAAAGATCAATATTCTTGAGTTCATCTTGGAGATTTTGTTGCAGTGTTTTGCTATCAAAGGGAGGGTGATATGAAATGGTTTTGTTGTAATTTTCTGTTGAGGTGGGTATACTGTTCTGAGTAAGGGTGGTATTGATGAGGTAGTGGTCTGACCATGGGATTTCAGTGATTTTTATATGATGTGAGTTCCAGATGTTGGTGGTGTTGAAAATTAGGTCAAGAGTGTGACCTGCTTTGTGTGTTGATCCGTTGACTATTTGCTCTACTCCCATTGTTGAAAGAGCATCTGTGATTGTTTTGCAAGTGTTTGATAGGGGGCTTGTGTCCATTTGTAAGTTAAAGTCGCCAAGGATAATAATTGGTTTATTGAGGGTTAGGTTGGCAATCATGAATTCAATAAATGGGGAGCAATTTCGTTCCAAAGTCGTGGGAGGACAGTATACTAGACAGATTTGTAGTTTTGCAGAGTCAAATAGGGCTATTTCGCAAGGGGAGCATGCCTTAGTTGTGGTGAGTTTCATTTGAAGGATTTTCTTGATGATTAGCGTTAGGCCACCGCCTTTTTTTCTTGGTCTGGGGATTGTGAATAATTTGTACGATGGGTCTTCTATTTGATTAATAAAGACGTTGTCAGAGTCTTTTATCCAGGTTTCAGTGATTGCTATGAAATCTAGTTTGTTATCAGAGAGTAAGTCTGAGATGCTAGGCATTTTTTAAATTATTGATTGTGCATTAATAAGGATGAATGATAGGAATAAGCATTTGGAGTATGTCTTTAAATTTCTGTATGTTGAATTTGAAAGATTGAACTTACTTGTTTTCTTGTGAGTCCAGGTTTTTCTATTCGAAGTATTTTTAGGAGGGAGCTTGGAGGTTTCCATTTTGTTAGGTAGAAAGTTGAGAAGAGGTGAATTGCTAGTAAGAGTTTCTGTTTTGTGAAGCCCTAAGGTTTGCACTAAGGGGTGCACAAAGGGGAGTGCCTCTTTGTTGCGCTCCTTAGTCACGCGATGCCCAGGTTTCACTCTTCTTTTAAATGGTGAGATTCTGGTGAGGGTGAGGGGCAGTGGTGATGATGTCGGTGGGGGCGGGGCTTCAGGTTGGGTGCTCGCCTGGTGCTCCTGTCCCTCTCAAATCCTTTCCTTTCCCTTCTGTTCTTTTCGCTTCTTTTCACTGGGAAAGGGTTCGGGTGCCTGCTGCTGAGCTTTTCTTGATGGAGTCGCTGTTGGAAGAGCGACTCCTGCTGATAGATGGTGTTTGGTGATGATGTTGGTGGGGGCGGGGCTTCGGGTTGGGTGCTCGCTTGGCGCTCCTGCCCCTCTCAAATCCCTTCCTTTCCTTTCCCTTCTAGATCCCTTTCCCTTCTAGATTCCTTTCCCTTCTAGATCCAGATTTTATCACCATGAAACAAAGACAATCGGTTCCGCATATAAAGTCTAAGGACTGTTTCTCTATCTGAGGCAAAAGAAAATGAGAAGTGTAATACAGATCTATTCGTTATTACAGTCTCAATATGAGATTCAGTAATTTCAGACAAATTTAATTGTCCTTCACCTGACTTATTCCCTACAGCTATATTACTTTTTGAGAATACATAATAAATTTACAATTGCAATTTACAGGTAGCGTTTGCGATGGCATTTTTAATATATGTATAAGGTACTCCTTAAACATTTCATAAGCAGATATTACGTCATGCTTTGGAAAATTAATAATTCTGAGATTTAGATACTTTAATGTATTCTCTATCCCCTCCAATTTCTTTTCATATACAATCTAAGCTCTAGCAAATCTTTGCTGCCAGTTATCTAAATTTCTCAATCTTGTCCCCATCTGCTCAATATTTTCTTTGTTTTTTTCAAGGGAAGCTTCAATAGTATTAAAGCGTTGATTAGAATCTACGGTCAGTTTAGACAAATTAATAATTGCCCCTTCTAAAGATTTTATTGCGGTCCATAGAGACTCTAGAGTAATTTCAGGGGGCTTATCCAAAATCAGCACACCATCTTTTGCTCCACCAGATTCCAACTTTCCCACTGCAGCTTGGGCTCCTTCTCCATTTCCCTCAGGTACTGTTCCAATTTTAAGAAAATCTGTAAGTAGGTAATGAGGTGGAGGAGGAATACTTGGTGCTCCAGGGCTCAAAGATGTTTTGGCCAGTGGGTCTGATACCTGCTCCAAATCAGACCCCTCAGCGGCCACTTCTTCTGGCATCTGATCAGATGACGGAGTGAAAAAAAACGGTATCCGCAATTGAGAAGACTAATAAGGGAGAGGATGACGCCATCTCCCTAATTTTGACCTTCCGTTTAGTGTGAGGCATTTTATTAAATTTATATATAGGTAATCCAACGGCCAGCTATTCCACTCCACTCTCAAATAAACTCTCTAATCCTTTTGAAAGAAGGCCGAGGGCTAAGGAGATTAATGAAATATTTTAAAGTTACTCACTTTTCAGACAAAGAAAAATCTCCCATTCAGTTTTAATTTGCAAACAGTCCCGAGAAAGCTGCGCGCCCCTTTGGCACATGCGGCTTCGGCAGCACGCCGGTGTCAACTGCGCATTGTGGGGGTGCCGGTTTTAAGGCTTCAACCGGTCCCACCCTGATGACGTCAGCACTCAGGAAGTGTTGGTTGCAGCCCTGACAGGGCAGGAGGGAATCCTCCTTACCCTCAGCTGGCTTCAAGGAAACAGGTAAATGTAATGAAATACTCCTTCATTCCTCGACCTTGATGATATGCCACGGGGGGCGGTTTTAAGGCTTCGACCAGTCCCACTCTGATGACATCAGCACTCAGGAAGTATTGGTTGCAGCCCCGACAGGGCCGGAGGGACTCCTCCTTATCCTCAGCTAGCTTCAAGGAAATAGGTAAATGTAATGGAATACTCCATCGTTCCTTGTTCATGGTGTTAGATAAGCCCACTCCCCGTGTTAGCGGTGGGGATTTCAACAGATTTTTGATACAGAAAGAACAGCGGTTTATCTTCCAATGGAATTCTGTGGCCCTTGGTGGTTTGAATAAGGTAGTGGAATGGGATGCCTTTTTCCTTAATTATTCGTTGTGGGATTTCTTCTTTTTTCCTTTTTTCATTTTCAGTAAGGCTTTTTATTATTGTTATGTTTTTTGTATAGTATACTCTATTTCTCTATTTTTTTTCACCTTTTGGAACCTTTTTATTTTTATTTATTTTTTGTTTTTTTGTATTTTCTATGTTGATATATTTTTGATTTGGGTATGTAGTTGGGGTAATAGACCTTCAGATCGGGAGAAGTTGTACATCTGTGAGACCAACGGAGTGTGGGGGAGGGGTTTGAGGTTTATTAATACATGAGGTGCTCATGTTGAGCAATTTTCACACATCTGTGCTTTAGCAGAGGGAAAGATGAGGTGAGTCTGAGTCTTTAGATATGGTTTGTAACCTGTTGTTTATTGTGTTTTGTGGGGGGTTTTCAATTTCTGTTATTTTTTTATTTTAGATTGAGAGCGGGACTCCCCTAAGGCAGGTAGCGAGTGCTGCAGAAAGGCTGTGGCATTGGGTGTTTCTTTTGGTGCAGTCTTTTGCTGTTACTTTTTTATGCATGAACTCCTCTCTGCGGGGTTCCCTATTACGGGTTAAGCCTACAAGGTGTTGCCGCTTTGTTAAGAGAAGAAAGTTCTGGTGAAGACTGTGTGATAATGCTGGTTTGCTAAAGTTCCCTTCTGCAGGGTTCTTTATTGTGGATGAAACCTATGAGGTGTTGCTGCTCTAAGAGAAACAGTACCTTTTTTGAGTATGTCGAAATCTGTGATGTTTTTGGTTTGCTAAGTAAAAGAAGTATCCTTTGTGGAGTATGTTTGGCTGGCAGGTCTTTCCACTATTAGAGAGACCTTGAAGGGTCAGATTCATCATAAAATTTCTATAATATGTGACCATGAACTATGACCTGATTGGTTGCTGCCGCCATTTGTGACCATTCTTATGGATCCTTTTGGAACTCTTTGCTATGAATAACTTTTCTAATGGACTTCAAGATGTTCTCTGAGTTTTCCTATGAAAGATCACTCAGTTTTTTACTAGTCTAATGGACTTTTCTGGAACCTTCTGTCTTCATTTGCCCTTGAGATGGACTATAAGATAGTTTTCGAGTTTTCCTATGCAACGTCATGCAGCTTCTGATTTAATTGAATATATGAATTATTTTAAATACTGTTTTTTGTTTTGTGTTTTGTTGTTTGTATGTTTTTGGGTTTGTGTCGTCTTTACAGAGGAGGTGTTCATGTTAGTCCTGTTTTTAGTGATGTATATGTTGAGCAAATAGAGAGAAAGACAGAACTATGAAGTTTTGGGACTTTACCCTTGGTATTTTTATATTATAGTTAAATGGTAAATCATGAATACTTTAAAATATTAATAAAGGTTTGACTAGTTGCCTAAGGTTGATTTATTTTCTGTGAGCTATTTTTGGGAACTCTTCCAGGTTGGTGTCTTGAATATCAGTAATTTCAGACAGCCGATAGTGGAGTTTCTGTGTTTTCTTGGTGATATAATAACTTAACTCAACTCAAAATATTCTCTCCAAAACCACACTTTTCTAAGATCCACCAAAGATATGTCCATTCTACTCTGACAAATGCTTTCTCTGAATCTAAGATGACCAATATTCCCTCACTATTGCAATCATCCTGACCCTGAATTGCCAATACTGTTTTTAAAAGATTAGCAGAGGAGAATCAACCTTTAATAAATCCTGACTGATCCACAGATACTATCTCATGTATGACTCTATTAACTCGATTCGATAGAACCGCAGCTAGGATTTTTATGTCTTGATTAAGCAATAATATGGCCTGATATGATTCTGGTAACAATGGGGCCCTTACCTGGCTTGTGAGGTAAGATAATCAATGCCAAATTATGTCCTACCTCAAAATTTCCTGATTCCCCAGCTTGATTGTACATTCCTTGAAGAGGTTGCACTATATCATAATACAAAATTCTGAAGAACTCTGGTCCATTCCCATCTGGCCCACATGCCATCCCCAACTTTAACTTCTTAATCACCATTTTAATCTCTTTCTCCTGAATTGGGGTAATAACAATATCTCTCCGGGCAGTTAAACTGGGGAGAGTCAAATCCCTAAAAAACTCCTGAGGTGAAATCTCTGCAGATTGAGATCCAGTATAGAGCATCTTATAATAACTCACAAACATTTTAAAAATGTCATTAGAATTATTTGCCCATTCTCCATTATAAGATAATCTGGTGATTACATTCCTAGGAACATGACTTTTAAGTAATTTTGCCACCAAATTGCAAGATTTGTTGGCCCACTAGTGTGAGCTTTCTGTTCCAACAGAACATTCAGTTCTGCCCATAAAATTTCCATTTCTTGCCTTAACCTAGGATCCATTAAACTGACATGCTTCCTTTTAAGTTTCACTATTTTATGTGTTAGTTACATGACAGCATTATTGGCTTTTTTGGCCTTTCTAATTTTTTTTCCCCAACAATAAAATGGGTGGAATCACATAATAATAAAGCATCCAACCCACTGCGCTTGCCAACTAATGTTCCCCTGAGCAACTCCATTACTGCCCCTCCCTCCATGTCCAATATACCACCCAGATTGCCTGATATTTCACTCTGATTTTGTAGAGAGAGGGTCAGCTTTTCCATAATAACTTAGATTCCCAAAGTGTGATGGTGGGTGATCCTTTCCATTGATGAGCTACTGTGAGATGTGCCTCATGTAACAGTCCCACCAGCTGTCCATATCCCCTCATTTCCCATCGCATAGACCATCTACCTAACAGGAAAAGTGCTGGGTCCACTCTCAATGTCTGACCACAAATCAATGAAATGAGGTCTGCCACCTGGTTCCAAAACCTTTGTATTACAGGGAACTCCCACCACATATGATAAAAGGTCCCTGAAAAGCCACATTCCCTCCAACAGGTATCACTGGCATTACTAAATGTAGCGTAAAAAGTAGGGGTGCGGTAGATTCTATTCAACAGTTTATATTGCATCTCTTGTCCCTTATAACACATTGTAATACGATGTGAGGCTCTCCAAATAGACTTCCACTGTTTGCTTTCCAGTGCCATATTTAAATCTTTGTTCCACAACCAGATAAGCTTGGGAGTGGTATCCTTTCCACATAGAATAGCTCAGAAGGTCTTATATAAGAAGTGGGATGGAGGTTTCTTACGACTCAATAGACCCGCTATCCCCTCAGCCTCCTCAATCTCTGGCATATCTCATGCTATAGCTAAAACATCTTTCTGTATAGAAAAGTATAGGCATCGGGTCGAAGGCAGAATATCAAAATCACCCCTGAATTCTGTGAAGAATTTGATACGACTGTCATCCACCAGCTGACCTAAAAACCTCAAATCTGTCGAAGCCCAAGTGTGAATATCAGGAGAAAATGTGAGTAGTGAGAGGTGTGGATTGCGTACAAATGAGGAGAGATGTGACCAGTTAGTCACTTGAGGACAGAGATTATGAGTGGTCACTCTCCATACTTTAAGAGTGTGAGCAATAATGGGATGTCATTGACTGCTCTTCTATAATGACTTGCTGATATAGGCATATGCAGTAGGGAGGCCAGGCTACACCCAGGTACACCATCTTCATCTAAAGAGAGCCACTCCTTCGCTTCATCCATACCTACCCAAGTCGGGAGACAGGTTAGTTGACAGGCCCAATAATACCACTCAAAATTTGGAAGTCCAAGCCCTCCCGCCTCCCGTGGCTTTACCAACAAGTCATATTTTAAGCGCGGTGGTCGCCCCTGCCAAATAAAACTGGTCAAGTCCCCCCTTAACTGTTGGAAAGCCGTTCTTGGTACATCAAACAGGAGGTGCATAAAGGGATATATCAATCTCTGCAAAATAGCCATCTTAATCAAATTAACTCTACCCACAAGGGACAGGGGGAGAGAGGTCCAGCATCTTAGATCCAACCTGATTCTTTTAAAGATAGGAATATAATTGTCTCTATATAGATATGGGTATTCTGTTGATATCCATATACCTAAATACCGAAACCCCACATCTATCTGTCTAAAGAGATGAGCCTCAGGTAGCCGCCTATGTGTGGGACCCAAGAGCATTAGTTCAGACTTTTGGAAATTGATAAGATATCCTGAGAGATTACCAAAGCTAATAATTAATCTCATCAGCGCTGGAAGGGAGCTGGATAGGTTAGTTAGATACACCAATGCATCATCAGTATATAATGAGATTTTATGTGTGACTCCCTGACAAGTAACTCCCTCTATTTCCCGTGATGTTTGATTAGCCTGAGCAAGTGGCTCCACCGCAAGGTCAAAGAGTAAGGGAAAAGGAGGGCATCCCTGCCTAGTACCCCACTCAATCTTAAAACGAGGGAATATTACTCCATTCATCCAGACCCTTGCCTCTGGGTTAGCATATAAAGCATGAAGCCAGGATATAAAATCATTAGGGAATCCGAACTGTTCTAATGTTAAAAACATATAGGACCAAGAGACTTGGTCGAATGCTGGCCTTTCTCATTTGATACGTAATGATATACCCTCGGAGGACAGCCTTTGCTGCTTTCAAATATGTCCTTGCATCAATATCTGGAGTATCATTCTCCTCCTGATATTCTTTCCATATATCTCTTAGGAACTTTATAAATTCCTTATCATGAAATAGAAAAGGTGGTATCTTCCATTCCCTTCTCCTGGTTCCTTTAATCTGCCAATTGTAGTTGAGTCGAGGTAACCGAATGATCTGAATAGGGCACATCAATTATATCACTAGCTACTATCTTATCAAACCACTCTTCCGAAATGAGAATGTAATCTAGTCGAGAGTATACATGGTGCACATGGAAATAAAATGAGAATTCCTTATCATCTACGGTACATGTAGATAGCTCTACAAATCCAAAAGATGAAGTTCCTGCGATAAAAAACCCACTCCAATGTCTGACTGATATTTTTTGGGAGTTCTTGCTGGCTTACAATGTACTACAGGATTGACTGTATTAGTCAGATCACCCTGAAGAATATATTTATAGTCTGACCAGGCAGAGATTTTAGATGTTATGAGAAAAAAAATTATGAGAATAACTATTAAGAGCATATATATTTGCCAATATTAATTTGATACCATACAAAGATCCTAGGACTATAATGAACCTCCCATTGATATCCACAATTTCTTTTTCCAATTGAAATGGCAGTGCTTTATGTATTAGAATTGCCACTCCCCTTTGCCACTCCCCTTTGCCAAGCAGAAAAGGAGATAAAAAGGCACTGGCTAATCCACTCCCTACATAATTTCCTCTGCTCCTTGTTGTGTAAATGGGTCTCCTGCAGAAACGCAATAACAGCCCACAGTTTTTGCAGCCCAGCCTGAATCTTTTTTCTTTTTATAGGAGAATGTAAGTCAACCACAGCAGATTAACATTTCAATCCATCAATTGGAAAGTTCCGTAGCCTAAGCCTCCAATCATTTCTAAGTGGAAGCAATGAATTTCCAAAGACATAACTTCATTAATCCACACCAAACAAAGCCCACCACACTTATCAGACATGCATGCCCATTCACACCCAAACATACTGCATTCATTCCCTAGAACTGGTTCCAGAACATTTGCATATCCCATCTCTCCACCCTCAGCCCCCAATTTCTGTAAGCCGTTGTGATGGGGAATTAACTTAACGACGGTATAGAAGAGTTTTAAAATAGATAAATAAATAGTCCCCACCTTTGCGAAAACCAAACAGTCCCATTTCCAAAGGAACAGAATGGAAATCATCCTCCCTGCCAACAAGGTGTTGTCTTCACTCCTCATCAGAGATTCGTCTTCCTCCACTTCCAAAGGATCTCCTGGAATTCATGGCAACATGTAAAACAGAACATGTTAATATAGCATTAATATAAAGCAACGCAATATGCGGCTTGATGTCGCATAGCCAAGCCTCTGCAAAAACTACAGTGAAATACAATAACAAAGATATATTTAAATAATATGCTACAAATGCAAATGCTCAGTCCATAAGGACAACCAAAAATATCTGTCCATTATGTGCTCGCAGCATCTAGCATTAGATACATGCAAACCAGTTACTCTGGCTTGGTTCAAATATTTGTAGAAAAATTGCGACTCCTCAACACAGCAGCAGTCCTGGAACCATATGCCAATTGAAGGGTCTCATGCTATATCCATAATGAATCAGCATATTCATCATCCCCCAGCTAGAGTATAAACATTAGCAAGAGACTGCCAAAAAGTATTTAAAATTAAGAGGATTGTCTCAATCAAAACTTCAAGCAGGAAACTTGTGAATAGAAACGGTTCTTTGTTGATTAGCATTACAGTAACCAAATGCTTCCAATAGTAGTTGCAGTGACCTTTCATATCTACTCCATATAGTTTTTAACATTCTAACTTCAGAGAAAGATTCTGGTGTTACCTTGATAAAACATTTTAAACAAGCTGGAAACTGAAGCAAAAACTTGATGCCTTCTCGACGCTAGTAATTTCACCGAAAAGTTGGGGAACGGTAAATTTTTACTCTTTCTTGAATAAAAGTTCAGGAACCTTCTGGTAGGCATACATCAGCCGCATCTTATCAGTATAATTTAAATATTTAACAATCACCTGTTACAGCTTGTTAGTATCAGGACCTCCAGCTCCAAGTCAACGTGCACGCTTGGCCAAAATCAGCCTCTCCTTGTGCTCAACATTTAAGAGGCCCAGAAGTACCACTTCACAGAACTTAATCAGTTCATCCCCACAAATCGATTCAGGTATTCCCACCAACCATAAATTACTGCGGTGACTGCGGTTTTCGAAGTCATCCAGCATTTTTTCAAGCGCTTTGTTTTAGCTCGCAAGTCTGCTGTAGTAGTATCTAGTGCATCAATACAATCATCACGCTGCGCAACTTTTAGTGGATAAAGTAGAGAGATTTGAATTTTAAGTTTCTACCTTATCTTTAAGATAATCTAGAAATGACAGTGATTGCTGTGGTTACAGTGCGTGTAAGATCTCGCAAAGGGTTTTCAAACAGGCCTTCACCCATGGCATTTCCTTCAGCCATCATCTTGTCTTCTGAGCTTGAAAATGTATCCGCTCCCAATTATTTAGAATAGTTAGTCATCTCACCACCATTCTTGATGATCCAGTTGACTATGCACGCTGAAATTGGGATTTAAAGTTAAATTGTATTAATGAGCCTGCTATGGGCTAAAATATAGCAAGATGCCACTTCTTCCAAGGGAGAGAGTCTCAAGGCCGCCTAATCAAGGTGATGTCATCACTGGAAGCCAGCTACTGGTAATTTTTTTATTTTAATTTTTTATTTTTTAGGTGACTCTTCTTTTAACTCCCTTGCCCAGACATTTTTACAGTGGGATTTCAGGATTGGATTTACCCAACTATGTCAAGGGTCCAGGAAGTTAAGCTTCCCCCACCAGCTGAAGAAACCCCAGCAAAAAGTAGCTCCTCGGATGAAGTTGAACAACTAAACGGGGTCCCACTACACAATTTTTCCTCACCGAAGACAATCCTAGCCCTCAGTCACCTCCTCCCATGCCAAAGTTCATAACACTGATCTTTTTCTGATTTGGTATCCTTCCTGGGATCTATACTGCTTCTTCAATATTCATTCTTTCTTCTCCTTCTCTTGAGGGATAGACTTCCATCATATCCTGCTTCTACTCAGGGATAGAGGGAAGGATTTCCATTTTCTCTTCCTTCTCTAGTTCCCTCCCTATTTTAATCATCACAGAGCCTCTGCCTTTCACTTCTTCCCCAGTCCCTCCCCCTTATTCCCAAATGGTGTTTTAAGAGTTGTGAGGTTATAATGTCACTTTGGGTAAGCTGCTATGAGTTGGGAACAAACTGGAGAAAACACAATGAGTGATGAGATTAGATCATTACCATGGGTAAGATTCTGTGCGGCAAAGATATGTCACCATGCATAAAATGCTGTGGCAATGCTAAGGCTGTATTTCCACTCTGGGTAAATTGGCTATAAGTGGTGAAGTTATAATGGCATTTTGAGCAAGGTGCTTTGATGGGGTATGGTTATAATTCCACACTGGTGAAGCACGTGCAGGTTATATCATAAAGGTGATGTGACCTATCTGCTACGATGAGAATGATTTAAGATGTATGGTGGTATAATGTAAAGAGAATGCTAGTACCCCTATACTGTAAGTGTTATGCTTTTAGTGTCAGGTCATGCCATTTCGCAAATGCCATTAAATACTCCCGGGTGGTTTTTAGATTGTGCTGTGGTAAAGGCACTGGATGAGCATGGTAGCATATAGTTACGGAGTAGTAAGAGGGCCAGTGGCAATGTACAGTACATGGGTGGACCTGGGGTTTGATTCTTGGGTCAGGACTTCTGTTTCCTGGGCAGGCTGGAACTGGTAATGCTCTGAAGGCAGCAATCACATTCCCTGGGGTGGGAGTAGGGGAAAGAATATCAGTCATCATGCAGTGGTGCCACCTAGTGGCTAGATATAGTTTCTGCCTTAGCTGGGTTCCTGAACAAGCCACGGTTTGTGGTCCCCAGCTGAAGACTATAGCTATGATGGCTAGGGTGAGTTGGGGGGTGGGGGTGGAGAGGAGTTATGGCGGTTTGAAATATAGAAACATTCCTAGGAAATTGTGAATGAAGGCGTTTGGTACCATATCCCTGGCAGAAGCTGTCTCTAACTGAACTGGAAGTCCAAAGGAGCAGGAGAAAAGCTGCCAGGACAAAAGAAAAAAACAACAATTAGAGCAGTAAGAAATGAAGCAATGTATTGTTATCCTACAGCTGCACGCGCTGGTGAATTGTGAGGCAGCAGGCCAAGTGCTTGAGATGTGTAATTGTAAGACGTGCCCTGTCATGCCTTATTCTATTAGAAAATGGCTCTGTGGAATTACAGATGTTCCCTTGTGCCATTTGCTGTCTGTATCTCGACAGGTGTTTAAAATGCCAAGGTCAGTGACTGAGCTGATATGAAGAATGGATGAAGCACGCAGTGTTAAACAGCACCTGAGTGCGTGCAGTACCCCGGTAAAACACTTTGAACAAGACTTTCAAGAGCACTTAGTTTTTTAAATTTAATTTTCGTTTCCTTGTGCTCCTTTGGGCCTCCAGCCCAATTGCAACCAGGGCTAGGATCCTGATGATATGAGCCTTCATTCACGACTACCCCAGGGAATTTTTCTCCTGTTTATATGTCCACCAACAAACATTGTCTGGTCATTGTGGCAATGGTCCTGGGCTGTGGGTCCATACATCAGGGTTCCTTCTGGAACCCTGCAATCAAGGGCTCAAGGTGTCACCCCTGAGCAGTGACCTCAGCTCCCTCCCAGCTGTGATCGTTGCCTTTGCACCATCCCTGGGCTCAGCCAACCCAGGGATTGGAAGGCCCGACTCAGAGTTGGAGCCGGGGGTCTTTCTGCATGGCAGTGTACAGCACTTCCACTGAGTCACCGGGACAGCCAGGTTTGATTTTGTTATATGCAACAATCCAGTACCTGTTGTGTTTTGCATTACTCTACATTTTAAATAAAACTAATTTTGCCCTTTTTGGGGAGATGGATGGAGCTACAAGTATTGTAGCAAAGAAAAAAAAGTGGGAGCATGACCTAAAAAGTTTGAGAAGCACTGGATTTCATTTTATTTCATTAGTTTTTTTTTTTACCTGTCTCCTTGCAGAAAGAAGCTAGAATGGGCTACAAAATGGTTATTTAATTACACTAGACTAAGGAAAGAACAATGAGACAACACACAATCACAGACCACATACACCCATCCCAAACCCACATAATCCCCCTTCCCAAACATCTGCTTCAGTTATATTAAATGTTGGCTCTCATACAATAGTCCTGTCCTCAATTTAAATAAATCAGAACAATTGATCTTATCCCTTCAGATCCCTGTGGACTGCCCCGAATTCTTTGTTTTTGACAGTCACGCCACACCAATAAAAAATGCTGTTCATAATCTAGTTATCACGATTGACGCTACTCTTTCTAAGCGCGCTCATTTCAAAAATCTAGTGCACTCTGCTTTCTTTATGCTTTGACTATTACGTGGACTTAAATCGCTACTTGATCCAGATACTTTCCATACAACATTATAAACACTTACAGTATTTTCCCATCTCTCGACTATTTCAACGCTGTGTTTGCTGGTGTACGAAACCGTTCTCTGAGATCCCTGTAATTCCGCTGCACATATCCTTACAGGTGTAAGTTTCTAAACTCATATCAATCCCATCTTGTAATCTCTTCATTGGCTCCCCCTAATTTGATAAGATAGCCTGTCTCCTACTCATGCTACTGTACAATTCAGAGACCCTGTGGATAAGTTCTGTTCTGACAAACCAACAGGATGTGTGGCACTAAAAGAGTAAACTGCTCAATACATCCTTTTGTTTGCCATTGATTTGCATGTGCGTGCTATTTCCTCCTTAGTCTCGGTGTGTAAGTTCTATTCTGTGCATTTATCAACCATCTCGCAGCTTGAGATGTGCTGATAAGGGGTTACTTGAGATCCCATCAAATAAACATGACCACCTAGTTGAAACGATAGATTGTGCTTTCTCTGTAGCTGGGCCTATATTATGGAGCTCGCTTTCTGAAGAAATTTGGTTAACAACTGTCAAGGCGAAATTTAGAAAACTATTAAAAACCTTTTCCTTCAATATTGAGGAATAATATTCTCATAATAGTGCCTTTTTCAAATGAAGACTGGCATGAGAGCCTAATTATGTATATAAGTATATATTTTTTTCGCTGAGTTTTGTGCTACTTTCTGTATTGTGATTGTTTTTAACTTAACCCGCCTCAAAACTTTGAAGAAGCGGGTTAGAAATCCTGCAAAATAAATAAATAATTAAATACCTCACCTATAGTTTCATGCCACCCAATATAAATGCTCACTAACAAATCCCTCTTAACAAGACCCCTATTGCTTAAAAAGCTTGCCTTCCTTTGTATCCTGCATAACTACCTAAAGAGCCCTGCTATTATGCTGTAGCAATTGGATTCAACCTAAGGCCAAGAACTCCTCACTAAGTAACATCTAGAACAATGGTTCTCAAACTTTTTTGTCGGGACACACCTGATAGATAGTTCTCATATGCGTGACATATTGAACACATGACAGACACAAGGCTAAATATAAATGTACATTTTGCATCCACAGGAACCCCCCTCCCCCTGCCCCGACCCTCAGCAATGGATATAAAGCAGAACTAGATCATTCCCCTTACAACTTACCATACAAAAAAGATATTCTGGTGTTATCTCCATAATAGCAACACAAACTCCCTCTACTACCAGGCGCAATAGCCCTACTTATAAAAAGACAGCAGTTCACCACCTATTGAGAAACACAACAAATAAGGTGAGGTCACACACACAGAACTGACCTTCACCAAGTACAGAAAGACCACAAATTACAAATATGAAGACAGAAAGCTGAATGGAAACCCAAAAAAGCCATTCTGCATGCAGTACAAAACTTGAGAAATGGAAACAGTAATATAGCATCTATCATAGTACCTGCAATAAAGCACACAAACTAATCCGCACAAAGTTACACCTGCATGCCCTCAACCCTATCTATAAAAAGGCAACACTACAAATATTAAACCAGGCCCTAAACACCAATACATCTCCAGTTAGGAAAACAGAGCAAGACTTTGTTATAGATCCCCACAGAGAAATAATTGTAAAGCTGATGAACAGAATAACATCTAACAATTAAAACAATTAAAAACTGTTAAAAATTATTAAAAATTCTCCAAACACCAATAAAATATTTCAAAACAGCAGACACATCACATAATATCCAGTAATTAAAATGGCAGTCAATCAAGAAAAATGAACTTAAAAAGCCACCTTTACTTATCTTCTCCAGCAGCTCTCCTACTCCTTTAATTCCCTTGCAGGCTAGTAGCACACACCAGAAGCAGCAGTAGCTGCTGAAGCTGTCTTCATGGTCCTCTTCCTTAGGGACGGCAACCAGTCTCTGCGTCTCTCACACACACACCCACACACCCCAGTAACACCCTCAGGACCAGTTTCTGTCTCCCACACACCAATCATCTCTCCAACCAGTCTCTCTCTCTCACATACACACACACTCACCGCACACACATTTATTTATTTATAGTTTTTATATACCGGGAGTTCCTGTATACAATACATATCACTCCGGTTTACAGATAACAGTAAGAACTACTGCCGGGGGCAGTTTACATGGAACAAATCAGAACACTTGATCTAAATAAATAGTAAAAGAACAAAACTGCTGGGGGCAGTTTACATGGAACAAATCTTGGAACACACATACTCCCACACACACACACACACTCCCACACCAGTCACCTCCCTGATCAGTCTCTCTCAATTACACAATGCTTTCTCTCTCTTACTTACACACAGGCTTTTAATCACACACATGTTCTCTCTATTTCACATACACCACAAGCTCTCAATCACACACACGCTCTCTCTCTCCCTCACTTATATACTGGCTGGCTGTCTCTCACTCCCACTTCCTTTCTCCTCCGGAGCACAAATGATAGCTGCAGCAGCCTCTTCCAACCCCCACGGCCCAAAAAAGAAGAATCCCATTGACTGCGGGGGCTAACGCTGCTGTCTCCCTTGCTGATCGCCGGCTGCTTCAGTTTTTGCTCCAGACCTGTGCTGCTGCTTGGGGGGCCAATGCTGCCGCTACTGCCGCTACTTTTCAGTGCAGCATGGCCTTTTCTTCCCGTGCACCCCGCTAAGCAGCACTTGCTCTTCCAGGCTGGGGGGGGCGGAAAGAAGAAAAGGCCATGGTGCAGTTGCCGGCTTCAATGAACACTGCTGCCGTTCCCATCCGTCCGGGTTTGAGCGTTCTGATAGCCAGGGCAGCAAAAGCAGTAGTGGAAGAATGTTTTCTTCTCGCTCAGCGGTGGAAGGGAAGAGAAGAGCAATGAGAGGCTGGGAAGCACGCGACACACCTGCTGGGGCAGGCGACACACTGGTTGAGAATCACTGCTCTAAAAGACAAAAGATCACTTATCTGTCTAAGATAAAGAAGCAGCCTCTTCTAGAGAAAGGAAACAGCCTGAGAGGAAGATGATTGATTCCTCATCATAGCTAATCAAGAATCTCTCGGTAAAGTAGTGTCACAGCCTGTAAATATAAGGTATGGGAAAGCACATAATTCTGGATTCTAGATCTCTGATAACTGGGCCGAGCCCCTGAATGAATTTAAATACCAAGATCAGTGTTATGATATCGAGGTGTTTGGTGGATTCTCAGGGGCAACAGTGATGGTATCTCCCACGGGGAGGAGCCCCGTAGGGAACTGTAGCATCGGGCTAGACTCAGATGCACAAACACAGAGAATATATCTTTATTATGCAGCTTGTATGGTTCACCACAGGTGGCAGTAGAGAGTGGATTAGATAGCAACAGTCTGTGATCCTCAGTGTAAGAGATCCGTCCCACAATGGTGGTGTAAGGCCCTGATGCAGATATCCAGTAAGGCAATGTAGGAGAGACAGACTGGCAGATGTTATAACATACTCCCTGGTAGCTGAGTAGATAGAGTTCCCAATAAGCAGTAGAGAGAGGATAGGTAACAACAGTCTGTGATCCTCGGCAGAGGAGACCTGTTCCACAATGGTGGTATAGGGCCCGATGCAGATGGACAGCGAGGAGCTGTAGATGGACAGACTGGAAGAAGTAGTACTCACTCTCTGTAGCTGATAGGTAGTGTTCCAGCAGGTTGAAGAATTGGTAGCAGGCACCAGGATAGACACACAGGCCCTCGAGGAGCGAGTACCTGTATTTAGGATAGGCACCTGGAAATAAGGAAAGGGCCCCCGAGGAGCGGATACCCAGGTTTAGTAGAACCCCGGAGGGTGAAGGTAGCTTCCAGCAGCAGTAGAAGTGGCAGAGCAGCTTCAGACCAGAGCGAATCCAATCTGTTGACAGCTAGGCGAGAGTCAGCAAATGGGCAACCTTTTGAAGTAGGAAGCAGTGACGTCACTCGAGGGGGACGCCCCCGAGGTTCGTGCCAACAATGCTACAAGACGTGAGGTGTGTGCGCGCGACCTAGGAGGCCTCAGGTCAACATGGCGGGATGCCGCGCCAGAGCCGCTCCGGGGAAGCAAGGAGACGCTACGAACGCCATTCTGCTGAGGCTGGTGGAGAAGGCTGAAATAGAGGTGAGGCATGTCAGGCGAAGCTGTCTGAGATCGACGGAAGCAACAATCAGGATCTTAAATTAAATCTTTGCCTAAACTTGGGGTAATATGTTTGCAAGGGCCACTTCAAACTAATAATCTAGCTTCAGTGTTCTAAGTCAGGGGTGGGGCAAACATTTTTGTGCTGGGGCAACAAAGGCCAGGCGGGTGGGGGTGGGTGCCCCCCTTGAAGCTCCTCGACATAACGACCTAACCTCCAGCACTTGCTGCTGGCATTTTAGTTTCCAACAGGCTTAAGCCCCATCATTTTTAGCACCCGAGGAGCCCCTTCAATCATGGATTCCAGCCTCTAACAAAATCAGCAAGACCTTCAACCCAAGAGGCTGGCAGGCTACCGCACATCAGTCACAGATGCAGAACACAGACAGGGCATAAAATATAAATACCGTAGGTGCAGACAAAAGACTGAACTGGAAACCACTAAAAGCCAGATTCATATGCAGTTCGATAATGCAAAAATAGAAATATCACATTCTTCATAACAACATCAATCATAGCAGTGAGTAAGCCATACTAATAAAAAGTATATTTCAAAACAGATGAAGACTACAACATATAATAATTAAGAAGAATAAGTATTAAAAAATACCAAATATTTCCCAAAAATAAATTAAATATTTCAAAACGGCAGTCATATCAAACACGCAATAATTAAAACTAATAAGGATAAAAATATCCCCCTCTTCATAACTAAGAACTTTTGATTTCCAGACACCCTGAGATTGGATTAGTGGAGGGGAGGTGGGAAAACTCACACTTTCTCCGCTCTCTCTCATATGCACGTACATACACTCACAAATCCTTCTACCTTTTCTTCTCATTCCCTCTTACACTTCCTCCCTCCCCCTTCCCTCTCACTCACCTTTCAGTCGTTCACCCCTCAGGCATTCACCCCCCTTCCCTCCTCTCCCAGTCAGTCACTCACCCTCCAATCAATCCCCTCACTCCCCCTTCCCCTCTTCCCTCCCCCCTTCCCTCCCCTCTGTCATTCACCCCTCACTCCCTTCCCTCAGTCAGTCTCCCTCCTTCCCACTCACTCCCTTCCCACTCACTCTCCCTCCTTCCCACTCCCTTCCCACTCCTTTTCCCTCCTTCCCACTCACTTCCTTCCCTATGTAATTCTCCCTCCTTCCCATTCACTCCCTTCCCACTCAGTCATGCTCCCTCCTGCCCACTCATTCATGCTCCCACATTTCCACTCACTCCCTTCCCACTCAATCAGGCTCTCTCCTTCCCCCTCCCTTCCTTCTCAGTCACACATACCCACTCATTCCCTTCCCTCTCAGTCACACACCCTCTCCCTCCCCTCATTCACTACCTTCCCTGTTACACACCCTCTCCCTCCTCCCATTCAGTCCTTTCCCTTCTCTCCCCTCTCAAGCACTCCCTACCCTTACTCCCATTCCTTCCCAACACATGTTTGACTCATCCTTCCTGCTGGGTTTCTCATTATCTTCTTCCTGCTGGCTGGTTGCTGGAAACCTGCAGTAGTTCAACTTCAGGCCCACCACATTTTAGGGGCCTCTTCTTGTTGGTGGGGACTGGGAACTCCACCAGCGTATCACTAAATGTTCTGCGATGCAGGATCGGTTCTCTTCCTGCTGGCGGGAGGGGGAACCCCGCCTGTGCACCATTCAGGGCCTGACGTCATGCAGGCCACACATAATGCAAATGTTGAGTAGATTGGCAGGCTGGAAGAAAGCTGATGATGGGCTGGATTTGGCCAGAGGGCTGTAGTTTGCTCACCTCTGTTCTAAGCAATTGAAAGTTGCTTTATCCCATTTGGAGATAACCCTAAATAAAGTGCGTTACAAAAGTCCAGCCTAGTATAAATTGTAGCATAGATCACTTGAACAAACTCCGTCTGCGAGAAATGTGGTTGAATTTGGTGTAGTTGGCATAAGTAACAGAAACTTGATCTCACTCCTGCAGAATTTAGTGCAACTATAGATAACCCAACATTCAAAACAGCACCAAGGCTATGAAACTTAGCTTCCATAATGAAAGACCCCGTAACTTAATTACTGTTTGTGGGCCTGAGCCTTCTTCCTTGTCAACTCACAAGACTTTAGATTTATTTATCAATCCATGTCCACAGAATTAGTCCGAGACCTGCCATAGGATTTGGTGTAGATAAGTTCTATGTGTATATAAAAGTGTGCCCGTTTTCTTTGTGTGTGTGTATGACTGAGAGACACAGGCAGCATGAACTTGCATATGACCGTCTCCTTCAGTTAAGCCAAAGATAATGACAGTTGAAAAGCTGCAAATATCTCTTGCATTTTGTGATGTGAGATAGTGATTCCTCTGCTGGTAAATTATTTTCAGCTTTCCCTACTATCACTGCTTTCCAACTTATATGACAGTGCATTAATAACAGAGAAAGCTGTGAATAACTTCCTTCCCAGTTACGTTGCAGTTTTCATGTTAGATAATGTTACTATTGTGCCTCAGGATCATGTGAGCCGTGCTGGCCCTGCTCTGGTTCTAAGCTGCCATCATCTGCACGCCTCCCACCAGTCAGTCTGCATACATTTTGTCAGTGGAAGGTGATGTGTGGGAACTTCACTGACTGTGACATTATGGGCGATTTTGTGCCTTAGGAGAAGACTCTGTTCCATGCATAACTCATGCAGCTAAAAGTAAAAAAAAAAAGTCTGAACGGACTGTGGGAGGAGCACAAACTACAGCAGTTTATTTAAAAAATTGGTAAGGCTTGAAGAATACTGGCACACAATGATTCTAGCCCCTCCCCTCACTTATTTTGAAAGGAGCTGGGCACTGCACTTATAGGAGAAAGGGGCTTTATGATTTTTAAGCTGACGTATTGAATAGAACTTTCAGAGATTGTGAATAGGTTGTTGTTATCAAATGCTACCATGTTATAACATGTTGCAGTTAATCAGGCACAGGCATGATTAAATACCTGGAGGCTGTGAATAGTGATGCCAAAATGAGCAAAAATATGTGGAACACCTGAATGGAAGCAAGGGAGAGAAAGCAAATATTAAGCAACATCAAGCCCAGAAGTGCTAAGGTATAAGCTATATAGAAAAAAAGATTACTTGTGTTGGCTAGTTTCTGCCTGTCATGAGCTTACTTGAAGCATGCTGTACCTTATTTTTCAAAATTACATTTTCTAGCATCTTGCAGTTTATTTACAAGGGCCATGTTAAACTTCCCTAAGAAGTTGGTGGCCTATAATCTAGCTGACAACTCTACACGGCAGGCAAGGAGAGAAAGCGGGGAGGGGGCAAGGGGCGAAGAAGGAGGAGGGAGCCTTGGGAGCAGGAAAGAGGTTAGAACGAGGCCTTGGTAGGGACACGACAGGGATGCAAAAGTAGGCTAGTGATTAGCTGACCCACGTTCCTGAAAGGGGTAGGCTTGAGGGAACAATGGGGGGGGGGGGGGAGGGAAGGGAGAGAAGGCAAGGAAAAAGAAATTTTAAATTACAGGAAGCAAGAGCAAGGCCGGACAAATGGCTGACATTGACTTTGCTGCCCCTTCCTCTCTGAAGAAAAAGGATGGGTTTGTTTTTCCACACCTTTTAGAGACAGGGGCAATAAGGATTAACAGAGGAGATGCCACTCTAAACTCTGCATGACTTTCTTGCCCTTTTTTGTTTAACTCCAGTTACATAGGGGTTGGAAATAATAAAGGGACCCTCTGGATTTTCTGCTAGGTAGATCTTGGGCGCTGGTTCCATGGCAGAGGCAGGTTTAGCCGAGCCTCTGGCCAATCAGACCACAGGCTCGTAGGCTGCATTTTATGGCTAGCTTGAGGTTTGCCAGGCCTTCTCCCTTGCTGATTCCACATTTATAATGTTAAATTGTTATGGCATTTGCCAAGTAATGCTAAAAAAAATGTTTTTACCTCAGCGTGAGGTGGAATATTAATAAATGTCTAGAATCTTAACAGGTTAATGCTTTATATTTAATGTAAACAACTGGTTGTAATCGCTGGACCAGCGAGGGCTGGTGGTGCTGCAGAGGTCGTCTTGGCCATCTCCCGACAGCGCCACCTAGAGACCAGAACTCAGTGTGCATTCATACTGGGTAGCGGAGAGAGAGACGCAGATTGTGGTACCTGCTTCTAGGTGGTGGTGGGGAGAGGGGGCTGGAGAAGAAGGAATAAAATATAGGAAAATTCTGCCCGAAAGTTGTGAATGAAGACTCATGGGTGAGTAGCGCACTGGAGACCCAAAGAGGCAGGAGGAAACTGCTGGGTGAAAGAAAGGAGACTTCCCACAGTGAGTTTGTTGGTCTCCAGGAGGTCAGTATTCAAGAGTTTGTCAGGGTAAACTTTTGAGTTACCCGGGACAAACCTCTAAAGTGCCAAGCAGACAAATTTTAGATGGGTAAATCATTACTGGGATAAAACTTAACCACATAAAAGGAGGAGGCAGTGCTGGGGGGAGGGGAAGCATGCCAGGGGGCTAGGGCTTTATTTTATCTAGCTAACTCTGGTCAGAAAAATTGCTGTCCTAAAGACAGCCGGATCACAAAAGGAAATGCTAGCCACTAGCTCCCACTAAAAAATGCTACAGTAGCCCTGCTGAGCAGTGCTGATCCCTAGCTCCTGCATCCCCTGCCTGAAAAAACAAATATGGGCAAAACCCTGCCTCAGAACCCTGAAAACCCCAGAATCCCTGCTGCAGAGCTCATACGCCCTCTTGATCTCCTAAATACTCATAGCGCTTTTGATGGCAGATCTTATCTGGGTCCACTGCCTAGCTTCTCCTTCTCCTTCTGTGTGTGTTTGCCATTCTTGGGGAATGGTGAGGGAAGTCTCCAGCCAAAATTAGATCAGTGCCTTGTCTGCTCACTTGCACAACCAATGTGGTTCCAGCCGTCACAGGAGTCCTTAGAAAGGAGTAATTGCAATTGGCAATGTAGATCGTCTTTTGGATCCAGGAGTTAAGGGAATTTAGTAACCAAGAAATATTTTGATTCTTTGATGCTGACACAAGAGGTAACCATAATCAGACCTTGCTGATTTGCAAAGCCATTTTACAGTCATGTTTGCGGCTTCTACCTTGGCTACTTAAGTGCTTACTTATCCCCGTTTGTTAAGAGTAAGTGAGAATAGGGTTGACGTGTAGCAGGGTGGGTTAAGAGCACAAACCAGTGCCATGCCTGGGTCATCTGTCCTTCCTTCCTTGCATGGCCTTAACCTTCCTGTGCTGAAATGTCAATTAGAAATTCATTAGGAAACAAACCTTATAACTGATGCTTATATGATACAGCGCTGGGTACACTTAAGCTATGTGAATATTAAACAGTATAATTATCCAAGAAAATATTCAAAATAGAATCTATTTCGAAGTAAAAAAATTTCAAAACAAGTAAATATTGCACCAGGTATTCTAAAGAAATTGGAAATCACAAAGTCTGCCTTGTCTGTTTCTGCTTTTGAGAATGTAAACGTGCAGAAAGGTTTATCTCTTTACATTATTTGCCAACACCTATGCAGTCTTACCTTAGAAAAGAATATATATTTTAGAGAGTAAAAGAGTTGGCAAAACCTTTAAAAAGTGTTCATATTAAAAGGAATTAGATGAATTTTAAAAATCCGGCATGTGTATCAGTTGAGGGATGGCCGAAGAAGTCGGGCTCATGTGTGCTGACCGTATTTTAAAAAGCGCCCAGATATGAACGCAATGTCATGGCGTGCACTTCTCAAAAGTTTCCAAAAATGGGGGTGGGGCATAGGCGTTTTGGAGCCTGGCCAAGAGATGCGCACTTAAATACTTTCACGCCCTAGCGCGCGCCGAGGTCCCCTGCGTGTAACTTTACTTCTGCTAAGGATGACGTGTAAGTCATAAAATAAAAGGATCGAGCTATTTCTGAGGGGTTTAAAGGGTCTGGGGTAACTGGGGGGAATGTAAGGGGGGGGGGAGGGTGGAGGACCGAGCTGTTATCTGGGAGAACTGGTGGACAAACCGGTAAACTGGGAATGGCGTAGGCACGCGCTCCTTTTAAAATCCCCTGATTTACTCAATAGAAGCGGGATTTGCACGCTCATGTTTGTGCGCACATAAAATTTGGCCCACACAAATGCGTGCGCGGCCAGGCTATTTTATAAAATATCCACATCCCTGGGCATGGGCCGATGTACGTGCGCCAAAGTGTGCCCGCGCACTGGTTTGGAAGTTACCGTCAATGTATATAACACCGAGAAAGAGGCCACTGGAGCCCGGCGTCAGTAAAACCTAAAGTTTCATTCCAGTTAAGGATTTTTGGTTTGGATTTTTGCTGTAGCAGAAACCAGGGCACTTACACATTTGGCACCTGGCCCCTGCATCCAGGACTGGGAGGAGAGCTACCATCATCAGCTGGGAGGGAGAGGAGCTGCTGTCGGCAGCTGGGCCCAAGTGGAAGAGCAGCTGCTGTCAACTGCCAGGCTGAAGAGAAAGTGAGCCTGAGAAGAAGAGCAGCTGTTGTCATTGAGTGGACAGGAAGGGAGCTGGGCCCCGGTGGAAGAGCAGCTACCATCAGCGGGCAGACAGGAGGGGAACTGCTGCCTCCTGTTGCTGGCCAGGAAAGGGGGGATAGACTGAGGGTAAAGAAAGTTAAAGGAAAAAGGGAATTGTTTTTTAATCTATAAAGGAGTTGTTTCCCTTTTGTCTAAAATTTCGGGCTGGTGTCCAGGCATTCTGTGGGTGGATCTGGGGAGGGGCTTGCACGTATATGCATACTTTTGCATTTTCAAAAATATGTGGGCACATTTTCCCCAAATTGTCCCATGCACGTAGTAGCTTGTGTAATTTTGTGCGGCTAAATTTGTTTAGATAATTTTCAAAATAGACTTATGTGTATAAGTCTGCTTTGAAATTTATTTATTTATTTATTTATTTATTTATTTATTTATTTAGGGTTTTTATATACCGACATTCTCGATATAAATATCAAATCAGGTCGGTTTCCATAGAACAAAACTGTCGTGGGTAAGGCGTTACATTAAACATTAAACATTACATTAAACATTTAGGGGCGGATTTTCAGAGCCCTGCTCGCCTAAATCCGCCTAAATCCGGGCGGATTTAGGCGAGCAGGGCCCTGCGCGCCGGTGCGCCTATGTTCAATAGGCGCACCGGCGCGCGCAGACCCCGGGACTTACGCAAGTCCCGGGGTCTGCGCGCGCCGGTAGGCCCCGGGACTTGCGGGACTTGCGTAAGTCCCTTGCGTAAGTCCCGGGGTTTTCCGAGGGGGGCGTGTCGGGGGGGCGGGCCCGATCCGCGCGGCGTTTTGGGGGCATGTCGGCAGCATTTTGGGGGTGGGCCCGGGGGCGTGGCCGCGCCTTCCGGATCTGCCCCTGGGTTGCGCGGGGATTTACTTCTCCCTCTGGGAGGCGTAAATCCCCCAACAAAGGTAGGGGGGGGTTTAGACAGGGCCGGGGGATGGGTTAGGTAGAGGAAGGGAGGGGAAGGTGAGGGGAGGGCGTTAGAGGATTCCCTCCGAGGCCGCTCCGATTTCGGAGCGGCCTCAGAGTGAACGGGGGTAGGCTGCGCAGCTCGGCGCGCACCGGCTATACGGAATTGATAGCCTTGCACGCGCCGATCCCGTATTTTAGCGCGTATCTACTAAAATCCCGCGTACTTTTGCTGGCGCCTGATGCGCCAGCAAAAGTAAGCCGATTCGCGCGGTTTGAAAATCTACCCCTTAGTGTATTTTATGTGTTTGTCACCTAATTTAGGCAGGCCATTATAAAATTCCCCCTGTGTATGTAAGTAATACCTACATATTTGACAACAAAATACCAAACTTTAATATTTTAACGTGTGGTATTATAGGACCACCGTACACCAGACCCAGCCACTAAAATAAAATGTGTGAGGATCAGAGCTGTGGTAATCATTGGTCCGTTTTTTTTAAAGCCTTTTCTTAAAGTGCTTCAGTGTGACAAACTGAAATGAATTTTTATGTATCCAAAAAATCTCTCAATACTTTCTTCAGACAAAGTGAATATAAAATGTTACTTATCTCTCACAATGCTGTTCCCAAAATGTTACTTATCTCATACAGGCCTATGGATTTAAGTGCAGGAGATTTGCTATATGGTGTTGGCAAATGACCATAGGTCTTTTCTCCAGCTCCACACAAAATCTGCTTGATTACTTTCTACATTTGTCCATGTCTGGTCTCAAGTCCAATTCTTTTTCTTGGGATCTCAGTATGGTTGTGTCCCAGCTGATGAAAATTCCCTTTGAGCCACTGTACTCCTATGACCTGAAGTACCTGACCTAGAAGGTCGTGTTTATGGTTACGGTCACTTTGGCGTACAGGGTAAATGAGCTCTAGATTCTAGTATTATCCATCTTATACCAAATTTTATCATGATAGGGAGATCTTACACACCCATCCTAAGTTTCTGCCTAAGGTGGTGTTGGAATTCCCTCTTAACCAGTCAATCATCCTTCCAAAACCTTTTTCTAGGCCACATGTCCACAAGATGCATAGTTTGTAGTGCAAAAGAGCCTTGGCCTTCTACCTGGAGCAGACTGAAGCTCACATAAAGTCTACCTAACTCTTTGTTTCTTTTGACACAATCAGACTGAATATTGCTGTTGCCAAACAGACTATATCTAATTGGATAGCAGGTTGCAACTCCTTCTGTTATGCCTGGACGGGTCTGAATTCGGTAGGCCCTTTTAAAACTCTCTAAATCATAAAAAGAATATGCAACCATAGGAGTTTAGGCTGTTTCCAAAAGTTCACAAAGCTGTGTAAGTCAATGAAATGCTATTTTATTCAAAGGCTCCAAAATGACAAGAAGTTCAATCAAGATACAGTCCCCTGATATGGAATTGTGTTTCACCGGGGAGGCTATGTCGGGAGGGATGAGACAGATAACCAGCTTGTGTCTGCACAAATAGAAAATGCTATATTACAATGGAGAAACAGTGACCACTACAAACCAAGGAAAATACATACAAATTTATAGAAGGACATACCGGTTTTACAGAGCAATACAACATCAAAACAGGAGTTACTTTATATGACATAGCTTTGTAAGAAAGAAGACAATAAGTTGCAGCTGGACATGTACAACTAAATTAGCAAAATTACATACTATTTTTGACAACATGATTTATAACACAGCTTTACATAGTTACAAATACAAAAGGCTAATATGTTGCTCAGAAAAACTTGAAAAAGCTTGAAAAAGCCCACCGAGCATGCTAATCAGTGGGAGGAAGGTCAGGTAACTACAAACACCCAATAGGATAGTGAGAGTAAGTGAGAATAAAAACAGTAAAAGATAATACTGTAGAACATACTGGGTATACAGAGCAATAAAACATCAAGGAAGGTATGCTTTGCATCACATATCAGTGAGGGAGAACAAAAAGAAAATTTCTGCTAGACTTAGACAATAAAAATAGTTAATACAAAGAACAAGGTATAGAATGGTCACATACTATTGTGAACAGCGAAAATCATAGCATGGCTTGCGTGTTTGCAAGCGAAAAGCTAAAAGGTGTATAAAAAGCTAGAAAAAATGAACTAAAAATGTTGACCTCTAGGAAGGAAGTCACATGACTACAAATACCCAATCAGGTAGCAGAAAAATAAGCCAATGAGAGGTAATTCTGTAAAAGGTCCAATCAGAGTGATGGAAAACAATCCTCAGCAAAGTCTCAGGTATGACAGCCATTCAATTTGTGATTAAGTCCAAAGAGGACTCGGGACTGTAATTCAAAAATCCATCTCTGCTCTTTTTGTGTTAGAATAGTAGATAAATCACCTCCTACTGAGGAGGTGAAGTAATTCCATAACAAAAACTGCTAATCAGATATGTCATGTGACTAAGCTTGCCAGTGGTTGACCAAGGGGACCTCTGTCCTACCAGCTCGGAGACAAGCACAATGTTCAAAAATTTGTGTTTTTAGGGGATAGATGGTTTTCCTGACATATAAACATGGACAGGGTCATGTAGTAATGTATACCTCCCTTTTTAATAAACAGATAGTGTTGTATCTGAGGGGATATGTTTTACTTGCATGTGCATGAGTGAAGATGGAAGTGATTAGTGAATGAGGACAAGTAGAACAATGACTGCAAGGAGAATGTCTGTTTTGGGATAGGTCGGGGGAAACACGGGGCGGGTACAACTCTGATGACTCCAAAATGTCTCGCAAGTTCTTACCTCTGTAGAAGACAAATCATGGTGTGTCATAAAAAGTATGGTGAGGGGCCAGAACTGCCCAGTGTCGCTTAATGATGTTGCAAACCTGATGAGCCCGATTTGAGTATGTCAGTATGCAAGTCAAACCTGGGGACTGTTCTGCATGTGATGGAAAGAACAGTAAATCGCAGTTGATGTAGAATGCCCTCATGTAAGCTTTTATTATTATACGCAGGGGATAGCCTCTGTCCAAGAAAAAGGAAAACATAGCTTGGGCTTGTTTGATATATTTGGTATGTGAGGAGCAGATTCTATGGAGCCTTAAAAACTGGTCGACTGGTTATCCCTTAATAGGCATGGGTGATAGATGGTATACTGGAGGAGGGTATGATGGTCAGTAGACTATTGAAATAATGTCTCAGCAACACCATTCTCAACATTAATTAGGATGTCCAAAAATGAAATTTGTGAATGGTGTATATTAAAGTCAAATGTTAGATGTGTGTTACAGGTGTTCAGCCAGTCCAGGAACATAAATTTGGACATTTGTACCAATCCAGATAAACAGAACATTGTAAATATAATGGAGCCATGAGGCAATGAATTGCCATAAGGTCAAAAGCTCTCTCTAAGCCATGGCAGTGTTGGTGCCTCACCTGCCATCAATCCCCATGGAAGAGATCTGTAAGGATGCATTCCTGGCATTCTCTCCACTCATTCACATCTCACTACTGTCTGGGAAGGGATGTCCGACATGACATTAGGTTTATTTGCTTTGGCCAGTTTGTCCCCTGGATTATGTTAGAGGTGTAGAACCCAACATTTTTCCTTCCTAGGGCCTGTTGTTTTTGATCTAGGTTGCCATTCGTAGGTTAAGTATAAAATGGAGAAGAGGCTTGTTGCCATCAAAAATATTATTGTACCAATTGGCACTTGTTGTTGTCCCACGTTTTTCATTGGGAGCAGCCTGTAGCTAGGGATTCCCCATGTGTGAGGACTGCCATCCTGTTTGTCCTCAGAGAAAGCAGAGTTGATTATTTGTAACAGTTGTTCTCCAAGGACAGTAGGGTTTCAGTCCTCATGAAACCCATCCACCCACCTCCCCATGGAATTGCCTTTTTTTGTTTTTAAATGCTAAAATAGAAGACTGAAGAGACCCCACACGGATGCATGGTAGAATGGTATGTGTGGTCTTGCCCAGTGAGGCACAGTCAAAGTTCTAGAAACTTTGACATAGGTTTTCAATGCTGGGCTCCATCAGACGATATCACTCTATGTATGAGGATTGACATCTTGCTGTCCTCGGAGAACATCTGTTATAGGTAAGCAACTATGCTATATATGTTCTTGTTCTTTTCCCCTTGGACTGTAGGTTTTGTCTCTGCTGTCTGGCTGACTTATCTGTTCTGTGACTGACAATGTGGATAGGAGAGAGAGCACTGTCCTCCTCTTCCTTCCAGTTTTCCAGATCAATCAATACTGGCAACCTCTTATGTTAGTTTGTCCCCCTGACACCATTTTGTCTGTCTGGCTGGTAGAGCAGGAGGATGTATGGCCTCCCCTGCTTCCTTCATTAGTAAAAAAAACCTTTAAATGGGGTAGGCAGAGGTTTAGCTGACCAGGGAAGGGGTGGAAATCTGGCCTGAGTGAGGCTTTGATCTTTCTCTGAGCGTAGGGGGGGGGAGGGGGGGCTTTAGCTACAGGGGGCCTTTCCTCTGACCGGAGAGTGGAAGGTGAAGGGTTACTTGGTCTAAGGTGGGAGGGGCTTTGCTTTTGACTTGGGGGTAGGGAACTTTGCCTTGGGAAACTTTTATACTTCCATAGGGGACAGTATTTTGTCCTACAGGGTGGGGGCCTTATTCATTAGGGTAGAAGGGAAGGGGTAGCCCAGAGCCTATTGGAGCTCATATTACTGGTGGCAGTAACACATTGGTGTAAGCTCCTGCAAAATATTAGATATAATTAACACCCACAGAAAACTGGCCATTCATGCATGTTAACAGACGATTTTAATGTAGCTTAATAAATAGACTCCTTAGTAGTTTTATTTAAAAATCTGAGAGAAGAATTAAAATGTGTGTTTGGATTTTATTTTTATTATAAAATATTTATTTTTATATTTGTGGCAGGCGGCTCTCATTTTCTCCTCCACATCTCATGACCGATGCATTGTCAGTTGATTTTCTGCATTAAATGAAGCCTAAAAGGAAGGTTAAACCCTTCAGTGCTCTTATTCTGCCATTGCAGCAGATTGCCATCAAGTGTTCTGTCATCCAGGACTAGAACACATCATCTGTGAGGCCTGCTGGGCAGTTCAGTCTGCCTGCCACCAGAGGACCTCAGTGGGCCTCTTGAACTGCCTGCACAGTCCTCTCAGTGTTATGCTTCACTACTCAGCCACTCTGCTGAAACTCCCAGCTCTATGGCTTGTGTGTGTCCTGCTGTGCTTATCTTGTTCCAGTTGGATTCTGCAGCCTCAAGTTCAGTATCTTGCCAAGGCTTGCGGTCCTAGTGTTAGTCTGTATCTTGCTCATGACTCTGGTTTTGTGGCCTAGATTTGAGGCCTTATGTGAGTCCCTGCTTTGTATGTTTGGTGTTCTTGTCTGGTTTTGCCTTGCTTGTTTGTTTTTATCTGTTTCTAGTTCTGTGTTTCTTAGTCTTGTTTTGATTAGTGGGCACCTTTCTGTTCCCTGATCCTACAGCAGCTCAGCCCTGCTCTTATGGGCACCTTCTAGTGGAGATGTGCGTCGTTTAAGGTTTTCAGGTCGGGCTGCGGTTCGGGCGCCTCATGGAAAATGTCGTTTTCCTGTGGCTCGTTTTTGTTTTTTGGCTCTTTTCCATGAAAAAAAAAAAACCCACCCCAATCCAACCCTTCAAATTTACCTAATTACAACCCCCCCCCACCATCATGACCCTCACTCAAGACTTACTAAAATCCCTTGTGGTCCAGTGGGGTCCCGGGAGCGATCTCTCCCTCTCGGGACATCAGCTGCCACTAATCAAAATGGCGCTGGTGGCCCTTTGTCTTTACCATGTGACAGGAGCTCCCGGTGCCATTGGTCGGCCCCGGTCACATGGAAGGAGCAATGGATGGCCCGTGCCATTTTCTAAGATGCCATGTGTCTCTTTCATTTTTACATGCATTTAAATGTCATATGGAAAACTGATTAATGTAATAATAATATGCAGTTCAGAATCAAATGTAATGCATAAAACTTAATATTAAGTAAGGAATGATTTCTGATTATAAATTGTGCTTTCCCTCCAGCCTTCCCCTTATGGGCCCCTTCTTGAGTGACTCTCCCCATATCTACCATAGCCCCTTCCCAAGTGGCTTTCCTCCTGCCCTGCTTCCCTCCACCTTCAGACCCTTCCCAAGTGCTCTCCCTCCTGCTCTTTTCTCCCTGGAGCCCCTTATCTGGTTCTGTCCCTCCTGTGACACCTTCCTGAGTGCTCATCCTATTGCTCTTTCCCCCCACCCCCAATGTCTTCCCTCCTGCCCTGCTTGACTCCAACCATAGCCCCTTTGCTAGTCCTTCCTCTTGTGTTCCCTACCCTGGTCCTCCTCCTCAAGGCCTCTTCCTATGTGCTTTCCCTCCTGTGTGCCTTCTTCCCTCCTGCCCTTCCTCCATGGCCCCTTTCCACGTGCTTTCCCTCTCTTCCTCCCCCATGGCCGCTTTCTGAGTGCTTTTCCTCCTATCCTCTTCCATTTGCATCCCTTCCCTGGTCTTCTCCCTTCTTCTCTCTCTCCATGACCCCATCCCAAGTGTTCTTTTATTTATTTAGATTTCTTACCCACCTTTGTGAATAAGAAATCCACCCAAAATGAGGTACAACATATGCAAAAGGTAACATACAGCCTGCAGGTCGGCTGGAGCACCCGTATCAGTGGCCAGAAATGCTTCTCAGGGTCATCACCCTGCTGGCTGCTCCCTCTGATCGTGTGGAGCAGCAGTTCTTGAAGTTGCCGGTGGCAGTATGCTTCCCCCACTCCTCTCTGTGCCAGTTACGGTTTCTTGAGGCCGCAGTCTTCCTCTCCTTGGCATAGGATCAGCCAGTGGGATTGGGCGGCAGAGCTCCTCGGAGACGAGGTCGGCCTGCCCTGTATCGCAGCAGTTCCACTTTCTCTCCCTTTTGATTGGGACCCCCCTGAGATGGTCTCGTGGACCCCAGGATGGGAACCAACCGATAGGAAATGATTGGGGTTTTTTTTTTTTTAGAATATTTGGTAAAGTTACACTTTCCTGCATACAGGGAAAACCAATTTGCATTATTGACTGGATATCTCTGGGGAGCACACCCAGGGCGGTGCTGCAGAATGCTGTTGCACACGCCCTGCCATTTGTTATTGCCTGCTTCATTTATTCAGCCATCTTGTGGTTTGTAATTGTTTACGAATGCTTCTTCTTGATTGTTATCACAGAGAGCCTTGTGGAGAGCATCTAATTTGCATCATACACCTATTTTGATTAATTTTTAATTGAATTTGTGTTTATAACTAACTTAATACTTAACTGTAAATCTGAAAATATAAAACTAAAACTTGTAGAGGGTGTGGCTCCAGAAGAGTATCACTGTAGCTATGATCTTCAAGTGATTATTTTTCAGCATCTGTGGGTTTGGCGCCTTTCTTCCAGTGGCAGGGACCCAGCTCCATGGAATCCTCTGGTATGAGATGAGTCATTGCATTCTGTTGCACGGGTGGAGCCGATGTCTGCTTTTAAAGGTCTGCGGATCTATTTGGTTTTCACTGTGTGCTGGTTAATCTTCTGTAAATTATGTCATGGATTGTAAATGCTCTATAAAAGTATTTGCCTCAAAGCTGAAAGAATTAACTATGATTTTCATGTTTCTTGGGAGCTTTTTCAAGTTTTTGTCTTATTTATTTATATTTTTCATGAGCGAGCCTATGCCTTATCCAGTAGCTTTCTAAATAAATCAGAGCATCTTAAATTGGAGCAATGAATGCTGATGGATTTAAGAAGGAGTTGGCTCTAGCTAGTGGGATTATATCTTTGTCCAGAAAGTTTGTGCTACAAAGAATGGCTCATCCTAGTAGTTTTGTACTCTTTCTTTAAACCTGTTTAGGGTGGACAGCTAGTCTACTAAGTTGGATGAAACTGTAATGATAGGAGATAAGAACATAAGAAATTGCCATGCTGGGTCAGACCAAGGGTCCATCAAGCCCAGCATCCTGTTTCCAACAGAGGCCAAACCAGGCCACAAGAAACTGGCAAGTACCCAAACACCAAGAAGATCCCATGCTACTGATACAGTTAATAGCAGTGGCTATTCCCTAAGTAAACTTGATTAATAGCACTTAATGGACTTCTCCTCCATGAACTTATCCAAACCTTTTTTGAATCCAGCTACACTAACCATATCCTCTAGCAACAAATTCCATAGCTTAATTGTGCATTAAGTGAAAAAGAATTTTCTCCGATTAGTCTTAAATGTGCTACTTGCTAACTTCATGGAATGCCCCCTAGTCCTTCTATTATCCAAAAGTGTAAATAACCGATTCACATCTATTTGTTCAAGACCTCTCATGATTTTAAAGACCTCTATCATATCCCCCCTCAGCCATCTCTTCTCCAAGCTGAACAGCCCTAACCTCTTCAGCCTTTCCTCATAGGGGAGCTGTTCCATCCCCTTTATTATTTTGGTTGCCCTTCTCTGTACCTTCTTCATCACAATTATATCTTTTTTGATTGCGGCGACCAGAATTGTACACAGTATTCAAGGTTCGGTCTCACCATGGAGCGATACAGAGGCATTATGACATTTTCCGTTTTAGTGACCATTCCCTTCCTAATAATTCCTAACATTCTGTTTGCTTTTTTGACTGCTGCAGCACACTGAGCTGATGATTTCAAAGTATTATCCACTATGATGCCTAGATCTTTTTCCTGGGTGGTAGCTCCTAATATGGAATCTAACATCGTGTAACTACAGCAAGGGTTATTTTTTCCTATATGCAACACTTTGCGCTTGTCCACATTAAATTTCATCTGTCATCTGGATGCCCAATCTTCTAGTCTTGCAAGGTTAATGTTAATTCGCTTGTGATTTAACTACTCTGAATAATTTTGTAACATCCACAAATTTGATAACCTCACTCATTGTTTTCCTTTCCAGATCATTTATAAATATATTGAAAAGCACCGGTCCAAATACAGATCCCTGAGGAACTCCAGTGTTTACCATTTTTCTCTGAGAAAATTGACCATTTAATCCTACTCTCTGTTTTCTGTCTTTTAACCAGTTTGTAATCCACGAAAGGACATCGCCTTCTATCCCATTACTTTTTAGTTTTCTTAGAAGCCTCTCATGAGGGACTTTGTCAAACGCCTTCTGAAAATCCAAATATACTACACCTACCGTTCACCTTTATCCACATGTTTATTAACCCCTTCAAAAAAATGAAGCAGATTTGTTAGGCAAGACTTCCCTTGAGTAAATCCATGTTGACTATGTTCCATTAAACCATGTCTTTCTATATGCTCTACAAGTTTGATCCTTAGAATAGTTTCCACTATTTTTCCCAGCACTGAAGTCAGGCTCACTGGTCTATAGTTTCCTGGATTTCCCCTGGAGCCCTTTTTAAATATTGGGGTTATATTGGCCACCCTCCAGTCTTCAGGTACAATGTATGATTTTAATGGTAGGTTCCAAATTTTAACTAATAGATCCGAAATTTCATTTTTTAATTCCTTCAGTACCCTAGGATGCATACCATCCAGTCCAGGTGATTTGCTACTCTTTAGTTTGTCATTCTGGCCTACAACATCTTCCAGGTTCACAGTGATTTGGTTCAGTTAGTCTGACTCATCACCCTTGAAAACTGTCTCTAGAATTGGTATCTCCCCAACATCCTCATTAGTAAACATGGAAGCAAAGAATTAATTTAGTCTTTCTGCAATGGCCTTATCTTCCCTAAGAGCCCCTTTAACCCCTCGGTCATCTAATGGTCCAAAAGACTCCCTCACAGGTTTCTTGCTTTGGATATATTTTAAAAAGTTTTTATTATGAGTTTTTGCCTCTATAACTTCATTTCAAATTCTCTCTTCGCCTGTCTTATCAATGTTTTACACTTAACTTGACAATGCTTATGATTTATCCTATTTTCTTCAGATGGATCCTTCTTCCAATTTTTGAAGGATGTTTTTTGGCTAAATAGCCTATTTCATCTCACCTTTTAACCATGCCGGTAATCGATTTGCCTTCCTTTCACCTTTTTAATGAAATATATTGAAGAAAATAGCTTCTTTACTGTTGCTATACACAGTTAAGATCTATGGCAGAGGTTTCCAGGCAGAAAATTGTGAACTAAAGCAGACTTAGAGCACAAATTGGTAAAGAATCACCTGGGGTATGAGTTGTTGGAGTCAACACAACGGAAAGAATACTTCATTGAAGCTTATAGTCATTGTCTACATAATTACATAAATGTTTATATTAAATGCAACTCTTTTGCTGCAGGGGTTTGATGTATTTAATGTTCCATTATGTATGAGCAATAGTGCATTTAATGAGCATATTTTGTTTAAATAACATGTGTTGTAAGAATGTTGTAATAATGCATTGTGCTGTAAAGTTTTGTCTTCAGATGGTTAAGATTTTTTCTACTCTTTTTTTCACGTAGAGTCCAAATGACAGCAGTAGAGGACATTTAGTTTTTCAATGGAAACCACAATATATGTAATATAATTTTATTTTATGTATTATTTTTCATTCAAATATAACCCCAAAGTGCCTTTCAACTACTTATTTTAAGCCTTCAGCATATAATAAAATTCAGTACATCCCTGCACACCAGATCAAGTTGTACAGAGGGTCAATATACAAAAGCCATTTTGATGGATAACTGAAAAGTTATCCATCTAAATGGCTTACCTTGCTGTAGTCGGCCTTTGTCCAGTTAAAATTCTAGCCAACTAATAAGTTAGGAGGCTAGAATTTAGCCGGATAAGTTGGGGGCGTTCCAGGGGTGTAACTGGGAGGAGTTGAGTTAGCCGGTTAACTTAGCTGGCTAAGTCTGGTCGGGTCAAAGAGCTGTCCTAAAGTTAGCTGACTATAGTTATCCGGCTGACTACTTAAGATAGCTGGCTGTATTCAGTGCTGTGCAGCTGCACTCTGAATATGTCTCCAAACTTATCCAGTTAAGTTTAACTGGCTAAGAGGGTTATTTTTCAAATTGTGTTAGGGCCATAGTGCATGTGAAAATAATGCATTGCGAGATGTGTATGTACATTTTAAAAATGTCAAGTAGGAGGAGTTTGGGAGGAGTTTATGAAAATGAGGGATGTTTAACTTTGTGTGCGATTGCAGAATTTGATGCCGGAAATAACTACACCTTTTTTTCCTGGTATTATGCTGTGCATTTTAGCCAAAACAGGATTTGTGATAAATATTGCAAATCCTGTTTCGGGGAGAGAGAGAGAGAACCTCTGGGGAGGCACACATATTAGTCAACTTTTTATACCACTGTAAGAGGGGCCATTCTGAACTCAGGGTGACATTTTGGTGCTGGATGAGGTTTTGGGGTACAACTTTACATGCACAGGCAGAGGTACAACAGCACAGTACACATCAGTGAAGATTTGATGTGATTTGGAGTGAGGAAAGGTACACAAAGATGAGATTTGCACATTGTACTCTCAACCTAGCTTGATAGCTTTATCTCTCTCTTGCCAGCAGCCCAAAATGCAATAAAGGCCTGTCTGGGCACTTCTCAGCTTATAAATTTAACACGTGTTGTGGTAAAATAGCTATGTGATGCGATATCAGGAAAATTACCCTACCCACGCCCCTTTTTTATATCGTGGGCACTATTTTTCATAACTTTATAGCAAAATGATAAATCTAAGGGTAACTTTGCTATATGGATTGTGTCTGAATATAGACCTCATATAGTTTTGTACAGTTAGTGCTGGCTTTAGGGTGCTCCAGGGGCAGGGCAGCATCTTTGAAAGAAGTGTCACTGTGCCGCATGGTGACCATGGAGAGCAGGGCATCATCATGACTTTGAAGAGGTTACTGCCACCCATAGCGCTCTGGTGATGGAGGAAAAGCCCCCAACCAGGGAAAACACTGTTCCAGGGAGTCGCTGGTGATAAAGCCAGCTCTTTTCACAGGATAGTGAAAAGAGAAGAATTTTTAGCAAAGTCTAAAGATCGGAGGTCATAAGTCATTTGTGTGACGTAGAAAATGCAGATTTACAGATATTAGATAAATGAGGCAAAAGATCAGGATCCTAGAGCAAGACCAAGTTTATGGACAGAGGTGTTGCTTTTAAGGTTAGTGTCAAACTGAAAGTTGAAAGGCCTACCATATTGCAGTATCCTAGCAGCTATACTCTTCAACATTGTTGGAATTAATCAAGCAGTCTACCTTCATGTGAGGCTTTTCCTCTGTTGGCCAATCTGTGTGTTACTACCAAGTATGAGGAATTTGTCCCACTATGGAACGGACTATGGGCGGACTAGATGGGCATAGGGTCTATTCTTCTGTCATAATGTATGTATGTATTTATTTATTTATTTATTTATTTAAAGGCTTTTCTATGCCGACATTCGTAAGGCACATCATGCCGGCTTACCATTGAACTGATAAAAGGAAATACAAAGAACAAAAACCAAAGTGTTTTCTATGTTTCTGTCGTGAACGAGCATAGCATGCTAGGCAGTCAATTGCATGCATACTCATAAAAGATATAATTTTTATTTCTAGACTTCCTTTCCAATTTTAGCTCACAGTGGTTTACAGTGGGTTTTTTTTCCCCAAGCTGAATAAGTTAGTACGTTTCGTCTCTGAAATCTATGCATGAACCAAACAATAGTTACTGTGTTAGAAGCAGACTGGATGTCTGCGCGACATGTGAGTATTCCTTGTAAACACTAGAAAGTATGAATATCATTGTTCAGAGTATTTTTTAAGGTTTTACTGCTGTTTATTTTTCTACTGAGATTCGTAAATATGAAACTTTGATAACTAACAAGTAAAACTCTGCACAGCATATTGCTACAGTCATACAAGGACGGTATTTTGTATTTTTGGATTTTCCGGTGTTAAGCATTCATTCAAGAACCTCAAGAAGAAACAAAACAATTTAGAAAGATATAAAAAGGTACTTAAAAATGAAAGGAATACAAATCTGCCAAAGTTTAAGTAGCCCAAAAATTTAGGAGAAGAAACCAATAGAAAAGAAAAAACAATCTACACAAGATCAAGCCCCTCCCCCTGCAAACCCAGCCAATGTAGTACAAATTAATTATACCCCCAAGACTGGAATGAAGGTAGAGCATGCAAAATCACAGTGGAGGTAGATGACACTGCACTGGCTCTGTGGCAAAGGAAGACTCTCACATTTGTTGGGTCAGAAAAAGTATTTCATGTGTTCAAATATTTAATAACACATTTATATGGAAAACGGAGAAAAAAATTAACTTCCAAGAAAACACTTTCCTGGCACATGGCCAAAAAGGGCTTCCTTTTATCTTGAGTTTATTTATTTATTTATTTATTTGTTTTTATATACTGACATTCGATCGAGATATCACATCGGTTTACATTTAACATAACAAATAAGGAAAAGTCTGCTTATTTTACATTGTAACATGGTAACTTGCAAAAAAAAATTTAAGGAGTTGCTTTAGTCATATAAAAAATATGCAACTTTTTTGGTTATAAAAAAAAATTCTATTTTTGAATAAAAGCCTAAGTGCCTGGTTTATGTCCTTTCCAACATTGTGATAAGATCTAGACAGTCAGAGGAAATCTCTTGTAACCCTTTAGCGAGCCTCAGGTCTGCATCTGCTTTTGATACATAGAAGTTGATATTCATTCATTTGGCAAGTGCTATTAATATCTGGATACAGTTATCTGTGTAACTTTCATCTGGGATATTTAGCGCTGGGTAAGTCTGCTGCTGAATATTCTCGGATAACTTTACCAGGATAAAGTTATTTGGCTATTAGTTGGTACAATGCTTTCTACCACCAGACTTACCTGATTTCTGTATAGTGCCGAGATTCAGCGTGAGCTGGCCAAATTTTAGCCAAATTCTCCCCACCCTACTTCTTTTTATGTAGCTAAATTTTACTTTACAAAGTTATCTGGATAAAATTCTGCCAGTTTTTGTGGTGAAATATTTAAATCTCAGGATTTGTTCAGCTAATTTAAAAGTTATCTGGACAAAACACTTTAGAATATCAATCCGGGAGGAAGAGTGGCCTAGTGGTTAGAGCACCAGACTGAGAATCAGGGAAGCCAGAATTCAAATCCTGCTGTTTCCACTGATATGCCTTTGTGACCTTGAGCAAGTCACTTTTCTCTCTCATTGCCTCAGGTACCCACTTATATTGTAAGCTCTTTGGTGAAGGGACTTGTATCTGAATCCTTATCACCACTGTGCATCACTGCATATGTCCAATAGTGCTATAAAATTAAGTATTATTATTATTATAACCCCATAATATGCCTAGTAATCAGAGGCGGGGCTCAGGTAATTATTTAAAAACTTCAGTCATGTACTTCTTTTCCATATCAACAGGATTCAGCAAAGATTATCTAAGAAGCTTAATAAATTGCATGTTTTTTTAACCTTTAGAATTGGTGCAAAGGTCACGTGTTAAAGTACCTGCTGACTTTGCAAGTACTTGTGTTTTGATTGTTGCCCCCATTATCTTTAATAAACATTGTGTTGTACCGTTGAATAGACATAAGTCTTTCTGTCCTTCGAAGCGATACGTTGATCGTGGCTCTTCATTTTAGTGTCTTGTTTCCTCAACCCAGTAGCATTCAGATTACTGATTTGAGCCAAAAGTGAGTTCTCCTTCTGTGAAAGAGCTCCCAGGTAGCAGTTCCCAAAGTCTCACTTTCTTGCTGTCGCTGCTGTGCTTCAGCCGCCGGCTGAAAACTCACTTGGGCAAGGGCCAGATGTCCCACCGAGGGTCCTGGGATGCCTGTGACTTGCAGGCACAGGCATCCCAGGACCCTCTTGACCTCTTGACCTCACTTTTCCAGGTTGTCCACCTGCAGTGAAACGCTGTCTCCTCCGACATTGCTTCTGAGGCAGGTCTCTGGCAGAGTCACTCTTGGCATAGTTGCGTCTGGCATTGGCACATACACCAGGTCTCAAAGGAGGGCTTGGAACTCAGGGTGGTCTCCAAGACCGGGTCTGCTGACGAGACTTTTCAGTCTCTCTTTCTTATAAATAAGCAGCATTGCACGAGAGAGAAGGCAATTTATGGCCATTTAGAGGGTAATGTTCAAAGACATTATTTTGGGTAAAACAGTGATTTCCTCGCAGAAATGGCTTGTCATAAAATTGCCTGCCCAACATGCAGCTGAACTTGTGACAATATAGCCTGTGTGCGTGGAAGTGTACTCTATGCACAGCAGGCAAAGTTTGGGAGGGGTTTGCACTTATGCGCCTACTTTTGCAGTAGGCAAGGTCATATTCTCCAAAATCGTCTGCACATGAAATCCGTAGGTGATTTTAGCGGGATCATTTTCAAAGTGATACTGGCGCAGTTTACGCCTATTAGATACCCCTTTACTGACAGGCAGATCCTTAAAGCTTGGGTCAGTACTGTAATAGAAAATGTCAGATCAATCTTTCTGAGGTCCTTTTTCAGAATTTTTTTTTTTTAAGTGACAGCGGGAAGGGCAATTTGTCAAAGGCACTTGTCCGGATAAATAGCTTTTTTTTTTTTACCTGAGTAAACTGATCTAATGGAAAATTGCTGAGGTGAAGTGTGTGAGCGTGTGCGCTGCTTCCATGACTTGTGCCATTCCTGTGGCCATGTTTAGGTCTGGAGAGTATCAGCGTGTGGGTGAAGGTAGGTTCCATTTGCCCCCCTCCCCCCCCACCCATCCCCTTTGAACATCTGCATAACATGCAGGTATTATGGGGGGTGGGGGTCATTTTGTAAGCACCCCCATAAATTAGATGGCAAACACGTTCCTGAATCCCACTGATTTTATCAGGGCAAGTGTGCGTGTGTACGTGATTTGCTTTTGAGAACGGCCCCACCAAAACAGCCCATACACCACTGCACCAGCTAAATTGCATGCTGAAGGTTTGGGGCAAAATTTTACGTGCAGACTTCTGAACATGGAAAAGTGTGCGCATAAATGCAAACCCCTCCCTTGCCCTGTCCCCAGGAATGCCTCTGCTCAGTCCGGGTAGAGGACATGCACATGGAAGTTTACCCGCACATTGGGCTGGTAATTTTGTAAAAGGCCATTTCTCTTTTACCCGCAAAAGTCCCTTTGAAAATTACCTTTCCTAAGCACCTGCACAGTTTAACTTGCCGCTGTAAGCCCTTAGGTGCATGGTAACGATACTTGTTTGTGTTTTATTTTAGCTTTTCAAAATTGCATTCTTCCACCAGCCTTCTTGTTTTGCTACAGTTTAGACATCATTCATTCTCATTGCCTAGTAGAGATTAATGAAAGATAGGTCTTTTGCGTTCATGTAATCAGTTTGCTCTGAAAACAGTTTCCATAAATTCAGGAAGCCTATGCTTAAAATGATTCATGTACCAACCATATGTGCTGTACCTCCCTGCTGATCCCTCCAGAGACTTTGTACCATTTGATACAGAAAAATGTAATTCATCACTGCTTAGTGTGCATTACTGCAATATTTTTCACTCATAATTTCTCTCTCTTACTTGGCGTACTAAGAGAAGAACAGTCAGGATCAACTTTCTTTTCTTCTGTTTTGTTTTAGGCCGGACCTGATTGATATGAATACCGTTGCTGTTCAAAGCAACACTGCAAATTTAGAAAATGCTTTTTTTGTAGCTGAAAAACTTGGTGTCACAAGACTTCTGGATCCTGAAGGTACGTCTCTTCTTAGATTCTGCTACAGCAACCTGTGCATGTTGTACTTAATGCATGCTCAAGGCAAAAATATTATGGGCCTGATATTAAAAGAGCATTCAGTGCTCAACAGCTGCGTAAGTAGGACTTATCCCGCTGTCTCTTAGCTGGCAATCAGGGCGATGCTACTTAGCCAGATAACTTATCTGGCTAAGTAGTGATATTTAGCCTTAGCTGGATAAGTTATGCAGGTAAGTTATACCTGTCATCAAGCAGGTTTAACATAGCCAGATATAACTTATCCAGCTAAGTAGCGGCTTGTATGCAGCTATTCAGTGGCATAGCCATGCGGCTGAATATCCCTTGTAACTTAGCTAGATAAGCCATATCCATGTAAGTTACTTAAATGGCCAGCTTTCAGTTTTGGGCCCCTTATAATTAGAATATTAATATTCGTTTGTATAAGTAGTAAAGTATAGTACCACTTCTCATTTCCATTATAGATGTGGATGTCTCTTCACCTGATGAGAAATCAGTAATAACATATGTATCTTCCCTTTATGATGCATTTCCCAAAGTGCCAGAAGATGGTGAAGGCATCAGTGCAAATGTAAGTGATACTGACTCTGTGAGTAGGAAAGTAACAAATATTATATGTAAGTAAAAGGGTAAACAATATCCACTGTCTTTAAAAGGACAGACCTTACTGCAAGAGGCTTGATGAAACCCCATACTGTTGGAAAGTAACATCTGTTCTCCAAGGACAAGCAAGATGACACAGTCCTCATACATGGGTAACATCATCAAAACCCGGCAGAGACGTTTGACTTCAAAGTTTCTAGAAATGTGAACATTTTTTAAAATTTATATTCTGCCTTTTGTGACATTTCAGAGTGGATTACATTCAGGTGCTGTAGGGATTCCCTTATCCTCAGAGGTCTTACAGTCTTAAGAGGCTCATTCACAAAGCTGCGTTAGGCCGTTTATCACATGATAAACTTCTAATCCAAGGATAACGTAATGGGGCAAAGGCTGAGCCTGGCTGGCTGGTGTCACTTTGAAAAATGGCTGCTGCCAGGCTCATAACCTAGGGGAAATCTGGGATAAAACTGTAAGTTATTGGGGGGGAGGTCCCAGTCCCGGTCCCGGTCTCGGTCTTGGTCCTGGTCCCGGTCTCCAGGGGCCAGAATTTGTACTTGATAGGAAGGGGTTGGGCTGTTAGGGGCAGGGCTTGACCAGGATCTGCAGAAAACATTTTTTTTTACTTATTTTTCTTCCTCTAGCCACCTGCAGGGATGGTGGTGGGACAGGGTGTGTGTATATAGAACCCCAGGGATTTGTCTTAACCGTTGGGAGGGTTGGGAGAGTTACTCGAGGATGAGCAGTCCCTAAAAGCCATGGCAGTACCACAGTCCCAGCATTGTGCATTTTTTGGGCACCCTTTACCGCCAAGGTACTTTTCTTGGCAGTATTTTACTTCCAGGGAAAATACCACAGGATTCACAAGGAGGCAGTGCCAAGTACCACCCTTTTGTGAGTCCTGCAATATTTTTCCATCTGTCTTGGTAAATGAGTCCCTAAGTTTGTACCTGAGGAATGAAAAGTGGAGGCTACTCCTCCATTCTCCTGGAGGATGGAGGAGTAGCCTAGTGGTTAGAGCAGTGGGCTGCTACCACCATGTGTTTCCATGGGGGGGGGGGAGTGGTACTCTTCAGTGTTATCTTTTCCATGGAGTCCACTGGTCATAAACCTTTTCTTTCTCACCTGTTTGATAGGGAATTTTTGCTGACCAGGAGCGCAGGATTCATTCTTTCCAGGGCTCTGTGGTCTTCTTTGTCACCTCTAGTTAGGTTTTCAAGCATTTTGTTACTTTTTTTGGCAGCTGTGTTCTGCTCCAGGACCAGGGCATCGAGGTGGCATCAGCGGCTTTTTTTCCCCAGTATAGAATTGTTTGATTTTGCTTCATTAATTTTTATTCCAGTGTCACAGAGGGAGAAGAAAGGCAGAGGCTTTGAAAAGTGCTCCCTCTGTGAAAGGGTCATATCCATCATGGATTCCCATGATGTGTCCTTTGCCTGGAGGCTGACTATGACGTCCAGGGTGCCACGCCTGCATGACTTTGACCCCTAGGGTTTGTCGTTTCTGTCTTATGGAAGAGCACTTCAAGTATCATAAGTCCAGCCAATTGGTATTAACATCGAGGGACCTGGGAGCTGCATCGACCATTGGCAGTGCTTTGACATTAGGAGTACCAGATACTTGATCCTGTCATTGAGTACCAGACAGCATCAAGGAGAGTGACTGTCGTTTGGCTCCTTCCATCCAGAGGGTAACTAGCATTGCAGAGTTCCCATGATATGTATTGGGTGAAGGCCAGTAAGCATTGGTATCTGTCTGTCAATGCACGATGCTGGGAACAGGGACGTTCTAGAAGCAGCCTTGATGCCCCCAAATTGTTTCCGTGGGGAGGAGCGCCCATCTTCCTTGCATTCCCGGAATCATGACAGTCTTTGAGGGTCCTGGTGCCAGCCACTTAGACTCCTTTGGTATACCAGGAAGACACAGCTTCTCCTCTGGCTTTCTGGGCCACATTGGCATTGGCAATTTTTGAGGAGGAATTGGATAGGAAGATCCAGAAGACCTAATATCATAAAATGCAGAGCATTAGAGCACCAGTATCGACTACATTGGGGTCTTTGCAGATGGATATCCAACGCCTGCTGGAATTATTGTTGGCACCTAGCAGAAGGACCTCAGTGCTGATTCCTGAATGGGAATCAATATTGGGTACTGCCGCACCAATGTTAATTACCATCTCATTGGAGAAGGAAGCTTCACCAAGGCACAGGAATTCATTAGGGTATAAGCCTCATCAGAACAGTGCTGTCCTCTTTGAGGCCTTGTCTGCTAATTGAGTGAGGACTTGGACTTGTAATAATCCTGGGAATATGGCTATGGATCTGAGGATTTCTCTGGTTGAAATGGTTCAACAGGTCTCCCCTTGGACCTCTCTCCTCCAGAGCAAAGAAGACGGTTTCCCATGGAAGACCTGCTCTTTGCTGATTTTGTTCAGAGAATGGTGAATGTCATGCCATTTGTGTTGCAAAAGGAGGACGAGTTCAGAGCAAAACAGCATGTCCTCCAGTTTGTTGTGTCATCCAGATATTGTGGCTGTGCCCATCCATATGATCCTACTGGAGGCACAGATGAGAATGTGTGGGTGACTGTTTTTAATGACTCCAATTAATAAGAAAATGGATGTGATATATCGTGTCCAGAAAACTCCTGGATCAAGAAGCACACCAGTCAGTGGAAGTCTAATCCATTCTCAAGCAAGTCAAGGGTCCTAGAACACATTCCTTGATACCCCAGGGCAGGAATTCTCATACCCTTGACTTGCTTGAGAGGAGGGTTTTTCAGGGGGCCATTCCCGCCCCCTGAAAAACTTAGGATGCCTGGTATAAGGCAGATAAGTATGGCATTCTACCAGGTCTTCATGAGCCAGTATATGCAGGACATATTGAAGAGCGTGAAGGATGCAGCAGAGCAGCTTCTTTGAAAGCAGTGTGATATCTTGGAATTGTAAATCCTGAGATTCCCACCTTGTCACAGGCTAGCGAGTAGACTCTGGAGCAGCTGATGGTCTAGGCCTAGACACCGGAACAGAATTGAGAAGCAAAAGCGTGTTCAGACAGGTAGGCTCAAGGCAGAAATAATTCATTCAAGATTGAGAGGCAGGCCAAACAAAGGTCAGGGCAGGCAGAGTTCGTACAGTGTGGAGAAGCAAGCAGAGATCAGGGCAGGCAGCAAGCAAAAAGAGTCAGGAATCAGGTCAGGTTACAGAAGTTAGGAACAGGAGCAGCAATGCAGAGAAACCCGGGGATCCAAACATGTTGCTTAAACATCTGCTCAGAGGATCGAGCTTCCTTTAATTATCAGAGCAGTGATGATGTAAGCATACCACAGGAAATCCTGGGCACTTGGCCTATAAAGCTGCTGAGTAGATGTGGCCCCTTAGTCAGAGCAGCCAGAAGCAGCAGAAGATCAAGATGCTGGAGACCTTGCTGGAATCAGGATCTTGAGGTACAAGATGCCAACTGTGATGCAGCACTCCGTGATCAGCAGCTTGTTACATATCTTTATAACAAATATAATAAAAATCACTTTATCAGGCAAACAAGATAAGAATACACCCAAGTTTTAATTGCAGATTTTTCCTGACAATAAACAGAATATAAAGTTTTTATTTGTAATTATTTTCCTTTGTAATTATTCCAGTACAAGCAAATAAAACTAGTTATGTTCCTGCCCACAGCGGAAGCTGCACTTCCTCTCTTTCACTGATCAAAAGCCATGCTGTATAAATGTTATTCTGTGAGTTTAATAAATTGTATATTCTTCCTCTTATTTTATAGATGTAAAAATTATCTCCTTCCTCAATTGTTTGTTGGAAGTGGCTCTTTATCATCAGTCTCTCCTGTTGTTGCCCATTAATTTTACCTTTTTACCTAGACAACATTTGAAAACATGCTATTCTAAGCTTAAGGTGAATAAACGCAGGGAACACAATTCAGAAGCCTAATCTTAAAATCTTGGATTCCTGTTGCCCCAAATTAATCTCCAGGCCAATTAGCTTTCATTGTAATGTATGAATGGGCCAACTCATAATGGAACCCTCCACTGCCCAGGCTCTGTAACCAAGTTCAAACCAATTATAGGTTATGTGACACCACCCTTTCCAATAACTCCACTGGTTCAGGGCTATCACTTAAAATAGGAACTCACCTAAAATGTATTAACAAAGCTTTACTACCTAGAGTTCAGCTCTTCAGAGGGATAGCCATGTTAGTCTGACGCAGCAAAAGTGACAAGAGGTGGGTGGCATCTTATAGACTTAACCAGTTTATTGAGGCCTGATCTTTTGAGGACAGAGTCCACGTCATCAGATGCATCAGTAATAATGTTCTGCATCAATAAGCCTCCAGCTGTGTCATGGGACCTCAGTGAGGTATTGATCCAGTTGATGAAAGCTCCCTTTGAGCCTAGCAGTTCCTGTGAGATGAAGTACCTGATTTGGAAGGTCATATTTTTGGTGGTGGTCACTTTGGCACAGAGAAGTCAGAGTGAGCTCAAGGCTCTAGGCCTTACCTGCCTTATACCAAGTTTTTTCACAATAGGTTGGTTCTGTGCAGGCATCCTAAGTTTCTGCTTAAGGTAATTTCGGACTTCCAACTTAACTAGTCAATTATCATTCCATCATTCTTTCCCAGGCCACCTGTCCACAAGGGTGAACCAAGTTCTCTCAATTTGGACTACAAAAGAGCCTTGGCCATCTGTCTGGAATGGACTGAAGCCCTTAGAAAATCTACCCAGCTTTTTGTTTGTTTTGACCAACAAACCTGGAATTACATTGCCAAGTGCACCCTTTCTAATTAGCTAGCAGATTGTGGTGGATGTATATCAGGTTACACCACTGTTGCTGATGCCATGTTCTTAATAGTTTGATCAAAGAGTTTTTCAGAATATTTTATACTGCATTTAATAACTGTTGCTACTAAAAATAGTTGCTGCCTGTTGCCACTGTTTTGGAATTTTTCTCCTATTTTCATTCAGGACAGTTTGTAGCTAGGGATTCCCATGTGTAAGGATTGTTATCCTTCTTGTCTTTGGGAAAAGCACAGTTGCTAACCTGTAACAAGTATTTTCTGAGGTCATTAGAATGCAAGGCTTCACAAAATCTGCCCACCTCCCTTTGGGGTTGGCGTCTTCAAGTCTAAGCCAAATAATGGAAGGGAACCCACGTGGACATGTGGGGGTATAGCATGCTGCACATGCCGAGTAGGCGAGAAACTTTGAAGTCAAACTCCCATGCCGGGCTTCATCTGATGATGTTATGCATGCAGGAGGTCTGACACTATTATAGGTAAGCAACCCTGCTTTCTGTGTTAGCAAGGGAGTCTGACCAATCTGTGAGTGAGCACATCTATTACATAGTAACATAGTAAATGGTCCATTTGGTCTGCTCAGTGCTGTTTAGGGTTGTAACTGCCCCTCAGTGTGGATTATCCCAGTGCATTCCTGGAACCACAAAGCAGTCATGCCACTGTTGAACTGCTATGGGTTGAACTGGATCTGCTTACTGTATGTCCTATTATATGTTAGTAAAGAAGTAAGCAATAGTCATGATCTTCATACAGAAAAGGCTGCATGAGCCATGGATTAAAACAGGTTGTAAAATGTTCTACTGCTGTAATCAGCAACAAATGGGCAGTCGTAATCATTACTATTCCTTTTTGAAAGTTCAGTTACCATAATCAACACTGTCTAAGGAATTTGCATCAGTAGAACTGTTAACATTATTTAATTACACTGAATAGTGGTAGTAGAACTGCACCTGTGAAGAATAGCATATATTTTAAAACCAAGCCTATGAAGTTACAGCGAGAGTGTCTGTTTCAAGATGTGCTTCAACTTGCTTAACATTGATGTGTTATGGTAGGATGTTGAAGTGAAGTGGATCGAATACCAGAATATGGTGAACTACCTCATCCAGTGGATCAGGCACCATGTCACAGTAATGTCTGACAGAACATTTCCTAATAATCCTGTAGAACTGAAGGTAAGGCTCTGTACACAAATTGTCTGCATTGTAGTGTAAAAATTTAAATTAGAACCAGTGCTGATTTTTTTTTTAATATAGTTAAGAATAAAATCCACAGGTCAATATGCAAATGTTAATAGCTAAATGCCATTTAATAGAATATAGCATAATGAAATTATAGTACTTTATTGACTGGTTTACGTTTCATATGTCATATTTTTAACTAGTAAACTTGCTTTTCTTACTTAAAATAGCTGCATTGCTTTGATTCTTCAAAATAGTGGTAGGCCTGTTTTTTGACTCTGTCACTTTATCTTCTAGTCTTATTTCTAGGGCTTCTAGGCTCCCAACAGAGATGAGAACCAAAACCAAATTTCAAATTTCAGAGAATGTGTGAAATCCCTTGCTGTTAATGAACAGTCTTTTAACCTGACTTATTCAGGGCTCAATATCGAAAGTTCAAGATTCTTAAATCATTTGTCCAAAAAATATATATATAGATAAATATAGTAATTTTTAATATTTTTTGAGATATAATGCCATTCCTTCTGTTTTTAAAATTACCTGATCTGAGATGAGAGAGAGAGAGAGAGAGAGAGAGAGAGAGAGAGACTGACTAAGATTGACTAGCCATAATGCCCTCTCCCTAGATAAGTATTTGTATCCCTATGGGAGGCCTACCTAGTAACTTGAGGTGAGGTTTAGGTATTAGTGTAGGGGGTTTGACATTCAACGTGAGACATATGAAAAGAACAGTGCTCTCTCCTTCAAATCTACTAAAACAGGCCTTTCAGGAGACATCGCGAAATGCGCTAACACCTTACTGCCCCGTAACGCAAGCTATCACACTACTGAAAAAGGTGTAGTTAATATCAGCGTTAAGTATGTGCGATAGCACTTCGCAGACTGGCAAACCCAGCCCACTCCCGCCCCTAACTCCTCCTCTTTTTCGGATTTGCATCGCACCATACGATATGGTGCTATCGCATGCGTTAAAGGCGTTTTCGCATGCGTTAAAGGAGAAAAATTGGTGGAAAAGAGAAAATAAAAGAAAAACTGAAATGAAGGTCCCTAGATATAATACATAAGAAACAAGCTTTTTTCAGTGGAAAGAAAGTTCTGGAAAGGGGTAGACTTCGGATTACCAGAAAGAAATATTTCTTTACAGAGAGGGTGGTCAATGCATGGAATAGCCACTAGGAATGTGTAAGGAAAAACATTTGTTTTTATTTTTGGTTTGTTTTTGGGAGATTTTTTCCCCACGAATTCGGTTCTTGGATTGCTTGATTTGTTTCATTTGTGTGAAAAAAACAAATCAAACAAAACCCCCCCAAAACGGCCAAAAAACAAAAATGAGGCCTCCCTCCCACCCTCCCGGAAAAATGCCTGGATCTGGGCCTAGGCCCCCCCTTTCTCTGTCTGGCCCCCACTTACTCTGTCTGATTGGGATCTGCCGGCTAGGACTAGGCCGAAGCCTTGGACTTGCATAGGCAGAGGCCACGGTAGTTCACTGCGTCCTCAACCTACTCAAGGCTGACTCCTCAGCCTCAGCCAGACCCAAGCCTGATACTTGGGCCTCGGCCTAGGCCGGAGCTCAGACCCAGGTCTAACCACATGGCCTGGCCCAGAGCTGGGTCCCAACACCGGGACTCCAGCCCAGGCCCAATGCTGCAACGCGACCTGGAGGCCAGGTCCTAATGCCTGAGCCTCCCTCTGCTGCAGCCTGTCCCAAAGGCCAGGTCCTGACACCTGGGCCTCGGCCTAGGCCAGAGCCTTGTCCCATGCCCGTCGCTGTGACCCGACCCGGAGAATGGTCCCGATGCCAGGGCCTAGGCCCAGATCCAGGCCTGATGCTGGGTCCTTGGCCAAGAGCGCCAGGTCCCGAAATCTGGGCCTCAGCCCAGGGTTGAGCACATCCCTAGGAGCTGCTCTTCTTGGGTCCTCTTCTTTCTTCAGCACTTAAAAGCCAAATGACGCTGTCCACTGGGGTTGTGCCATAGTTAATTAACTCCAGGACATTCACTCCAGTGGACGGTGTCATTTTGATATATGGCATTGTATGGCATTTCCATACATCAAAATGGCACCGTTTGCTGGGATGAATGCACTGGAGTTAATTAACTCCGGTGTGACCCCCAACTGATGGCGTCATGTGGCTTTCAGGTGCCAAACAAAGAGGAGGACCCAAGAAGAGGAGCTCCCAGGCCTGGGATCTGAGGCCTGAGCCTCACCCTGGGCCAAGGCCCTGTCATCAGGACCTGGCTTCCTGCTGAGACCCCGGCTTTAGGCCTGGGTCTGGGGCTATGACCTGGTGTTGGAACATGACCTTCGAGTGGGTCGTTGAGTTGGGCCTGGGTTTGGGTGGAAGTTCAAGTGTTGGGCCCCAATCTCCTGGTAAGGTCATGGCAGCAGGCCTGGGTTCATGCCCTGGCCTTGGCCGAGGACCCTGCATTGGGACCCAGCCTTTGGGTTGGGTTGCATCATCGGGCCTGAGTCCAAACTAAGTCCCCATGACTGGGCCTCTGACCTCCGCGTCTGGTTGCAGCATCGGGCCTGGGCCTGGGCCCTTCCCTAGGCCAAGGTCCTGGCATCGGTACCCGGCCTTCAGATCAGGTCATGGTGTTGGGCCTGCATCTGAGTTCATGGCCTTGGCATCGGGCCCTGACCTCCGGGTCGGGTCATGGTGTCGGGCCTGGGTCTAGGCCCTGACTTAGTCTGAGGCCCTGGTGTCGGGACCCGACCTTTGTCGGATATCTGAATGGATCAGATCATTTAAAAAAAAAATTGGGGGGGGATCTCAGCTGAGGCTCCGGCGTCTGCCCATGCCTCCACCAAGTCCTGGTGTTGCACTCAAGCCTAGGCCATGGCCCCTGCTTTGGGTCTCGGCCTATGCCGTAGGCGAGGATCTGGCTTCGGGCCTAAACCTAGGCCTGATGCATTAGTTTAAAACAAAGCAAACAAATAAGATTTGTTTCATTCAGGGATTCCAAATTTGGTTCAGGGACCCCTGAATGAAACAAATTAGCCTTATTCGTTACATTTTACACTTTCATTTTAAATGAATGCACATCTCTGATAGCCCCCTGGTAGTAGGTGGTGGACACAAAAACAGTAACAGTAGAGAGAATCTTTAGTTGAGAGTAAACGAAGGTAAAGATCAGAGGTGAATTTTAAAAAAGATATGTGTGCCAAAATGCGCAGATGCGAGTGCATCTAGCACATGCGCTTCTCTGATCAATTTTATAAACCTGCCACATGTGCGCACAAATTCTGATATGCAAATATCTCACATTGAGTAAAAAGGGGGCAGAATGGGGCCATGTCATGGGCATTCTGGGGCAGGGCCAAAAGATCGCATAAGTAGTGTGGTGAATGTGTTGCACGTCCAGTTCATTTCTGTCAACTATACTTTCAGGTGAAAGTCTCAATAAACTGTTTTTAGGCACATATGAAACGCTTGAGGTGTCTTAGTAAACAGTGGGAAGTGCAGGCTAAAGAACCAGGGGAGTCTTTGTGACCTAGATATAGACTGGGCAAACTGGTGGATGAACTGGTTACTGGTCATTTCCTTCACACATGCATGTTTTAAAATTTACTCACTTGTGTGTGTAAATGCCGACTTCTCCCAGCTTTTTGTGTCTTTGCTTAAAATTAGCTGCACACATACACTTGCAAGGCCTATTTTATAAGATGTGCACATTCCTGTGTGCAGGATATAAGATTTCAGCGCATGTTGCTATGCGCTCATATACCCCTATATATGGGCGCTCGTGTACTTGTTTTAAAGTTACGCTGTAAGCAGATTCTGCAGTACTGCAACAAAAATAAGCTGACTTCATGAGATTGGTGATATTCGTCTACTGCCATATTCTCTGTTTCTATGATTATTATAACTGGCCATTTGAATTGTCTGAAACATTTTGTTCCTAAGTGACTTAGTAGATAATGGTGATCTTCCCTGTTATTTCCATTTCACTGTAGGCACTTTATAACCAGTATTTGCAGTTTAAAGAAACAGAAATTCCTCCAAAGGAGACAGAAAAAGTACGAATTAAGCACTTGTATAAATTATTGGAGGTAAGCTTTTAGTAGTTATTTGTTTCTCCTTATCCTGTTCACATGTTCGCGCCTCCCCCCTTACTCTCTTGCCGTGTATGGATTTTGCCTACAGGATGAAGTGTGCTATTGTCTCTTCCTGTGCTACTTTTATGCTGGCCCATGGGTGTGACCTTGAAAACAGTTTGAGGCTGATGCAATATAGTGCGCTCAGGCTAGTGCACCAAGCAGCACTTTATTGGATGTGCATTTTAGACACACTAAAATAACCCCCAATGCAATATTTATTTATTTATTTATTTTATTTGAACGTTTTTATATACCGTCATTGTTATTTACCATCATAACGGTTTTCAATAAGGCACATATAACAAAGAAAATATAGATCATACTTTACATAGAGGGTGCCATAATCATTCGGTAACAAAAACGACATTAAGTATAATATGGTTTATGATGTGGAATTTCCATTCATGAAATTCTCATGGGAGATTGTAAGTTTTATTGCTATTCAACCTATCGGTTTGACTATAATTATCAGAGGATAAAATAATTTCCAGGTGGTATGCAGATTAGCAAGTCCAAAATATGTGTCCAATCGAGGGCATAGGTAATAGCGCTCATTATGTGCAAATTCCATGTAGATGAGGCTATTAGCTATTACCCTGCGATGCTAAATATTGCTGCACGGCGAAGGCGCCCATTTTAATGCGGCAAATTTAATGCCTGCCTGTGAGCTGGCATTAAAGCATGCCGCGCTCAAGGGCTCATCGAAAAAAACACACAAAAAAATCCTGCTTTCTGTAGTTCCTCATTGGGGGAACTACAGAAAGCAGCATCCCCAAAGCCTCGCCCAGTTGGAACCCCACTTTATATTGATTTATTCACTCCTTCACTTACTGCTGATTGGTGCATTCACTGTCACATGTCAGTGAAAAGGACCAGTCGGGAACAGCCCTGCCAGAGGGGTGGGGAGGGAGCTCTGGCCAGGCTGTTGTGGACGCACAGCCATGTCTCCTGGGCATCTGATGCAGAGCACTAGGGATGCACAAATTACCCATTGCCTGTCCCTTTTAGCGCAGCAGCTCATTTTCCTATTGTACCAATTGCCCAGGAGAGGTGGGTGTGCGCGCATTCAAAAAACATGCACCCAGTTTGGACACACTTTTTTTACGTGATGATATTGCATTGGCCTGTTTGAGTTGTACTTGAACTCTTTCCCTCTGTAGCGTGAGAGTGTGAAGTGATAAGCTAGAAGCTGAGCCTTGATTTTCACTGGCTCTTCCCACTACTGAATTCTAACCATACAGGCCTAGGGTTAACCTCCAGAAAGTGTTTTATCAGTTTGTATTGTATCTGTAAAATTTTGAACGATGATAACTTCCTTTTTCTAAAGGTTTGGATAGAGTTTGGGCGTCTCAGACTTCCTCAGGGCTACCATCCAAATGATATAGAGAAAGAATGGGGAAAGCTTATAATTGCCATGCTGGAAAGGGAGAAGACCTTAAGACCAGAAGTTGAGAGGTACGTAAATGAGGGCTTATACCTAGCTATTCATGTTGTTGTCATTGTCAGTATCATTTTAGTTTGAGAATATACAGTTTCACTGATCATTCATGGATGAGTTCAACTGTAATTATCAAATGTAGCAAATAGGAGTCTTAATGGTTAGAGAAGCAGGCTGTGAACCAAAGAAACCAAGGTTCAAATCCCAATAATGCTCCTTGTGACCTTGAGCAAATCTCTTCATCCTCCATTGCCTCAAGTACAAACTTAGGAGCTCATTCGCAAAGCCGCATTAGAGAAAACGCGAGGTATTTGAAATACCATGTATGAATCTGTCCCTGACACCGTGTGTATTTAAATGAGATGATTAACATGCAAATTCATACCAATGTGCTCATAAATACCTTAAACGATGCAAATCAATGTGGCTTTCTGAAAAAAATCACAAGCCATATTTGATTTGAAATTAGCTACAACTCAAGAGTTACAACTAGCTTTCCCTTGGAGCATCGGAACGTTAATGCATATTTTGATACTCCCGAGGCCCTGACTTAAAGGGGTCAATGGCCCCAATTAAGTCTCCTTCCCGGAAAGTAGCCACAGACCCCGTACCACACTAGGAGATGGCCATTGATCAAAAATTTAAAAAGATTAAAGTTTAAGTCAATGCTAGGCCCCTCCCCTTGAATCAAGAAATTCGGCCCCCGGAGGCTGGGACTTTCACCCCCAGGCCCCATTCTTTACTCACAAATGAATCCCTGGTGGTTCTGTGCAGGCCTGGCCCAGTAGCAACCATTTTTCAAAATGGTGCTGACAAAGGACCGGCTGATGCCATGTTTAAAAATGGCGGCCACTGGGCCTAAAGCCTACGGGGTGCTCCAGGCCACCACTGGACTACCAGGGAATCATTTACGATTAAGGATAGGGGCCTGAGGATTGTTGGTCCCAGGTGCCGGGGCTGGAGTTTTGATTGAAGGGGAGAGGTTGAGGGTGGGGCCTGGTGCCGTCTTTTACACTATTTTCTTTTTATTTCTGAGCAATAGCTGCCTCCAAGGGTGGCGGTGAGAGGGCGTTAGGGATGGAACAGGAAGTCTGTGCAGACCCCTCAGGTTTTTGGCTACTTTTAGTTGGGGGGGGGGGCGGGGACTTACACAGGGCCGTTGGCCCCTTTAAGCAATGGTAGCCCCACAGTTCCGGGGCAGCCGCTGTGTGTTGTAAAAGTGTATGTGTGGGGAGGTCATTTACCACCATGGGAGTCTCAAAGTGTCAGGGTTATTTACCATAGCTTTGTGACTCCCCTGCTTTTTTCCTTTGGGGAACAATACCTCGGCTTCGAGAATGAGCCCTTTAGATTGTAAGTCCTCTGTGGATAGGGAAATTCCTCTCGTACCTGAATGTAATACGCTTTGAAGTATTAATGAAAGGTGGAATATAAATTTAAAATAAATCAGTTAATAATAAGCAGTACTTTATTGCCCAACTTCAAACTCTGCACTTGTTTGACAGTGTGTCTTTAAGGAAGGTGCAGATGTTATATCATGAAAATACGACATCAATATTCATTCTGTGTCATGTAAAAATTATTGGTACTGATAGAGCACTGAGCAGTCATCCATGCAATGTGATACCTTGCTTGTAGATCATCTCCTTCTTGTGTCCATCCACCAACAACATATTTCTTTCCACTGGTGAGCACATTTCAGCTCTCTTGAATTGGCCCAAGCAAGATCCTGCAGTGTGCAGAGGCTGTCCTTAAGCAATGGTCTCAGGCATGGCAGAGTATTCTCATTTTGCCGTGACAGCTCTTTACCTGCCAGCTTGGGTACAGAAGCAGTTTAGGGCCTTCCAGGTTGTCCATTCTACCTTTGCTGCTTCAGGGTGCTGCTTAGCCACCATGATAGCCGTGCTTATCCCAGCAGCAAGGTCCCTAAGTTATGCCTGCCACATCTCCTCGTGGGCAGTTAGAGGTGTGGTGTTATCTGTTGTCCTGATAAAGTTCCTGCGTGAATGTCCAGAAGGTATCTCATGTCCTCTGTTTGCCACTTCTCCCCTGTTTGATTGACTATGACTTTTTGAATATATCTGGCTGTGCTTTTCCAATGAGGTATAAAGCTCTTAAGATCATTTAGTCTAATGCAGCCTGTGATAGTTTGGCAGCTGTTTTTATATGAATGTTTGGTGATCACTGCTTCTACATATTTGGTCTTGTTTTCCTTGTACTCCCTGCCAAGAAAAAGTGTGATGCAATAAGCTGTTGGTAGTTTAAAGAAAAGAAGAAGGAATGGGCCAATCTGATCAGTGATGGATCACAGGCATGGTTTGTTCTGATACTGTGAGCTTGCTGTATCATTGTTATAGTTCGGTTAAAATGAGACTCTTCACTGCAAGTTTTTATGCTGGCCCTGTGTATTTAGTTTGTAGATAGGCGTCATCAGATCATTAGACTATCATCTATTGGAAGCAACCAATTTTTCCTGATTTTGGGGCCAGTGTACTAAGCAGCATGAAAACTGTCCATTAATGGATGGTTTTAACATGGGCATTATCTCCTGCAAAATGCTACGTAAAATGCCCCATGTACTAATTAACATTAAATCTGGCGTTTTGTGTGATATAATGTTGATCCATTATTGCTGCAGATTGCTGCATGGCCCACTGAGAGCTGTGATATTCCCTGGACAAAGAACCAAGGCCTCCCTGGACTGTGCTGAGCCCCCATCCCAGACAGATGCTGTGCCCCTCCCCTCTGAGTCATTTGACGCCCCTATCCACCTCCACCCTCGCCCCCAGACCACTCACCTACCTCATCAGCAGCCGAGTTCTTATTTAAATGGACAGGAGAAATGGTGCCAGACAATCTCACAGGGTTTGAGAGAGGGGTCGGGCAGCCAAGCATGGCCTTACTGTGCTGTCAGCTAGAAGGAGACATCATAGCCCATAGTGAGCCCTGGGTTAATGCCAGGGGACTACTCCAGAACTTAACTACATTAACCCTACATGAACCTCACTTGAATATTCGTATGCTATGCAGCTAAATTAACATTTCTGTGGCAAAAGTCCACATTAATGCTAATGCGAGCTACTTGAAAAGTGCACTTTAGTGAATTGGTTTCTTTATGCTCCCTCTGGAAGGGAGGCTAGCGATCTAAGATAAGCTGAATTAGTAAAACAATACCACATCAGTGAAGTAAAAAAAAAAAAGCAAGACATGTCTTGCTTCTCACTTTTACCTCAGTCCATTAGCTCCTGGTCACTGAGGAGTAGTTTCCCTCATGACATTTTACTATCTTTCCTAGTTTCTGCCTGCTATATATCAGGAAGACCATAGTATTTATATGTTAAATCTGATCCCAGTTCCAGTAACCCTTGTTTGATGTAAGGCTTTCGTTTTATGCTCCCCTTGTTTCGATGTAAACCGATATGATATGTACTGTCTGCACATGAATGTTGGTATATAAAAGTTCAAAAGAAATAAATAAAAGAAACAAGTTTGAAGGTGGAGCAACCCAGACAATTTGATAGGGGAGTGGAGTCAGAGGCAAAGACAAGCTGAACTGAATTAAGTAGCATGGGAAAATGTCTCAGGAGCTGGCCCTCTGGCTTGGCCATAGCACTGTGATGCTGGAGACTTGAATTTAGGTCCCCTGTCTGGGACTGATAAGCTGTGGGCCTGTTTGTGACTACCCCTGCCAGCAGAAGAGTAGTGCTAAGAATTTCCTCTACAGCCCTTGGCTAGTGAGGGAAGTTGATTTGCCCAGACATGGTATTTAGGAAAGGGGATTTAAAAAGGGAGACAATCAGTGCTGAAAAGAATGAGGATGGTATCTGTCATCTTCCCAGTCCTCTCAGCCTGTAACCTTGTGGCAATCTTTGACTCCACTCTCTCTCTCCTTTTCTATATACATTCGAAACACTGTTAAAATGTGCCATTCCTTTCTCTATAACATCAATAAAATCCATCCCTTCCTTTCTGAACAGAACCCTTATCCATGGTTCACCTCCCGCTTAGACTACTGAAACCTGCTCCTCACAGGTCTCCGAGTGAATCATCTCTCTCCACTACAATCTATCCTAAATTCTGCTGTGTGCCTTATCTTTTACCAGTATTGCTACACCCATATAACCCCTCTTCTAAGTCACTACATTGGCTCCCTTTCTGTTTCTGCATAGAGTTCAAGCTACTCTTACTCATAAGAGCCTTCCCGCTGCAGCTCCTCACTACCTCTCTTCACTTAGTTCACCTTATGAATCCACTCACTGGGCAAGACACTCTTATCTATACCATTCCTCTCCACTGTCACCTCCTGACTCCACGCTTTCCACCTGGCTGCACCGTATGCTTGGAATAGGCTTCCTGAGCCGGTGCATCATGCTCCCTCTCTGGCCTTATTCAAATCTAGTCTAAAAACCCACCTTACATAAGAACATAAGATATGTCATGCTGGGTCAGACCAAGGGTCCATCAAGCCGAGCATGCTGTTTCCAACAGTGGCCAAGCCAGGTCACAGGTACCTGGCAAGTACCCAGGCAAACATTAAATAGATCCCAAGCTACTATTCTTTATTGATTAATAGCAGTTTATGGACTTCTCCTCTAGGGGCTTATCCACATCTTTATTAAATCCAGTTACACTAACTGCGGCAACCACATCTTCTGGCAATGAAATCCAGAGCTTAACTATGCGTTGAGAGAAAAAGAATTTTCTCCGATTTGTTTTAAATGAGCTACTTGCTAACTTCATGGATTGCCCCCTAGTCCTTCTGTTATCTGAGGGAGTATATAACCAATTTATATTAATCTGTTCAAGTCCTTTCATGATTTTGTTGACCTCTATCATATCCCCCCTCAGCCGCCTGTTTTCAGGCTGCTTTTAAATCTTACTCCTGATTATCCTGCTTACGCGCTTACTGATTTTAATCATTTTCTTAATAAATAGGAGGGCACAGGGCAGGTCCCCGGCAGCACTCACTTGACCTGGGGACAGGTATGGTCACCAGACACCTCCGTAACACGCTGAAGCTGCTGTAAGGCCATGCTTTGGGCAAACAGGTGATGTCATTGAAGGGGGGGAAGTAGTGGGCCAAGGGGGGGAGGTACCATTAGATGACTCACCTGAGAGATCACCATACACTGACGAGGCCCAGCCTTTAAATACCAGGGTTTACCAAGGAGATACCCCTTTTCCTGGTCAGCCAGCATTCCTGCCCACCTACCCAAGTCTCTCTCCTATTCCTGGAGTCACAATGTATATCAGTGAAGCAGATATAATAAAGGAAGGGGGGGGGGGAGTTAATTGTTGTTTAAACTTTGGTTAATGCAGTGTTATGGATGCTTGTATGGCAGTTATATAACATCATGCTTGGTAGTTGAAGAGTATTTTTATTTTTCGCCCTGTATAATATGTCGCAGCTTGGAGCAGGGTACTCGAGCCGGTGGGGCCGAATGATTAGATGATCCGGGTGGCTCCCTTGCTTGGTAACAAGTTGGGGAGGGGGTGGGGGGGTGGGGGGGATAAAGTATGGCCGTCTTGCTTGGATCATGGCAGATAGCGAGGTGTTGGTGACACGGGTGGTGTGTGAGGATTGATGAAATGGCTCGGGTACCTGGAGGAAGTCATTGTGATTATGTATGGGCAATAAAGCTGCGGCCTTGTATATCCAGTCATGCTCTCTGAATGTTATTGTGTTGAGATGGTGGCCAGCATAGGGGCATTCATACCATCACCCAGTGTTAATGAAATTCCCGAAGTCTCTTTTGCCCTGCACGTCTGCTTGTTGTTCTCGAAGTTCTATTTCTGTCTCTTTATTCCTTCTTCTCTTTTCAACATGCTCTCTTTTTCTCAGCTTCTCTTTTTGTCCCGTTTCATTTTCTTCGTAATGTATACTGCTATCTTGCAGTCCCTTCGCAGCCTGTTTCTTCCCCTTGCTGTCTCATTTTGTTCTCCTCTCTTGCCTTGCTGCTTCCTTTCCTCTTCTGTATCCCTCGCTGTGTCATTCACAAGCATTCCCCCCCCAACTCCCCCTTTCCCCCCTGCCCCTCTGCTGCTTGCTTCTTTCCTTCCATGCCGCCATTTTCCCTCTCCTATCTGTATTTAAGGAGTACTACTCATCTGGGGGGAGAAGGGAGTGGAGAGGATATGATACATTTGGAGAGAGAGAGAGCAGAGACTGAGTAAGCTAAGGATGAGGATGGAACAAAGACTGAGCTGGCTAAAGGTTGCAAGATAAGGGGGGCTGGTGGGAGCGGGAACTGGGTGAAGGAGGAACGGAAGATTACAGCAGGAGCTGGTGATGGCAGGAGGCAGGCAGACGGCAGCAGTTGAGATGAAACGACTGCAAAGGCAGCAGGTTGAACTAACGTTAGATGTTGACCTTGAACCTTCTAAGGTTTGCTCCATCTCTTTAGTGCTGTTAGTGCAGTGTGTACCCCTTTAGTGCTCTTCTTTCCTGAATGCTCTTTCCATTTGTCTTTCCCAAATCGGAAGATCTCTGAGCACTAATTACCAGGCTTTGGAGAAGGCAGCTTCTTGCTGGAGTGATCTATAAGAATGAGTAATTTAGGGCACTATGTATCAAAGCATGTTAACAGCATGGCTAATGCACCGTTCACTACAGAGCGTAAAGCCGTTAGGACTAATGGGCATTGTAAAATTTCCTGTTAACATGCAGTTAATTTGCAAACGCTTAACTATACCTCTAGGGGAGTAGTAACGTTTTTGCATTAATGTCTGCATTAACACAAATGTAGACATGAATGCAAACTGTACTCTATTTAAATGAGCCAATTGGCATACTTTTGCATTTTCTTTGCTCATTTACATATTCGACTTAGTGGTCTACGTTAATGGCTAAAAAACTACATTGGCATTAATGTAAATGTGTGGCGGTTTAACACGCAATTGGGTTTAATGCACAGCCTGAGAAATAGACCCCCTTGGTGTGCGTTGGGAATAAAATGGGGTGACATAGAACAGTGTTTCTCTAACCAGGTGGGTTTTCAGGATCTCCAGTGCACGCAAATCTATCTCATGCATATTTATCATAGGTATCCTGAAAATCCAACTGATTTGGTGTGCCTTCAGGAGAGGGTTGTGAAACGCAACGATAAAATTTGACCCAGTGTGTGATGTAAAGGTGCCCAAAATATGGTTTTTACAATTTACAAAGACAAAGGAGACTGAATGGTTGCAACTTGGTTTCCGTCATACTCACTAGGTTTACCACTTGTCCATGAAAGAAAGCCTCAGATCTTGTTTATAAAGGTTAGGAGCTGAGCTTAGTTATTGTGCGTGGATGCTTGCATTCCTGGGCAGTGGCTACATGGGGGAACTGAATTGCAAAAAACTGACAAATGAGCTGATGATTAACTTGAATGAGCACAGTACAGCTATTCACACAAGAATTTGGGCAGTTCCAAAATAGACTTGAATTGGTGTTTAGCTTGTTTGAAATTGAATACTGTTTAATTCAAAATACTTGGCGTATCTGTTTGTTTAGCGACGCCCATATCAACCTGATTAGTCCCTACTTGTAAAGTTTTCAGATTCGGGGAAGCAAAGCCAGACCTGAGCTGGCATACTTTACGTAGCTCGGGGCAAAAATCTTTTGAAGAGCTATCCGAATGTTATTGGCTGGACGCGGAGCATGCATGTTGAAGCCTATTTAAGAATGAACGCTGGAGGTTTCAACAGCCTGTAGGAAGCGTGTCATTCCTGGAAGCTGTACATTCTGCAAGCTTTTTATCTTTTTGATCATTTTTTTTGTCAGTTTACATGGCCAAAGAAGGGACAGTGCTATAAAAAAAAATGAACAGCTACAGTTATGGCTATAACAGCAATGAGTCTCTGCTTAGCAGCAGCACGCGCACCAGTACGCGCACAAGCGTTGGATCCAACGAGAACCTCCTTTCTGTTAATTGTGGCCCAAGGTTGATCAATTCGTGTATCAGCTTTGGCAGCGAATCATCGGGTGATTCTAGGTACATGGCATTGCTTGAGCGATACAAGATGTCAGATGCTAATTTTTTTTATTTTTATTTTTTTATTTTTTATAGTCACATCGCTGAAATTCAATAGGTTTGTGACATTCCTTATAGAAATGTGTTGTGCAAAGGGCATCTCTGAATGACACATATTTTGCTGCTTTTTAGGTTGGAAATGCTGCAGCAGATTGCAAACCGTGTCCAGCGGGATAGTCTGGGATGTGAAGATAAACTGATTCTGGCCAGGAATGCTCTGCAATCTGTAAGTGAGCTATTTTTGTACTTATTAGGCTTTCTGTTTGGGTGGTTAGTGGAGGGGTGGGGAGAAGAAGCAGAAGATTATTGTAATATACTTGTTTTAATACATGTAGGGAATTTTTTATATTTTGATATTTTTCTCATAAAAAGAGTGCTTATCTTTGTTGTTTGCTGTCCATTATTGATTGACAGCAAGTAACTGAAATTGGGATTTTTTAAAGCTTATTTGATATGCACAGTAAAACCTGAATGTGGCACTTCCACTGGTTATGTATTTGGTCCAAGAAAAGTTTTAACAATGTATGTAGGATTGCACAATTCAATTTAAAAGTTGAATTAATAACACAATAGGGTGTCTCGGTTTAAGTGGCAGGGGCTTTGGGGGAACACCATAATATCAGAGTATGAAATCACAGCCACCAAGGAATAAAGTGAAATTAATATCTAAACTGTGTGGGAAGTTGCCAGTGTTCAATTTTTTTCATAACATCTTCATTGGGATTTGATGAAAAAAATTAACATTGGAAAGCTTTCTATAAATTATAAATGTATTTATTTTGGGTTTTGCTTGGGTTTTGGGGGAGGTTTTTCCATTGTTTCAGCCAAGCTTTTCTCAGATAAATGTTTATTTTTTTTTTTTAATTCTGCAACTATTTTAATCTTCCCTTTTTTCTGGTACACTTCCTATAGTTTTTCATTTTTTTCCCATTCAGTACTGTCAGCATAATTTGCACAGATGTGAACAAAGAAAAGTTCACCCAGGAAGCTGCAGAGCCCTCACTCCCTGGAGGCACAGGCTGCCCAGAATTTATTAGCGTGCAAGTAGTACAGCATGCAGGCTCTGCCAGAGACAAATGATTTTAGCGCTTTTAAATGCCATGCTGGATTCCCGACGAGGCTAACTGCAAAACATCTGTGGGGGGTAATGTCGGCACACTTTGCGCGACAGCCTGCTGATGCTTGGTGACAGAATCAGAGTACACTGGCGCTCAGTAATCGTTCTGTTTTCAGTGGATTTGTTTCTGGTGGAGTTTGCATTCTGTGATAACTAGTTATGTTGTGATCGCCAGCTGGTCTTATATTTCAGGCTGGTTTTCTTTCTTTCCTTTAAAAGTGGGAATTTACAGGGGATGGTAGCTATTTATTTATACTGTTTTCAAATGCAGGATGCAAAGAGGTTGGAATCGGGACTGCAGTTCCAAAATGAAACAGAGATTGCAGGGTATCTGCTAGAATGTGAGAATCTTCTCCGTCAGCAAGTAGTCGATGTGCAAATGCTCCTGGATGGAAAGTACTATCAGTCAGAGCAGCTTGTGCAGAGGTATGGATGCATCTGTTGATGACTGGGACCAAGTTACACAATAGCACAATGAATACCTTTCAAACTAACGCCTCGAGTCAGATTAAAATGGTTATGAATTATTAGGCAAATGCGGTATTACTCTCATGACTGTTTGATTCTTCGTATTGCTTTTGCCAGACGTTTAATACTTGTGTAGTCAGTATGATATGATGCATGCATGTACAACTTCTTCTCTTGGGAAAATCTCGCTCATGACTGCTCCACCTAGAGCTGTAGTCTACGAGCAGAAGAGAAGGAACGAAGCAGAGCAGGGGAGCAGGAGCAGCAGAAATGTTATAACAGCACAGTGTCTGCTACAGAGCAAGCAATTGAAGGCAATTTTCTTTGCCCATAGTGCTACAGAAAGCATAGAACACAAAGTGGTCTGCGTAGTCATGCACTCAATACTAATAAATAAACGTGTATTGTTACGGTCATTTTTGTGATGGAAGGATGAACAGCACACTTACATACTGAGAAAAGCAAATAGCACTACATGTAAAAGGGGCTATGGTAGGTATAAGCTACTGTGCTTGTGGACCGGAGGCATGCAGGTTTAGCAAAGTACTACAGAGTGTATGGACGAGAGCTCTGCTTCAGTCTGTACTCTGCAAATTTGTCTTGTCCTTATTTCTTTGGGATATTAACTGGGAAACACTGAGCACTTTCAGGGTTCCAGAACCACTGCCACCTGCCTCTGTTGTGCTGTTGTGTCCTGCACCTGACAGCATGCAGAAACCTACCAAGTATGTAAAAGAGAGAAAGGTGCCACAGTTCCACAGACAGAGCATCTCAGTGGTACACTGTTTCCTCTATCTGAACACTTTAATAGAAATCTCGGGTAACTTGTATTTCTTCAGAAGCGGAAATGATTCTGCCTCTTCAGAACTGGAATGGTTCTCATTGTAAAGAAGGTCAAAGTTAAAATGTCCGTCTACCTCACCCTTTTTTTTTTTTTTTTAAAGAAAAGAGTAAAATTGTGCAAAACCAAATACACTCGTCTCTTTCTTTTGGAGATTTTTTGAAATATACTTTTGCAAGTCGAAAACCTGCCAGAAGAGGTAAACTATAGGCTGTGCATATGCTGCTGTTTGACTGTGAATACAGGGGTGTGCATAACATTTACTGGATCATTTATGTATTAGGGTTTCATAGATTTACATTTCACATGTATGTTTGTGGTTTGTGAGGAGTGACACAATTTGACAAGATATCAAGGAAGCACTGAGCCTGTTTTTCAATTCACATATGACATCTGCCTCAAGAAGCAGAAAAGGAAGGTAGACTGAATGCATACTTTATTTTTAAATATCTTTGAGGTCCATACTCTGTGCCTTTTGTCTGACCAAGTTCTTATTTAGCCAAACAAATGGCAGGATTTGAAAATCCCACCATGCTGATCGGCCCTGAGATAGCCAGATAATTGTTTATCCAGCTAAAAAGTTACCCGGCTAACTTGGGGGCAGGGCAGAGGTGTTCAGGGCGTGGAGCCAGCTATCCGGCTAAGTTAACCAGATAAACATTGATTTTCAGCGTTATCCAGCTAACATAGCTGGATAGGTTTAGGGCTGCCCCAGCGTTAGCTGTATGAACTTATCTTGCTAACTTTGAAATAACCTGGTATATTCAGTGTCAAGGGAACACTACTGAATATTCCAGCAAAGTTAGCCGGAGAAGTTTATCTGACTAAATTTGCTAGCCAACCGATGTCTGAATATGGACATCTGCGTTTAATGCCAAATCAGCATATTATAACTCTCTTAGATGTTATTTTTGTCTTTATTTTATCATTTTGTTTTAAAAACTGTAGAACGTTTTCCTAATGTAACTTGGACTACATTCTGTAGCTTCTATTCTGTGAAATTTGGAGATGTGCAGAGGAGTAAATCTACTCAGAGCAGAGCTGAATTTCTCCCGAGTTGGCCCAAGTTTCTTTATGCAGCAGGAGGAAAAAATGTCTCTTCTAGAATTCTGCTGATGAGGGTCCTGCCTTATCAAATCCTATGCTGAATACTATTCTGTATAATGACTTAATAAACTAAGAATAGTAAGGAATAGTAAGGAAAAATATTAAACAAACTCCTTCCTGTACCAGCAGCAGAACTGTACATGGTTACTTTTTATTCAGGGATCATAGCTGCAATTCATCTAGCACGAATGTAATATATAGCAAAATATTACCAGCAGTCTTTTGACAATAAGTCTTCTGATGATTCTGCAAATGTTATTTCTTTACAGGGTTGCAAAGCTTCGCGATGAGCTGATGGCCTTAAGGAGTGAATGCTCTTCCGTGTACAGCAAGGGCCGCACACTGTCAGCAGAGCAGACAAAGCTCATGATATCAGGAATAACACAAAGCTTAAACTCAGGATTTCAGCAGAACTTGAACCCTTCCTTAAACTCTGGGTCAGGCTTGAGTTTACCACCTTCCTTGACTCCATCCAGTTTAACTTCGGGCCTGTCACATGGTTTTACTCCAAGATTGACCTCTGTCATGACTCCAGCCTTTACGCCAAGCTACACACCGGGCTTAATACAGAACTATGTGACAGGAGTAGTCCCAAGTACGTTGCAGACTCTCAAGCTTATGCAGATCCGGAAACCCCTAATGAAGTCAGCCATTGCAGATCAGAATTTGACAGAAGAGGAAATCAATATAAAATTTGTTCAGGATCTTCTGAATTGGGTGGAAGAAATGCAGGTAAAATCTTGAGTTTAAACCGCACCTGGCCTGTGATTGATGATTTACTGTCCTGCCTGGAGATTTTTGGCCCAACCTTTCGTTGTTCCCCAAAAGGTGCAGCTTGATCGTGCTGAATGGGGCTCGGATTTGCCAAGTGTTGAAAGTCATCTAGAAGATCACAAAAATGTCTACCGAGCTGTTGAAGAATTTGAGTCCAGTCTTAAAGAAGCTAAAATTAGTGAGGTACGAAAATGTTGTCTCACTTTCTGAGAGTACTATTTTTCTGTTAATCATAAGGCAAAAGCTGAGCTTATCACAGTTCCCCTGCTCTTATAATAAAGCTGTAAACAACATTATTTGTTCCCTGTTTCTTAGCTAAATTTAAAAAAATGAAAGAGTTCAGACCTAAAGGTCTTATCATTGTTTTTGACCTAGCAGTTTTCTCCTGCTCCTTTGAACTTCCAGCTCAGTCAGAACCTTGTTTACGTGAACTAAGGTGCCATAAGCTTTCATTTGCAAAGCTCCACCCATGGTTTTTTACATTATTTTATCTCTTTCATCATCCAGCCCAACTATTGCTGCTACAATCCAAGGCATGGAGCCAGGTTCTTTCTGGAGTAGGGCCTGTGCGCTTATAAACCAGTCAGTAGTTATCACTGTTGCACAAGATTTGGGGCCATAAACACTGCCTCCTTAGGGTCTCCAGGCTTGGTTAGCTAAGAAGCAGGAACTGGTTCTAGGAACCGGACCCGGGGCTCCCAAATGGTAGCACTGCCCCCCCCCCCCCCCTGGCATCTTATTTTAAAGTCAGAATCATGTTAGCTTTCAGTTTTCTTTTTTTTTTTTTTGAGTGCCACCAACTTCCTGTTTTCTCTTTAAAGTTGTGTGCACATTTGCTTTCGGTTTTCATTAGAGGAGGAGTGGTCTTTGTAGACAGTTGGAACAGGAGCTAGGACAAATGGGTTCTAATCTGAGTGTGACAAGGTCATGTCACGATGAAGAAGAAAAATGTTTTTCCTAATTCCTTTGCCATGCATCTGAGTTTCCGTGCAGTGGAAACATCTGCTGTGACTCCCTCCGGGAAGAGACTGTCAGTAAACTTCTGGAGAGAGGCACTTTGGCTTCAGTCCTGTAAAATCCAGAAATGGGCAAAGCCCATGGATGGCAGCAAAAGAGTATGAGAAAGATATGACTACGATCTGAGCTGGCTCAAGTATCTTTTTTGCAGAATGATAAAAGATGTGGCAAGATGAACACATTTGGTCATTGACACGATCCAGGAATTGTTTTTATTTATTGTGGATTTAGCTTTTCATTGGTGCCTTTTGGATCCCGTATAAACCAAGCCATTGTTGTAAAGCTTTATTATTTTATTGTAAGAGCCCCTCCCGAAAGGGATTATGTATAGTTACTAGTGACTGTCAACAGATTAGTTTATATGCTGTAATTTGTAAAGATATAGCTGTTTTTAAATATTTTTTAAATTTTATTTTGTACAGATCCAAATGACCGGTGCTCATAAGCTCAGTTATTCAGAGAAATTGCGTAAACTAGAGAGTCAATATGCAAAACTCTTGGTAAGATCCTTTTCACATTTGCATTTTCAGCCTCTTTTATTAGTTTGCTACCGAAGTAGCAGGTTACAACACATTTAAAAACAAATATATATATTTTTTTCCTAAATAGAACTCCACCAGAAATCGTGAAAGATCTCTTGATACCCTTCACAGTTTTGTGTCCCGCGCAACCAGAGAACTCATCTGGCTGAATGAAAAAGAGGAGGAGGAGGTGGCGTATGACTGGAGTGAAAGAAATCCCAACATATCCCGCAAAAGGGAATACCATGCAGTAAGCAGCACTCCGATGTTTCACTGTGAAACCTGAAAGGAAGAGAAAACTGGTCATAAGCAAATGATCTTTTCGGCTTTTAACAGGATTTGATGAGAGAGCTTGATCAAAAAGAAGATGTGATGAGATCTGTGCAAGACATGGCAGAGCAACTTCTCCATGATAACCATCCTGCCAGGTTAACCATTGAGGTAGGTCCTGAGTTATTGTAAACCTAGAGGATCATGTGATTTGAAAAGCATTAGATCTGATGGTCAAAGTCCCTGCTACTTTATTACTATAGTGTTAAGAAGTAGATTCAAGAAACCTGATTTAGAAAAGTTGTTTTTTACCCATTGGTACAAAATGTATAGATGAAGCTGAAGGGGAGTCATGACTAGGAAGTGGAGACTCAAGTTGCAGCTCATTACAGTGATCTCTGGGTGTATGTAATATAGTGATCAGTCCTCAATCCAGGTATATTATTAATATGAAAACTGTTGGCTGAAATGTAGAAAGAGTAGCAGAGGGAGTTTAGAAATTATGCAATAACATAACATGGTAAGATAGTAAATGATGGCAGATAAAGACCAAAATGGTCCATCTAGCCTGCTCAGTTGAGGTTTGTCCATTTTGGGTAGATGCACGTATAATTTCCAATATGAAACTCAGCACGAACCTCCCTTTCCCCATGTATTTTACCTGACTTCTTAACTCTTAACTCTTTGCCTTCCATTGCTCTTCATATCTGTCCCAAGCTGGCCTAAATTGTGTTATAGTGATGTCCGCCACCACATCTGGTAGTAGCCCATTTCAGGTCATAATATCTTCAGCTTTGCTTTTTACAATACTTGAGCCAATACCCAAACATCATTCTGTGTTTTACTACATTTTGTAATAATCTCAAAAGCCATCAAGGTTAGTGAGGCTGTTGGAAAATACAATTTGGCCTTTCCATGCTCATTGAAATTTTGATTTTAATCAAGGTCCAGTCATGCAGAGCACCACAAATATTTGGAAGCCCAGGTGATATTTTACCACTGCTGTGTAGGGTTGTAACCGCCACTCTGTGCAGATTACCCACTACTTGCTTGGAGGCCTGATGCGATCATACCACTGCTATGTATGACTGCATCTGCTGCTCCTTGCATGTTACCCTCATGTGATCTTGGAGGCACAATGTAGTCATACCACTGCGGGTTTGGGCTGTAACTTCCACTCCATGCAAGTTACCTCAGTGATTAGTTACCATCCTCTTGCCACTAGGGATCTCCTATGTTTATACCACACTTCTTTGAATTCCATTACTATTCTTGTCTCTATCACTTCCTCCTGGAGGCCATTCAATTAGCATGGGCCACAAGTGACCGATTTTGTTGCTTGAGTTTGTAGTGGTCAGATGAAATCCTGCCCAAAATTCGGTTACTAGGCCAGCCAGAGTTATCAGTATGTTTTTAGTTTTGAGCCATACCAGAAGGCCAGGGAGCAGGCAAGAGGTAGTTGACGGTGAGATCTTTTTCCGTAAAAGGTGAATTTTTAAAGCCCTGCGTGTTCCAGTGCTGGGAGACATGCACACAACTTGGGCTGACGGGCACCAAACGGATTTTATAAGCCGCGTGTGTATCTCCCTCTACATCGCACACAAGTCAAACGTTTTTAAAAAAGGGCGGGTCGTGGGCAATGTCGGAGGAAGACCACGAGATGTGTGTGTAAAATGCTTGTGCACAGGCATGCGCTGTGGTCCCCTGCTGCATAATTTTACTGCTGCTTTGAATGGTGTGTAAGTAATAAAATAAACAAATCTAGGCTAGTCATGGTTTTAAGGCAAGCGGCTAACAGGAGGAAAGGGAGACTATTATAGGGGTTGGGACGTCTTATCTCTTAACTGGGGCGTTGGCGCGTGTCCCTTATAAAAATCCCCCCTTATGCAGTGGAAGCGCCATTTGCGCGCATTCATTTAAAATTGCGCGCACATGTATGCGCTTCCAGCCTATTTTATAACATGTGCGCATAAACACGCGTATGTTATAAAATGGACACGAGCTGGCAAACGTGCGCACGTGCGCCTGTGTCAAAGTTATCATCTAAGTGAGCAAGCAAGGAGAATAAAGTGCTGCGCTTGAATTCAAAGGATTCTGCTGCTTGTGTGTGAAATCTGCACCCTCAAAACAGGGAGACAACGGTTTCCAAAGCAACTTAGTACTTTAGAAATTGGTAAGCCACTCGGTCACTTCATTTGGTATTTCTTGGAGCTTGAATAGGTTTGGAGAGTGTAGGGTTCTTGGATCAAAATAAGACCTGCTCAGGTATGGAGAAAAAGAATTAAAAACAAAAAAGCAAGTAAAGAAGGCTCCTGACCTTCTTTTGTGCTTTTTAATGGGAGCTCATGCTTATTTCAGCCCCTGATAATACATGCAAACAAAACAAGGAAGAAAATGCAATGAGCCTAGTTACAATATATAACATTGTCTTAGGGCAGAAGTCCCTATATATAAAGTACATGTGGACGTCAGCCGTAATATCCAAAGCGGACTTACGTGCCTAAGTCTGATTTGAAAATTAGTGGGTATGTGCAAATCCTTGCACGGCATACATGCTCACATTTATATCTGTATGGGAGTAGTGTAAATGTTCACACATATATTTCCATGCATATTTTCAGTTTTAGAAAGCATGCTCATAATTTTTTTCTCCGCCTTAGCTCTGGTCAGGGACCCATCTTTTGAGTACGCATGAAAATATGAGTGAACTTGCTTCCACGCATACTTTTATGCTGTTGTCCCCTGGGGTAATTTTCAAAAGACCTGTATATGTGCATAAAATGATATTTTACGCGTGTACATGCTTCTGAAAATTCACGGTAGAGTATTTAATGATTGACTGCTTGGTTAATTGCTTGATAGAGGAGAAGTTGGAAACTGAGAAGTTCCGAGCAATATTTTTAGACTTATAAAGTCCCCAGGCTTGTTTGTTTGTAAAGTGAGGTGACTGGATTCCTATTAGAAACATGGCTGTATGACCTGTACATTAAAGAAGTTGTTTTGATATATTCTTTTAACAAAATAGGTCTGGTTTCTTGTTTGTTCAAATCCTCTGTCATTCTGAATTTTTGTATATATATTACCTCTGTCATTATCTCATTTTTCCTAAATAATTCCTGTATTTTATATTTCCTTTGGGTAAAGATATAGATAGATCTGTTTAACCGGCAGAAGATCAGTACATGAAAAGCTAGTAATGATTCAGAACTTGCATGAGGATACTGTTAAATGTGCGAGATATATTGTCTGAGGTGTTTGCTATATTTTTCCAGTCTTCTCCCAAATTCAGTGGCTGCAGACTCAGACATCTCCTGTGGTTATGTACAGTATTGACTGCTCAGAATAACTTTGCTGTCAGCTGATTGGCCAGCTCGTGTTTCTAGGATATACAGCCCAGAAAAGCAGCCAATGTGCAGTCACATAGAAGGCTGAAAATATTGGAATAACAATAATCATTCTTACAATTTGCAAATTTAAGGAGCCTCTGCTTTGAGGTTGACATTTCAACAGAGAGAAATGGTGCCCCCTGCTGACAGGAAAATTGAGCTCTGCCACTGTAATATAATTACCAGGATATGGAAGTGTTTTAGAAAACCGCTGTAAAAAGATGTATACATTGCTGTCAATGTAAAGAAATGAAAAACTCCTATCAGTGCTGCAAGAAAGAGTAAAATGTGTAAGAAATCTTTTCCAGATGTTCTTCTAGTAAGGCACAAAACAGTTTAGATAAAATGCCATACTGCAATGTGCATTGAGGGCTTTATATTACATATATGCTATTTTTACAGTAGAACTATATGTTGGGGACATTTCCAGTTTTTAATTGTGGTTTTGAGTTTCATAGTAATAATTTCTTGTGCTCTAAATATTTTGATATTCTGCCCCCCCGCACCTTCCCCTCCCTTCCCCTATCTAACCCGCCCCCCAGCCCTATCTAAAACCCCCTCCTAACCTTTATTGTAGAAGTTATGCCTGCTGGCTCTCCAGCCCCTGGCACAGGCCGCTGTGCTGGAGGACTCGGGACCGCCCCCCGGACCGCCCTGAACCTCTGCCACGCCCCCAGACCACCCCCTGACCCCTGGACCCGCCCCTGGACTGCCACCACGCCCCCGGACTGCTCCCTTCCCGCCCCTTTTTCAAAGCCCTGGGACATCCACGCCTCCTGGGGCTTGCGTGCGCTGCCGAGCCTATGCAAGATAGGCTCGGTGCGCGCAGGGGCAGGCAGGGGCACCTTTATGGGGGTTACGCACGTAACCCTTTGAAAATCTGCCCCTGAGACTGGACTGTGCACCGCTGATAACATTTCAGTTTAGAAAAACATCCACAGCTAAAGAAATCATAATCTGTTGCTGTATAGTAGTGACATGGTCCAAATCGATTTCACTTTAATGCAACAATTAAATGTGGACTGAAGAATAACAGTCTAGGGTCAGAATATTAATCCCTCTGAGGATACAATACAATACAATACCATTTGTATTTATATTCTGCCCTTCAAAAGAGAACTCAGAATGATTCACAACATAGTAACATACAATAAAATAACAACATAGCAAAGTATTACAAAATATCAACAAATAAAAAAGCTGCTTGTGAGGTTTATTGCAGATGGTGATCATAGATCACAATAATTAGAGTGCTGGAAATGGGAGAGAAATGGGTAAGACTCTGATATGATCAGGAACTCTTACCTTCTCCTCCTCTGCTTCAGTTTTTGAAGGCTATTATCATCTAGCATCTTGTAACCCCTAGCTGTGGGAAAAAACCCTGGATATGATTATAATGTTTTAGTCCTATTTAGCAATAACATGCATGAAACCCATACATCATATATAAACAATTCCAAAATACTGATGTTCTTGTTTCTGTGCTTCACAATTAGTATGTAATATAATAATCATCATCGCTATCATACCACCACCGCCATCATTATATTTGCCTTTGTTTCAGGCCTATAGAGCTGCCATGCAGACTCAGTGGAGTTGGATCTTACAGCTCTGCCATTGTGTGGAACAGCATTTGCGAGAGAATTCTGCGTATTTTGAGGTAACTGAAGGAGCTTCTTATTATCCAAATGGTGTTGTATTCATTGCGTGTTCACCATATACTCTGATCATGATGGCTGGTAATTAGGCAGAAAAGAGATTTCAATAAATAAATAAATAAATTGTCCTCTGGTTCGGTGTGCAATTTTAACAGGCTTATGTCTAAAGTAGTTGTCCGCTGTTTTGTCATAAAGGCGCTGAATTTGTAGCCTCGTTGGGATTTTGTGCTTGCCTGTACTTTATGCAAACTGCTGTTAGTGTTACGACCTGAGGGGTTGATGTGCTGCTCTTGTGAAGAAGACAAACTCGCTGGCAGCATCAGATTTAGCCAATAAGATTCCATTTTTCTACCCATCGCCACCAGCAGTACTCTGTATTTATCCATTGTACAAACGTTGCTTGCATGGTTTTGTTTCAGGTTATTATTGGTGAGTGGTAGAATTAAGCAGGCAGTCTTCAGAGCTCTCTCTGCCTTTACAGTACCACTCACTTACCTTTTCTTTCACATTTATGAAGGGCCATGTGGTAAAGATGTCTAATTGAAGGAGGCCTGAAATTCTAATTTGGACTGTACTTTTGGAGTTTTCGATTTCTCCAAATATTTGTTTATGAAATGCTATAGAAAGGCAGTGTGCATGTCCTAATGACTCAATTTAATTTATATTCCACTTTTCAACACTTCATCACTTAGAATGGCAGTAGATTTTTTTTTTAAATGTAGATATTCTTAGTGAAAATGAATTAAATTATGTATTGGAGCTTGTACTCTACATATTTGAAAAAGCTGTGTTTGCCTGTTTGTCTATCTGGGTATCCAGATAATTAAAAATCTAAAGCCAACTACTTTTATTAAGTGCCAGAGAAATGCAAACATAAAATAGTTCACATACATTCATTCCTCTTGCTTTTGCACCCCTAATTTTCAGGTCTTCAATGTATTTTTTAGGGGAGGGGAGAGGGTTGGAAACCTAGCAATAAAGGTCAACAAACAGTTTTCAGGTTTGTCCACCGTACTGAACTAACTTAACACTTTTGGCAGCACTGCCCGCGTCCCTTTTACCTGCGGCCACTTTCCCTTTGAAAATTGCCAAAAAGCAAAAGTTCTAGGTGCCATGGTGGTGGTTCTGGATGCTGTCATTCACTCTCAAACACCCTTCCATTTTCAGTTCAGAGGGTATGCCCTTAGGAAAGAGGTCTCCATGAGTTGTAGAAGCAAAGCCAGCAGTCCAGTCATGGTGTTCATCAAAAAATGTTTACTTCAACTTAAAAGAACAGAATCCAGGCCAAAATGGAAAAAAAAAATCATTAACATAAAAAGAATAACAACTCCTAGGGCTGCATGATTATGTGTACACAGTGCTACGCCTCTTAACTCTTCTCCAGTGATCTGAATCAATGTCCACTAGACCCTCCCCTTGAAGGGTGGGAAAATTCTAGTCTCTGAAAATGCTAAGCAGGAGGTACTTCAAAATTGGGTACAAAACGTCTTCTAAGCCAGTAGTTTGTCCCCACTGTTAACTGGTTGCAGAGGCAAAGTAACTGAAAATCCAGCTCTTCCAGCATGGGTGTACTGGCCCTCCTGCTGGGACCCGGTCAGGATCACAAAGAAATCTCACTCTATCCACAGAACTCTTCAATTGGTGAACTGTGAGGCCTAACTGGGACTAAACTTCCAAAAAACACCTTCCTTGGCTCTAAACACAACAGCAGCTCAAACAAGATGATCTCCCCGCCACTAGGCAATCTCATCCAGTATACATGTACCCATCTCAATTGCAGGTCCCAAACTCTGGAATACTCTACCGCAAAATTTAAGATTACAACCTGACTTGAAAAAATTCAGGAAGGAGTTAAAAACATGGTGTTTCCAGCAGGCGTTTAAGGTTAATCTACAAGGCAATGACTAAGAGATTGTTGAGTCACTATTTTCTCTATATTTTATTTTCTTACTGATTTTTAGTAATGAGCGTAATTTTATTTTAGTCCTATTTATTTTATTATGATGTTTTATGTAATTTTATTCTACTGTTACTTTTATGTTTTTATTTGGTTTTTAGTTATTACGTACGCCGTAGTGATAGAAACATGTTTCTGTACAACGGTATAGAAGAATTGTACAAATAAATAAATTCCCAAAATACTGTCACAAGAGAAATGTTTAGGGCTGAATTTTAAAAGCGTTGCTTGCGCTAAAAAGGCCATATATATATATATATATATATATGTGTGAATATCTGGGCCGCGCGCAAGCGACACATATTTTAAAAGCTGGAAATTATGAACGTATATACATGAGTGTGAGTAAAATAAAAAAATAAAGGGGGTGAAGATGGGGGGGGGGGGCATGGGCTTTCTGGGGCGGGGCCAAGAGTAATGTACATAACTCCTTATTTTAAAACTGGAGGCCACGGCACATGCCGGCTTGATAACCATGTAACTTTACTGCAGATCTCTCATTTTGGGGCTTACACGAAAGGGTGAGGGATCAGGGTCAACGGGGGGGGCGGTGCAGGATGAAGAAGCAGAAGGGTCTGGATGACCTCGAGGTAGACTGGGCAAACCGGTGGACTAATTAGAAAAACTCAGAATGTCCCTTGTGCAAGCGTGTTTTAAAATCCACTTATATACGTGCATGAAAGCCAGCAAAGTCCAATGGAAGGTACACGAAATAGGTATGCTCGAGTAGCCTCTTAAAATTAGGAGCATACCTATGCGCGCTAGACGTATTTTAAAACTTGCATGCATAAATGCATGCATGAGTTAAATTTTCCGCATATGTTTGCTCATGCGCCCATAAGCACGTATTTTTAAATTAACCTGTCCCTGAGGGTTGCAAAGCCACCGTCACATGTGCATCTCAAAAAGTTGCCTGGATAAAGACTTTGAACATGACCCTAAGGCCTAGAATTTTCATTCCGAGGACAGAAAAGGGGCGGGGGAGCGGTAGTGTGCCCCCGGCTGCATCGTGGCGGTGCATTTCTCCTATCTCCTCCATAGCGCCCCTGCAAAAGGTGTAGGTATTTCCGGCACTACTGCTGGCGATAATGAATAAAATATTATTATTGCCCGCAGCGCAACCGAGCCCAAAACTTTTTTAAAATCCCGCCCAAAACCCTCCTTTCCCTCATTTAAATTTTATCATCGCGATGCAGTTGTTATCACGTGCGTTAGGGCATTATCGCACACGATAAGGCCTTAACGCATGTGATAATGGCCCATCGTATTTTGAAAAATGACTCTGTAAGTTAGGCTTTTTGCAGCCAAACTGAGGAGCCTAAGGTTTCAACTGAAAATTCACTTAAATGAAAGAACATAGAAAGTAACATTTTAAATTTAGATCTGCTGTTTAGTTTCCTAGCTATGGGCTCCTAAGTTGGGTGCCTGGTGCTGAAAATCAGTGCGAATTACCTTACTTTTTCCCCTACCCTAACTCTGCCCATAGCTACCCACTTTTTATGCTCCTATATTTAGGGACCTAGTCTAACTAGGAGCCTAAGTTCAGGAACTCAGCCAATTTTTAAACAGCCAATTTGAGAGCCTAGCTCCCAAAGTTAGGCACCTAAGTCCTTTGAATATTGACTTCAAGAAGGCCAATGCAATATGGACGCACTAAAAATGTGCATCCAAACTGGGCACAAGTTTTTTAATGTGTGCACAATCACCTCTCCTGGGTACCTAATACAATAAGTAAATGATCTGCCATGCTGAAAAGGACGCGCTAGGGATAAATTGTGCGTCCCTAGTGCGTCCGTGGCATTTGGTGCCCAGGAGACACGGCTGGGCGTGGGTTAGGGAAACAGATGCTCAATTTATGAGCGTATGTTTTATCCTGCAGGAGCTAATTTAACAGCACAATACGCACACACAGTATACACGGCCCGGAGCGTGTATATTGTGCACCCAGAAATATTTTTTTTTATGTCAAGACTTTTTTTTTTTATGCAGAAAAGCAGTTTTTTTTGTTTTTAAGTTGGGCCCTTGAGGCACGAGAAGACTTTATGCCTGCTCTGGGGCAAGCGTAAAATTTAACAGTTTAAAAAGTGTGCCTCGAGTGCACGGAGTTTTTTTTGCAGCATAGGGTAATAGCTAATAGCCTCATCTACTTGGAATTTACATGTGCTGAGTGCTATTAGGCAAGCGCGAGTTTGGACGCACATTTTGGACGCGCTGATTCCCTTACTGCATTGGGGTTATGGACGCGAGTCAAAAACATGTATCCAAATGCTCATTAACCTGTGTGCTGGGCTGGGCACACTTTATTGCATCGGCCCCTTTGTGTTTCAGATTGTTTGATCATTTTGCAGTTGTCTTATGTTCTTGGGATTGAGTGTTCCCTTTTAGTATCCTGATTTTTTTTTAACTACTGAATTGTTCATCTCTTACTAGTTCTTCAATGATACCAAAGAATCCATGGATTACTTAAAGAATTTGAAGGATACCATACAGAGAAAGTATAGCTGTGATAGGTCCAGCAGTCTGCATAAACTGGAGGACCTGGTCCAGGATTCTATGGTAAGAACTTGTCCTTTAAAATTACAAGAGCTGTTAAAATGAAAATCCAGTTTAAACATTTTAGATTTTATGTTAGGGATGTGCATGGCCCAAAATTTTGTTTTTTCATTTTTCATGGGGTTTATTTTGTTTGTATTTCATTTTCATGTCTTATATTTGTTTTGTTTTTTATTTTTATTCATTTTCAGCAAAGTCCTGCAAAATATTGTGCACTATTTACCATACTTTGCTGCAAATAAATAAAACTAAAATTTTCATTTTTAGGGGACCCAATTTATTTAATTTGATTCAAACTTAAAACAGACTCATTCAACTCGTTTTCCATTTTTGTTTCAAATGAATGCATACTCCTCATTATGATTGCAGTTAGCAACTAATAACAGGTGAGAACAATCAGTAGATTAAATCTGTATTGCCTACTTAAATGTTTTAAGCATTTTATTATATGTGGTGGTTGGAATGTTTTCCAAAACTCTTTATTGTCATAGTGAAAAATAATTTCAGTGTTTTTATTGATGATACTTTGCTAACTAACATGTTTACAGTTAATAATTAAAAGATGGCTAATTAGATTTGAGACACCAAAAATTAATTTTTCTTCACAGATATAACTGGTTTAGTAGATTTCATCTAAGTGAGATTTTTATCAGATAATATGAGAAGGAGGAGGAGATTGAGATTATTCATTAGATTCCTGAAAAATCAGCCAGAAAAAGACATAAAAGCTACTGGTATAAAAGAGAACTTGAAGCTGACACACCTTCGTTCGCCTCCCATGCTTCTGAGTGTGAGCAAGGTGTATACCTTGGTGCAGTACTTGGTACCTCATCTGGAGCTATCCAAAAGCCGTCCTCAAGCACACAGTTCCTTTCAACATAGCATACTTGTACTTTCTGAGGATGAATGCACCTTGGAGGCAAATCTGGTTGATAATCCTGCTTTCTCTGCACTTAGAGCCAGATGTTTAAAAAAAAATTTTTTTAAAACCCTAGAAACAAAATGAGAAAAAAAAACCTTTTAGCACCTCTGGCTCATAGTCAGTTCTGAGCAGGGTTAGCAGACGACTTAGCGAGGTACATACTAAAGTTTGATAAATTTGCCTAGCTCACCTGCACCAAAAAAGCAAATAAAACAGGCTAAAAAATGTTCAATTTTATTTTGCTTTTGGAGACAAGGCGAGAGGGCAGGAGAGGTACAGGGTCTGCTTATATCGTCTTACATCACCCCCCCGGACCCCAAGTCCTTCTGCAGGTCAACTCCGTGTGACCAATGTTACTTGCAGTCCTGATCTATGCATTTGTGGGTCCTACCTATCCCTTATATGGCAGTAAGGGTCTGTCGAGCATCTTTCTGCCCCATCTCCTCCTTTTGAAGGAGGAAGGGTTAGGGGCTCACAAACCTCCTTTTCTCTTTGTCTACCAGCTAAGATATGGGAACCTGACAGGTCTCTGGATCTTCTTCATCCTCCCTGCTAGGCCAAATCTCCTACCAGGGAGAAAGGGAGGGGGGGTGCAGGGGCGGAACCAGAGGACTGACAGGTCCCCACTGCCCCCCTGCTTCTTATAAGGAAGAGGGCAGGGAAGGGAGGAGCTGTGTATGCTCTCATCACCCTGCTGGCGTGCCATTGGAAGAAGGCTTGGGAGCCTTGCAGGACCCACAATGGGCCTGCTGGTGCTCCAGGAGGAAGACCGGCTAGCGCATGGTGTCACGTACATTTTTATTACCAGCATTCAACTAGCAGTAAAAAGCAGAAGAAAAGCGTTATAAGTTTTTGCATTCAGCTATATTATAGTTTACTACATTGCTTGTGAATAATTATATGAATATTTTGCATTTAAATTATTTCAATTTATTAACATGCATTGAGCATTTATTTGAAAGGAAATGACCAGTGCTTTTTTTTTTCCTGAACACACATGCAGGGCTCTTATTGGGATAGAATGGGAAAGGGCTCCACTCCCTGCAACTGGCCACAGAGCCTATGAAATGACAGCATTGCAAATATTACATTCAACCTTAGAACACCAGTACACCTCCTACTGGGAAAACAGAACAAGCCAGACTGCTACAGATCACTATACAGATACTAAACACTAGTAGAATACCTTATCTTGATCACACATATGGAATAAAAGGTGCCAGTACTGAGTACCAGAACGTACTCCTGAAAAAAAAAAAAAAAAGCCCTGGAAATGACAATAAAGACCAAGGGTCAGACCAAGGATCCATCAAGCCCAGCATCCTGTTTCCAACAGTGGCCAATCCAGGCCACAAGTACCTGGATAGTACCCAAAAACTAAGTCTATCCCACGCTACTGATGCCAGTAATAGCAGTGTCTATTCTCTAAGTCAGCTTTAGTAAATATGGTACCCCTATTTCACCTAGAACAGCTTTTGTATTTCTGGTTTCCCTAAGGGAAAGCAGGTATACGAAACCTTGTGTGTAGTGTTTGTAAAACCAGGATGGACTCTGCCTGTCCTGACATGGTGTCATCTCACAGCCCTGCTTGTGGAACAGGAGAGGGATTACAGCCTGAAAAGCCATCAGTGGATGATATCATTTGCACAGATTCCCAGAAAACATTACTGTATTTAAGAAGATTTTAAACAGGCATGGAAAGCATGTGCTAGGTCCTTTGGCTTGAAGTTCAGCATTTTCATGTGCCGGCAGTGCTGCCTTAAAGCAACCAAGTAGTACTCAGTTGCCCGTCTCTTTTCCTTTTTAATTTTGGTGCCTGAATCTTCTAGGAAGAGAAGGAACAGCTCTTGCAGTATAAGAGCACAGTCGCAGGTCTTGTGGGGCGAGCCAAGGCAATAATTCAGCTGAAGCCAAGGAATCCCGACAGTCCACTGAAAGCCTCCATCCCCATTAGAGCCATCTGTGACTACAAACAAATTGAGGTAAAATGATTTTTGTTTCTTAAAAGGCTGCCGCAAAGGTGAGAGCGCTGTAAAGATTCATTAGCTTGACTTGTTCCATGGGTAGACTGACGGCAGTTTATGGCTGACATCGGGGTAAACGGCAGTTATTTAGTATTGCTTTGTAGAAGAAATTAGCTGTACAAATTGATAACTGTGCTTCCTCTGCAGGCTGGACTCTAATTCCTGGTGAAATAAGAGAAGGTATTTGGATTTAAGGAGTGAGGCTGAGTGGAGGAGGCAGGATCGAGACTCCTTGGAGCTCAGAGATTCTGAGAGGCCTTGCCTCTGCTTCCCGTGTTCCTGGAAAGTGTTGACAGGCATTCAGGTCCATGCTTAAGGAATGCTATGGCTTCTTAAAACAGTGCTTCAGCCTTTCCAACTCCTTGGAACAGGAGATGATCATTTCAAAATGGCGTCATTTTATCTGGAAGCGCAGGGCTTGCTTCGGGTTTCCCTTTAACCTCACTGGAGCGTGCGTAGCTTGCCCTCAGACTCTCCAGGAATTTCGAAGCTCTGCTGAAGTGCAAACGAGGTCTCGTGTGCCAAACTCCAAATCACAAGCACTTTTAAGTGTCAAGTCATTTTTTTCCCTGAAGGCGTATAGCATTGCACGTCAGTACGGCATGCCCTCGGGAAATAATTCAATCTCATTGATTTTATGGGCCACTTAGATTAAGGAATCTAATTAGTACTGGCATGTTGCCAACAAGAAGGGGCCAATCTACTAAAGCAATTGCAAATGGTCATATATTCTTGTGTAGAAACTTACTATTCAACGCAGTTTGATAAGTCCAGATCAAAGTGCTTTGCACCCAAATACTAAATTGAGGCATTAGCTATTCAAACAATTGATTCTGTGCGTTCTGCACATTAGCACCTGATCTCCAAAGTATGCAGACCTGCACAACCACTTTAATGGGCATTTTCTTCCACCTTGGGAGGAGGGCCACTTTCTTCTGCTTGGCTACTTGCAGGAAGCAGTTATTGACACTACTACAAAAGGGAAGAGACTGCTGTCATGTGGTTGTCCAGAATAGAAGGTCATGCTGTCAGGTGGCAGACGGCTAACCCAGGAGGTGATGAGATAGAGCTGGACAAGGCTGGCCCAGTGAAGGGCAGTATGGCATCAGGCTGGCAGGATGACCAGTAGACCCCACACATATACCAAGGAAGGATGTCCTGTTGGCACCTAAGGTCTGAGTAAAGCCTCCGCTATCCATACACATCCAAGACATCAACCAACACCAGAAATCTCAAACCAAACACGTATTATTTAGAAGACCTGAAAAAGGCACCACATTGGTCAAATGTTGCAAAACAACCAAAAGGAACTAAGAACAGTGTTCAGTTTAAAACTTCTGTTGGACTTTTGGAGAAAACTGCACAGAATAGACAGACTATATCAATGCAAAAATGGACAGAAGTGGACAGGCAGGCAAGGATTTAAAGGCTTGGAGCAAGCCTTATTCCATGGTAGGCATCCCTCCAGCTTAAAGGAATGCCTCAGATACACAGGAGTTACAGACATGATCTTCACTCATATAATGTAGGTAGACTGTACAAGTCCCAGACCAAAAGCACACAACTCAGAGGTCTACACCAGATGAGGATGACTGTCATCAGAAGGTAGCTCGGCTAGCCCCAAGGAATTAGGATGACACCAACTGCGGACCATCGCCCTCTGAGTACCTTATAGTTTTGGAGCAACAATGCAGGCTGGTAACTGTTCATTCTAAAGCCTCAGAACACCTACAATTGTCTTTGGACAAACTAAACACAGCAATGACGGCACTGGCCATTGCCATATGCCTACAAGGCAAGTTCAGACAATTGACAACAACTCCCTGTGCCCCACCTATCAAGCTACTTCCCCCTCCCCCTGTCTTTCTCCCACTTCTACAATGTCCACTCCAACAGTGCCACGCAGGAGCAGCTATCTCAGAGTGCCCCAGCTCAGTGGTGTTTAGCCATGGGTAAGAAGAGGCTGCTTCATGAACATCTCTCCTCGTACCCACTCGATGACTTTTGGGAGACCGGATCAACTGCTGCAACACCTGTCCTGCAGATTGTTCATACCATCTGAAGCCATGCAGTACATAGAACATATGCTGAGCAACATTTCTACACAATCATGGCATTCAATTGGCATCTGGGATGGGCCTTTAATTGCAACAGTTACAACATTGTGCCTTATACACAATGTGCAATGTACAGCATTGTTTGGAAACAAGTTGTCAGTGCACTTTTGGTTTGAAAATACTTTTTCCTGTTCATACCCAGATCAGTCCAGACAAGTGGGTTGTCGTCGGTGCACTTTTGGTTTGAAGATACTTTTTCTTGTCTAAATACAGTGCTCAGGTGTTTGTTGATATCTCTCCTCTCTGGTCTCCTCCTTCTCCTCTCTTTCTCCTCCATCTCTCCCCTGTGTTCTATTCCATACCTCCCACAACATCTCCTGCTCTAACTGCCCCACCTCCTGCATCAGCATCCTGTTAGCTGAACCCCTCATGTGAGAAAGAAAGTGAACACCTGGTCCAAGACAGGAATTAAATTTTAGGCCTTAGCGAATGTGTACTAAATGTCTGGAGGAGGACATTCCACACTATTTAGCAAACACCCATTCAAGATTAATTTGCATCTGATGTTCTCATTTTAGTTTGTTCACTTTAATGTCTTTTCAGGCCAGTTTAGCATGTGAGCTGGGGAATTCGTGTATAGTACGTTATTTGTGTGGGCACCAGATGGCCATGGTAGGCATGCGTCTTTGGGCACAGGCGCCTTAGTGGAATGAGTAAATGAAGATCCACCTCTTTGTGCACTGGTACCTAGCTGAGCCCCTCCTGTACACTCAGGTTTCTGGATGAACCTGGACCCATGTCTGAGCTGCATCAAAGAAGGGATGGATGTCACTCATATGTCGCATCTTGATGCAGTGTTTGGATTTAATCAACAGTGGCATTGTTTGCAGGTCATCTTGAATGCATTGCTGATGAGTGTTGTTCACAAATATGATGGAAAACGAAGAAATGAATGTTATAAATAACTAAACTGGCTACTGTAACTTCATGGCTTAACCCATTTTCATAAATAATGTTCAGTAGCATATCCTACCAATTCTTAATGGATTTTTTTTAAAACTGCAAATGTATTACTTTCTTTGGTAGGACCCTTTACAGCAGTATTTGATAGAACTAGATTTTTCCTATGTAATTCATAAAAATCTGTTTTGTTTGTTTTTTTAAATACTAGATAACCATATACAAAGATGATGAATGTATATTAGCAAGCAACTCTCACCGTGCTAAATGGAAAGTTATAAATCCAACTGGGAATGAGGCCATGGTTCCTTCTGTGTGCTTCACAGTTCCTCCACCCAATAAAGAAGCGCTGGATGCTGGGAACAGGTAATGCCCAGGCCAAAGATATTCAAGTCTACTATCAGATATATTTATTTATTATTGCAATTGATGTATTTGCTTATTAATGATTGTATGTTATAGTATATGTAACTTTTAGTGGCGTTTTTAGTCCCAAGGCACAAAAACATTTATTTCTCATCTGGGGTTGCTCTGGCTAGCAAATTCCATTCCATGCTTGACTCTTGATCCCTGTGTGTGTGTGTGTGTGTGTGTGGGGGGGATTCTTTTTATGGGGGTAAACTCTCGCTTTTGGCCCAGATGATGTTATGCTCCTCCCAGTGTGGTAGGTGCATCTCATGAGGGGAGAAGCTGTGATAAATCAGACAGGTCCAGGGTCTGGGTGTTAAAATAAAGTTTACTGATTGGTAATCATTAAATTAAATCCATTTGTCCATAAGAGTGAAGTTACATCTGACTGATGGTACATTTTCCTCTCTGGGTAGAAGTCCTTTATTCAGACCTCTGGGTAGAGCTCCCATGGTGATACTTAATGTGCAAATTTCACCCAGCAGCTATCCGGGAATCCTAGTGGAGAGGTCCTCAACCTCCCAGTAAAATAGTCCTATCTTAGTCTGTCTCTTTTCTGGACATCCAGCTCACCCTGGTCCCAAAGATGTGAAGATCCAGTTGGGGTCTTCCAATCTGGTTTTTCCATCCTTGATTAGTTGATATTTCTGAGGGAACTTCTCATGGAGAAAAGTCAGGTGGGGTCAGCACTGAAAACCCAGTCGGGAAGGTTGATCCAAAACTTCCCCACACTGTTCAGATCCAAAAAAATACCTCTAAAGTTAAAACTGGATACATCTTCTGCCCTCACTGTCCCTCGCAGCAGGACCCATTCACTGGTGCTTGCCCACCTAGGGTTTAGAGTGGGCTCACAGGTCTTTGGTCCCCTGGTGAGAACTCTTTCGCCCCAAAAGGTTATCAGGTATAAAAATCTATCTTTCCTGTAAATTAGTAGAAGGACTCTCTGGCAGAGAGTGCATGGTGAAATATCACTTCTAAATGAAACTCCTTCTGGGTGAAGCTGGGAGGCCTCACCAGAGTGTGAAACGCAGACATCCTTACTCTTCAAATGCTTTCTCGAACTGATCCCACTAAAAGGGCTGGGCTAAATAGGGTAGGCATCCAATCCAGACCATCCAGGTGGGAGGGACTGATGGGGATGGAAGGCTCATGGTATTAAAGCTCTATACAGGGATCTAGTGGTCAACCCGTGGGGGTGCAATAGAAACAGGACAGACCTGTCACCTTAGATCAGACTTGTTTTATTTGCACAAAATATCAATAATTAAAAAGCCCGACTCTGGCCGAGTTTTGCCCATTGGCTGGTCAGGGGCTTATTAGAGATCAAATGCTCTTATTGATCCTATTTTATGGAAAAACTTGGGAACAGCATCCGATCAGTAGACAAATTCAGTATCAGATGAAAACTGTAACTATTCTCGCTGGTGTCTCTCAATGTGTACATCGATTACAGACTTTTAATAATGAAAGACTGCTCATGATGAAGGCTGTATGGTCACCGGTGTCTCACACTGATCTAAGGTGACCTGTCTGTCCTGTTTCTATTACGCCTTCTGGCTTCTGGTTTGCTTTTTGGGACCAACCTGTGGAGATGGCACATATATGTGGGTATGTCTGCCATTCACTTATGATTTGTGGTCAATAATATGTTTTTCTCATTTTCTTGTTAGGAAATAAAGATTTTTCTCTTTGGTTCCAATTAAAATAGCAAATTCTAAAAGCTGTAATATATTTTATTAGACCCCAAAACATGCTTTAGGTAGATGCAGTACATTACCTTTCAGGGATTCACATATCAATAATATTCAGGTATTTTGGTCCACTAAATGGTATCACAATCACTAACATTCTTGTGAAGAAAAGACATATAAATAGGGCCCTAATGTACTATGAATAGACTGATGCATTTCTTAAGTATCCTGGAATCATTTCTGTATTTTGTTTTTCACTAGCTGAGTCTAAAGTAGTTTCCTTGATTTAAAGTGACTGTCAAGGTAGCCTTTGAGTGTCAGAAATCTTGGGAGCTTTAGAAGTGCATGCCACATTTGTAGCAGTAGATCTAATCCAGTGCAGCTTACTGTAATGCAAATGTCATATTCTGCGGTGATTGTTTTGTGGTGAATTTAATTTGTTTGTAAAGTGTCACCTTGATAAGTTAGGTACTATTGTTTATGTTCTCTTGACTATGCATAGAATAGAGATATATATAGTTGCAGTATGTGAGGTTTCTTCCTGCTCCTTTGGGTTTCTGGCTCAGTTGGAATAGGTCTCTATAGGTACTGGGGTACAATGAGCCTGAATGTGCAGCTACCTGGGGGTTTTACCCCACAGACAGCAGCTCCCCTCTGAAACCCTGTACACTCGCACCCTGAGTGTGGTCACTAGATATTACCTTTGTGCCATGGCTGAGATTCCCTTTCTCTCCCACCCAAGGACTGTGAATCCTGCTTCTGTGGCATCCCCAGCCCCAGATGGCCTGAGTAGCAGAAGCTGAGCCGGAGAATTAAATTCAGGTCCTCTGCAGCATGGCATGCAGCACTGCCACTGAACTGGATGCTCTCACTCTTCTCTTTCTATTTGCATTTCCAGTATTTCTCTTTTTTTTTTTCCAGAATTGAACAACTGTTTCAGAGCGTGTTAGCCCTGTGGCATGAATCCCACAGAAACATGAAAAGTGTTGTTTCCTGGCATTACCTGATGAATGAACTTGAATCGATTCGGGCTAGCAATGTGGCCTCTGTATGTAAAGTATCATCACATTTTTTTAGTAGCCATGCCAGGAAGATAGCAAATTTGACTTTTGTAGAAAAGAGCTAGAAATGATTAATCTGTTAAAAAAAAAATGATTGTGTTTGGTCTGTATATAAGTGATATAGCCTGACACACCAGTCCTGTACAGTACTGCCCCTATCACAATAGAAATTCAGTAATGATCTCAGTGCCATTGCCTTGGCAGAACCTGACTATCTGATCAGGAATACTTGGCTGTAAGGATTTTCATGAATTATATAATTCTACAGTTAAATAGAAGAATAGGAACATTGGCGGAATCTTCTTTTTTTTAAATCTAGTTTCCTGTTTTGTTTCAATCCTCACTTGACTTTCTGGGTGATTCTCACCCCTTGGTCTTGTGTAGGGCTTGAAAGGAAGTCCCCTACAGGACTGAACCCTTCACAGCTGTTTTTCAGCTAACAGGAGTGGCCCTTGTAGTAGCACTCACCTTATCTTGCCACTTAGTGTTATACCTGTATGACCTGCCCACAACCTAGCAGTACTACCAGGTAGGAGACATGGACACAGGCCATGAGTGCCAGCAGGCAACCCCAGAAACTTATTTCTCTTGTCCAGCAGCTTGGGCTTTATAGTCTGGATTGACAGCAAAAGTTGTAAACATGTGAAACACATGGGAGCCAATATTCAGTGCCATTTGTCCGGCTAAGTTCGGACTTAGCCATTTAAATGGCAGGATTTGAAAATCCTGCTGCACTGACCACCTCTAAATTATCTGGCTTAAGTAGTTAGCCAGATAAATCTTTGCCAGATAACTTGGAGGTGCTTTGAGGGTTTTGCTGGACAAAGTTAAGTTAGACTGATAAGTTATCCAGGTGTCCTAAAGTTAGCTAGATAAACATGTCTGGTTAGTTTTAAGATAGTCAGGTATATTCAGTGGCACTCCTGTGCCAATGAATATCTCAAGAAAGTTAGCCAGATAAGTTCATCCGGCTAACTTTGCTGATCAGACAGCAGCTGAAAAAGGGACCCCATGAGGTTAAATTGTCAATCTGGATGAGTAAATACTGTGAGGTTGGTGTTCAAAAGCCATTTAGATGGATAGCTCACAAGTTGTCTGTCTAAATGGAAAATGTAACATATTCACCTACTTACCTGTCTAAATTATAGCCGGATAAGTAGTTATCCGGCCATAATTTAGCTGGATAAAAAAGGGGCATTTTGGAGGCATTCTAGGTAGGGGCTGAGGTATGTGGCTAACCTAGCCGAATATTGGGGATATCTGGCTAGGTTAGCCAGATAACTTTAGACCTGCTTCAGAGAGGTGCTATATAGCTGCTTCTGCCATTGCTAGGTGACAAGCGTTGCCTAGCAACAGCAGAAGCAGAAGAACCAGGCCCAGATTGCGGGAGGATGCTGCCGTGATCTGGGTCATGTCAAAAAGTCAACTTAAGGTATGGGGTGAGGTGGGGAGGGATAATTGAGGGTTTGGTGGGTTGGGGAGCCCTGCAGAAACAAATATTTATTTAAAAAGAAAAAAAAAGCTGGAGCGGGGGGCAAGAGGGAGGGGAATGCACTTGTAACTGACCCCGGGCCCTATTTTTCTTTTTAAATCAAAATGCGGCCACTATGAGGATGGAGTGCTAGGATATTTACACCTTTCATGGAAGGGAGGAGGGGAGGTCTGGTTCGGACTTATAGGCCCGCAATCATTTTTTAATTTTTTTTAAGTGTTGCGCCACTTAACCGGCTATATTTTTTTGAAAATAGCAGGTTATGTTTAAAGTTATGTGGCTAACTGTAGCCAAATAACTTTATACATAATTGACCATATTGAAATGAATATTCGGTTATGTTTAAAGTTATTCAGCTACCATTAACTGGATAATATTATCGGGGATATTCAGTGGGATGTTTATCCCACTGAATATCCAGGACAAGTTATCTAGCTAACATTAGCCCTACCCTATTGAATATTGGTCTTTTTTTTATGGTTAATAAGCACTAATCCAGCTAGAAATTATTCGATCTGTATTACACTATCCTATAACGTAAGAGTTTGGGAAAGAGTTTAAGCAGGCTGATTTGCAATGGACTTTCTTATTTATATAATCAGAGTGTGACGCATTGATGCTGATAAATACGCTGTAATAATTGTTTTTCTTGTGTGAAACCTGCAAACCTTAGTAAATCCAGGGTTAAACAGGGGAACGTTAGATTTGCATTTGCAGCACCTGAACTTCTCCTCCTCCGAGCCCTTCAGTAGACATCAGCAGATAGGGATATTTTGGCCATTAAGTCTGCCTCATTGTCTCTGCTTCCTGTATCCCTGCAGATTCTACTTGATCTCCGGTCTTCTCAAGGGAAGGAGAAGAGCAGTGATCAATTAAGGTCTCCAGCGATATGGGGTAGGAGCAACCGGGAAGATTTACTGATCCTAAAGATCCTTGTCTGCTGACTACTACTGCATGTTTCTTTATTACTGTCTTTGCCAATACCTGAACATGTATTGGTTTGTGTGTTTTCAGTTTCATCTACTCTATAGCCTTCATTTATTTTTCTCTCCAAAAAAAAATTGAAATACATTTCCCTTTGAGTTTCTAAGGCATTTGAGGTGAGCTGTTTCTGCCTCCTTGTGCACAAAGGTACCTTGCACCTAGGTGGGCTAGTAACAGCTACCCCTTAGTGTCTCAGCTGGGGAAATTGTTTATTGTTCTCTGCGTTGTTATTTTCTGTACCACCAGCACAGAGTACACTGTTTCTTTCTTTCTTCCTTGCTATATATTTCAGATAAAAACAATGTTGCCAGGTGAACATCAGCAGGTTCTGAGTAACTTGAAGTCCCGCTTTGAAGACTTTCTGGAAGATAGCCAGGAGTCGAAGATCTTCTCAGCCACAGATGTAAGACAGCTAGAAAGAGAGGTTAATGTCTGCAAGCAGTGCTATGAGGAGCTACTTAAATCTGCGGAAAGAGGTAAGGTCAAGGATCATCCACCAAGTACAACAAAATTCATCTTCGGGGGGGATTTTGTGGTCTTCTGAGTCCTTCTCAAGCTACAGCTTAACCATGGGGGTATCAAACGCATGACCATGGCAAACCATCATGCTGATGACAACTGCAAGAACTTCAGTAATGTTGCAAAGGTCTTTATGCTACCAAAATAGGATGGTGTGATTATGAAATATTCTTTTTAAATTAACAAGGTCATTTTCAAAGAAAAATGTAAATATAACATCTTTTGTAGCAATTTTTAAAAGACCACTTATCAGTATTAAGTGCATTTAATGTGGGTAAAACCTCTTGACAAATCAATAGGATATATAGTGGAATTTTACATTTTCCTTTGAAAATTATGCTGATAATCAGCAATGAAATAAAAAAAAATGTTAATGATATTAGTTGCCCAAGGTGATGAATTTAAAAAATAATACTCACACAAAGTGGTATATAATCCCAGCAAACCAACAAAAACAATGGGGCCAATTTTCAAAGGGTTTAGGCTCCTAATATAGGAAGTTAGGAGCTTAAATTGTCCTTTTTTGAAATTTGCTAGGACTGAGTTCCAAAATTTAGGCTAAATTCTAGTCCCATAACTCTGAATATCATACAGGCCTATCCTGTAAAGTGCGGCCGCGTTTACCCTGCTCCTAAGCCGCTTCTAACTCACGTTCCGGCCGTGTTAGCCCTTCCTGCGATCCCGAATCCCCTTTAACCTACTCCTACCGCGTCCTAAATTCCCCGGGCAACCCCTTCCGCCCGCGGCATGTATATTGCATGCAAACGAGCGAATTAGCTCGATATTGCATGCAAACGAGCCAATTAGCTATTCCCCTAGCATCCCGTAACCCGCGCCCCGACTATCGCTACCTTCCCCTGCCGTTTTGTCGCGCGTTTAACCTGCAAATTTACCGCCTACCCTGACCCAGGCGGTAGAGGCATGGGTAAGGGTAGGTGGTAAGCTTTCCCCCAGCCCCCGCTCACCTGCCCCGGCCGCGATCATGGGTGCCGGTCTCCGTGGCAGCCCCAGTCCTCTCCCCTACTCCCGAAGCAAAAAAAAAAAAAAAAAGCGAAAAAAACGTTGCAGCCCCCCTCCGATGTCCGGACTGGGGCTGCCACGGAGACTGCAAAGGCAAAGCGACTTTTCAGTGTCCCCCCTCCTCTCGGAGCAGGGCGCGAAAAGCCGCCTTGCTCTGGGAGGAGGGGGGACACTGACAGCGGCGAAGCTTTCCCCCAGCCCGGACACCGGCTAAGCCAGAAGACAGCGGCGGAGAAACGGCGAAACGACTTTTCAGTGTCCCCCCTCGTCTCGGAGCAGGGCGCGAAAAGCCGCCTTGCTCTGGGAGGAGGGGGGACACTGACAGCGGCGAAGCTTTCCCCCAGCCCGGACACCGGCGAAGCCAGAAGACAGCGGCGGAGAAACGGCGAAACGACTGTCAGTGTCCCCCCTCCTCTCGGAGCAGGGCGGAAAAGCCGCCTTGCTCCGGGAGGAGGGGGGACACTGACAGCGGCGAAGCTTTCCCCCAGCCCGGACACCGGCAAAACTTGCTGTTTTGCAGCCATGAGCCATGAGCCACGAGCAGGAACGCGAAGATCTGGCTCCGATAGCTCCTCCCGACAAGATGGCCGCCTGCACGGGGAAAGAGTACAATTGGCCGCTGAAGACATGACGTCTGACGTCTGACGTCACGTCTTCAGCATCTTCCCCGTGCAGGTGGCCATCTTGTCGGGAGGAGCTATCGGAGCCAGATCTTCGCGTTCCTGCTCGTGGCTCATGGCTCATGGCTGCAAAACAGCAAGTTTTGCCGGTGTCCGGGCTGGGGGAAAGCTTCGCCGCTGTCAGTGTCCCCCCTCCTCCCGGAGCAAGGCGGCTTTTCCGCCCTGCTCCGAGAGGAGGGGGGACACTGACAGTCGTTTCGCCGTTTCTCCGCCGCTGTCTTCTGGCTTCGCCGGTGTCCGGGCTGGGGGAAAGCTTCGTCGCTGTCAGTGTCCCCCCTCCTCCCAGAGCAAGGCGGCTTTTTGCGCCCTGCTCCGAGAGGAGGGGGGACACTGACAAGTCGTTTCGCCGTTGCTTCTGCGCTGTCGCCGCCGTTGCTTCCTGGTATCTGTCATTTCAAATGACATTTGAAATGACAGATACCAGCGTGGCATGAAGCCTTAGGCCCGCGCACCCAGGATCCTGTATAGGCGCTCTATCCAGTATTCTGGGTTGCGCGGGCCTAAGGCTTTTCGGACGCGGCTTACATTTACATATAATTAGGCTTCAGGATCGAGCGGTAGGTGAGCTGCACTGTGTGGGCGGTAACCGCGGGTGCCGTAGGCACTAACGCAGCTCTTCCTACCGCTCGGTACTGGATAGGCCTGATAGTTAGCTACTTAACATGTGTGGCTAACTCTGGTTGCACCATAGTGCTGTCCTAAAGTTAGCTGGATATACTTATCTGGATAACTTTTAAGATGGCCGCACTGCTGAATTTCCCGGTTAAATTGGTCAGATAGGTATATCCAGCTAACTTTACTAGCCACTCTGTGGCTGAATATGGACCCCCATAGGCTTCTAAGTTTGACTGAAAATTGGTGACTAACTGAGGGACCTTATTTAGGGGCCTAAATACAGGAGCTCAGCTTTTTTTTTTTAATATTGGCCCCAATAAAACACATGAACAAAACCAACCACAATAAAAACCATAACGTGCATCTTAGTGTGTCTTCCATGAATAGACAATATAGGAAAATGAAAAATAAATGTTTGAAAAATAAAACCGCTCCTTTTCCCCACATCAACAGAGGAGCAAGAGGAATCCATTTACAATCTGTATATCTCAGAGGTGCGAAACATTCTGCTGCGCTTGGAGAACTGTGAGGAGCGTTTGATCAAACAGATCCGAACCCCGCTGGAGAGAGATGATCTGCATGAAAGTGTCTTCAAGATATCGGAGCAAGAGGTGGGCTGTGATTTTTTTTTCCTTTATTTTAAAGATGCTTCTGAAGCAGTTCAATCCATTAGACACATGCTGAAAATAGTTTGGTATAAAATGTAATTTGTGAACAATAGTCAAAATGTGAAGGATCACTTTTAGGCTTCATGCAAAATTAGTGCCCCCCAAAAATGTGAAAAGCCTGCAAGGTGATTTGTTGGTACAGCTTTACATAAGAACATGCCATACTGGGTCAGACCAAGGGTCCATCAAGCCCAGTATCCTGTTTCCAACAGTGGCCAATCCAGGCCATAAGAACCTGGCAAGTACCCAAAAACTAAGTCTATTTCATGTTACCGTTGCTAGTAATAGCAGTGGCTATTTTCTAAGTCAACTTAATTAATAGCAGGTAATGGACTTATCCAATCCTTTTTTAAACACAGCTATACTAACTGAACTAACCACGTCCTCTGGCAAGAAATTCCAGAGTTTAATTGTGCGCTGAGTGAAGAAGAACTTTCTCCGATTCGTTTTAAATGTGCCACATGCTAACTTCATGGAGTGCCCCCTGGTCTTTCTATTTTCTGAAAGACTAAATAACCGATTCACATCTACCCGTTCTAGACCTCTCATGATTTTAAACACCTCTATCATATCCCCCCTCAGCCGTCTCTTCTCCAAGCTGAAAAGTCCTAACCTCTTTAGCACGTTTTGTGGCCAAGAATTGTGTGCACTATTTCAAAACTGGGTGAGCAAGCCGATTGGCAGATATTTTTGATTTGTTTGTCCTAGTAGTAATGATTTTGGAATGTTAGCCCATCTTTGCAAATAATGCACAAGGAGGCCTATGGCATTATCTGTATTTTGGTACACTATGTCCCTGCATCAAACAGCTTATAAGAGGTCCTTGTTCAAAACGTATCTGTCTAGGAAAGTTAGCCAGATAAACATACCTGGCTAACTTAGGCCTAGATTCATCATTCGGCTATATTTATAGCAGAATGGTGAGCCGTGCTAAAAAAAAAGGGGCGAGGGGGGAGGGGTGACAGTGGGAAGCTGGCCACATCGCGGCGGTGCCGCACACTTTTGCACCTATAGCGCCAAGGGAAAACGTGTAGTTATTTCTCATTACGCTGCAGCGATAATGTGTAAAACATTATCGCTCACAGTGCTGCCAGGACATAACGCCGCCCAAAACCCCGCCCACACTTCCCCCTTCCCCTAATTTGAATTGTACCACTGCGATGTGGCTGGTATTGCATGCCGTAGGGCTTTATAGCACGCGATAAGGCCCTAACATACGCGATAAGGCCACATCGCGGTTTGATGAATGACTCTGTTAGCCAAGATTTTCAGCAATGTGACCATGCTGCTGAATTTAACCAGATTACTTTTATTTAGCTGGATAAGTTTATCCAACTAACTTTAGACCAGTTCAATAGCAGATCTATCTTATCCGATTAACTGGGTGATTCATTAAGCTGCTTTAGGGCTCTAACTCATGTTATATCACGTATATCGCACGATATATATGATATAACACATATACCATGAATAATACAAATGCATGCAAAGACGGTCATGCATAGTCAATTTGATCTTAATATTTTATTATGGCCAACTGAGAAGGTGGTCAGCCACGATAAAATAACTCTCATTGAAAAGCGTTAGATGTGTGGCGGGAGGCCCAGGACCCTAACGCTTCCCGAGGCTCCAGGTGCACATTTAAAACAACAACAACAAAAAAAGAAAACTTGCAGCCAAAAGGGGAGGTTGAGTGGGGGTCCTGATTCCCCCAGAATGTGAAAAGTTTAAAGTATGTGCGTGGTGGTGGCAGCAGCCCCCCTTCAACAAACAATTACTTTAAGACCCCAGCATCCCTTCCCATACCCAACCAACTCCGAGAGCCTACATTAATCCCTCGGCCCCCTGAAAGCAGCCCCCACCAGAGGTAGTCCATCACCCCCTGGCACCCCCAGAGGCAATCCCCCAATGCCCCATCCACTTGGATTGAAGCCCTCGCTCCCAGCCCCCCCAGAGGCAATTCCTGTTCCCCCTGCCCCCATGAAGGCAATCCCCTCACTCTCTCCCCTCCCAGGCCTGCCGAAGACCCAGCACTTCAAACCCTCTCCCCCCAAAAAAAGGTTCATGGACATCTCCAATCCCCTTCCCCTCCAAAACCTCCCTGTACTGTAATTGGATTCTGCATTAGGGCCCAGGTGCACCATTTTCCAAAATGGCGTCGACCTGAATTTGTCTGGGGTAAGGTCTGGGGACTGGTCCTTGGCATGGAGTCCTGAAGCTTTTTATTTTGGGGGGGGGGGGGGCTGAGGGATTGTAAGTTTGGGCCTTCTGGGGGGGGGGGAGAGTGTGGGGGAATTGCCTCTAGGGAAAGCCAGTGGTATGGGCACCCACACGCTTGTTTTCAGGTTACTGTTTCTGTGCAAATCCTTCCTCATTTTTCATTTTCAAAAGTATGAGTATTTATTTTCCCAAACATTTTCCACACATAGTAGCGGGTGTAATTGTATGCAGGTAAATTCAGTGGTATCATTTCCAACGTGGACTTGCGTGCATAAGTTTGCCTTTACATTAGCGTAACGTCCACGTGTTTGTGCTGCCTAATTTGGATGGGCTGTTAGTTACCCCTCAGAGTGTTCTGAAGAATTCAGAAGTATGCAAAAGGTTATACTCAAGAATAAACTTCTGTGAGCTTGAGCTATATACCCCTCCAAGCATAAAGAAAGCTGCTGCAGGGTAAATATTTCCAAGTGTTTGACCACGTGTGTGACTGAGGAATTTTGCAAAATAGAAAGCAATATGTAGAACCAATTTCCTCTTAAAATGTATGTGATACATGCACTAGCAGAGGGTAACGTTTCATATTTTGTGCGCTAAATATGTATCCCTTGCTTTTTCAAAAATCCTTCCCTAATTTGAGGGGAAAAGAAAAGCAGTGTTACTATTTTTCAGTCAATGCTAACATTTCTTGAGAGCTTAAAGAACATCCAAATGAACAAATAAAATGAAAGGCCTGTATTTTCTGCTTCACAGAAGCTAAAGAAAGAGCTGGATCGCCTCAAAGAGGATCTGGACGGGACCACAGAGAAGTGTGAAGAATTCTTCAGCCAGGCCGCCACATCCCTCTCCGTGCCTGCACTGCGCACAGAGCTCACTGCGCTGGTGCAGAATGTGAATCAAGTCTACTCCTTGTCTTCCATCTATTTAGAAAAGTATGTGATTGTTGGTTTTATCATTTGCAGTGCACTAACTAACGTGAGTCAAATAAAATATACGTGAATGTTCGTTGTGGGGAACAAGAGACTAGGAAATGGCATGATTGTTTCGTATAAATGCTTCAGAAGTCCATCTGTGTCTCAGTCAGTCAAAAGGTGTTCAGTAGAAAAATACCATAAACACCAGAAGGCTTAATTTGAAGCTACCGAAAATGTAAATTAATTTAATGTTGAAGAAGAGCTGTTAAAGTTGTCAGTTTTCTGCCTGACATGATTGTGAAAGCGTCATAATTGTATATTATGAAGAGAAAGCTAATTAATTTCATGAGTAGGAGAGGTATTAATAAATGGATGGTGTGATATAGTGCATCGCTGTTTAGAGCTGCTTGTGCAAACAACTGGGCATCTGTTGGAAAGCATGTTAACCCTTTATGTATTTGTCTTCCAACTTTGATACTGCCTCATGAGATGGCTCCAAAACCTCACCAGCCCAAGGCTAGAGGGACCATTTCCTCCAAGGATCACATCTAGTTCTTCTGTGCCAGAGGCCTGAGCACATCACTTCTGTAGTATGCCTAGGCCTAGCCAGCCCTGGAAACTCCCTCAGATCCTGCACTCTATATGTAGTGCACATTGCTGTAGTCTGACCCATGGAGCGAGCTCGTTAGTCCTCTTTAAATTTAGAATATAACCGATGGCCATTGAGGAAAGTAAGGAAAAGCCCAACGGCACGTGAAAACGAATTTCTTCAGGCATCTTTCTGGATAGTCATTTATGGTAGGAAATAAATTTCTTACCAAAGTATCAGCATTTTGAAGCACTGCCAAACAATTATATAGCGTTCTATATTCAAATGCCTTTCACCAGATAACTAAGAAGTTATCCCGCTAAATTCAAATTTGACCTCTTATCCAGCTAAATTAAGAACATAAGCCAGATAACTATTTGGCTAGAATTTAGCCAGATAAATGAGGGGCATTCCAGGGACGGTTCAGAGGTGTTCCGGGGAGGAGTTGAGTTAGCTGGGTACGTTATCCAACTAACTCCGATATTCTTAGATAGCTGGATCACTTATCTGGCTAACTCTGACTTTCGATAAACTTATCCAACTAACTTTAACATAGCCGGGTATATTCAGTGGTGAGACTGCCGCTGAATATCTAGCATTAGTTAGCCAGATAAGTTTATTTGACTTACTTTCAGAGCTGTACAGTGGCTGATTTTCTGCCTCATTATGCATGTTTCTAACCGAAATGATGTAGCTGCATCCAAAGAGTGTTTTTTAACTCACGTCTACCCTAGTCGGTTCTGGCTTTCAGTTGTCTGCAATTATATGGGTAAGATCTGTAGCAAAGAACCAATGGCAGTTTTTCAAAATTACATTTTGAAAAATGTAATTTGCAGGCTTGGTATGTGAACGTTATGTCACAATCAATGATTTTATTTCAGACTAAAGACTATAAATTTGTTGCTGAAAAATACGCAAGCAGCAGAATTGCTAGTAAAGCTGTATGAAACCAAACTGTGTGAGGAAGATGCTGTGACTGCTGACAAAAATGCCATCGACACGCTTGTTGGAACATTAAAGGTATGAAAGGGCATGAATATTTTTCTTTAAATGGGCTTCACAAACTGATCCTGAAGTAGGGGATGCCCAGCCTGAGAGCTTTGCTTTCTCTGACCTCATCTTTCCGCATGGGGTAATAATATAAGCTGTAATTGAAGGAAGGGAGATTTTCAAAAGAACTGCTGAACCCACAGAAATGGCCCTGTAGAAAATGATGCCACTGAGACATCTGTAAACTTTTGATTTTAAAAAGTGCGCACATAAATTCTCTCTGCAAAATCAAATGCACCAAATATAAGTGTCATTGTGTGCATGTGATTTTGTCGGGATAGTTTTTGAAGTGGAAGATTCCTTTGAAATTTGGTCTAACTTAAGTGTATAACAGTCCACCAATTTTTGCAGCCTGGCATAAAATTACCCCTAGAATAATAATATAGGGGCGGATTTTCAGACTCCGCTAATAGGCCTACTTTTGTTTGCGCTCCAGGCGCAAACAAAAGTACGCTGGATTTTAGTAGATACGCGTGGAGCCGCGCGTATCTGCTAAAAACCTGGATCGGCGCGCGCAAGGCTATCGATTTTGTATAGCCGGTGCGCGCCGAGCCGCGCAGCCTACCTCCATTCCCTCCGAGGCCGCTCCGAAATCGGAGCGGCCTTGGAGGGAACCCTCTAACGCCCTCCCCTCACCTTCCCCTTCCTTCCTCTACCTAACCCACCCGCCCGGCCCTGTCTACACCCCCCCTTACCTTTCTCTGGGGATTTACGCCTCCCGGAGGGAGAAGTAAATCCCCGCGCGCGAACGGGCCTCCTGCGCGCCGGGCCGCAACCTGGGGGCGGGTACGGAGGGTGCGGCCACGCCCCCGGACCGCCCCGGGCCGTAGCCACGCCTCCGTACCCGCCCCCAAAACGCTGCCGACACGCCACCGAAACGCCGCGACGACCGGGCCCGCCCCTGACACGCCCCCCTCCGAAAACCCCGGGACTTACGCGAGTCCCGGGGTCTGCGTGCGCCGGTAGGCCTCTTTGAATGTAGGCATACCGGCGCGCAGGGCCCTGCTCGCCTAAATCCGCCCGGTTTTGGGCGGATTTAGGCGAGCAGGGCTCTGAAAATCCGCCCCATAGCGTAATACTATTGTTTTTCTTGCAAGCTGTTGCATGTGATCATTCTTTCACTCTTGAGGTGTATGCATGTGTATTTTTGAAATTATATAATAGCAAAGCATGTTCAATCATTTTAAAAGATTATATAAATTACTATTGTATCTACTTCATCAGGAAGGAACTTTGTTGGCTGGTCTAGCGTTCTGGTGCAACAACATTGAGGAAGCATTTCATTTTATAGTCGTTGTAAACATTAAGAAACAATATTGCATTTTGTAAACTGCTGCTTTTTTAGCAATTGAGACTGGAAGTGGATGAAAAAAGAGAGGTATTTCATGTCCTGGAGGACGAGTTACAGAAAGCCAAAGCAATCAGCGATCAGATGTTTAAAGTCCACAAGGAGCGGGATCTTGACTTTGACTGGCACAGAGAGAAAGCTGATCAGCTGGCTGACAGATGGCAGAATGTTCATGCGCAGATTGACAGCAGGTTGGTGATGGTCTTCAATGCAGTCTATTCTAACTTCTGAGCACATCTTATACATTGACATTTGTCATTTCTTTATGTTGGATACTCAATCCTGCTGTGTTTGGCAACTGTGCTTGCTGTAAGCCTTCCTACCATTTCTTTCACTTTTCTTTTGTTTCTCTCTCCCTTTATTTTTTGTAATCTCTCTGTATTCACTAAATTTGAACAGAAACAGTTTAATGTGAATAATGTAAGGAAGGCGGCAGGCCAGACTTAACAAATAGCTGCATAGTTTCTTTCTAATGTAAAAGTAATTTGTGGCCCTCACCATCTGGCTTCCTGAAAGTCTTGTGATAACATTTCTTTGATTGTTCTCTAAATAAATGTATCAAGATTTCATGTCTTTACTTATAATTTGGGGTTTATAAGCACCAGAATTGGAGTAATTTTATAACGGCCTCCCTAAACCGGCCAGTAAATACACACGCAACTTACAGCAATTTTCAAAGTAGACTTACATGTATAAGTGCACTTTGAAAATTATCCCACCAAATTTTTAGTGGTAAACAATTATGCCTACTTTTATATGTGCAGAAAATTTGCACTCAAACTTTTGAAAATGCAAAGTATGGAGTGAATTTTCAAAGGAGTTACACTTGTAAAAGTAGCATATATTGTAGCAATATTCAAAAGACCATTTATGTGCCCAAAACCCAGTTTTATGCATGTATATCCTTCTGAAAATTACCTTCTAAGTGTGTAAGTCCAAATTCTGCACCCGGAATGCATCTGCTCAGTCTAGGTAAATCTATGCACATACATAAGAACATAAGATTTGCCATACTGGGTCAGACCAAAGCTCCATTAAGCCCAGCATCCTGTTTCCAACAATGGTGAATCCAGGTCACTGGATCTTAGAAGGTAAATAGATTATATGCTGCTTAACCCAGGAATAAGCAGCAGAATTTCCCCAATTGCACAAGAAAAATAGCCGATGTAAAATTACATGAATAAGTCGACAAATGTACGCGAGCAATTCTTTTATAAAATAGCAACTTACATGAGTAGTTCTTGGTCTTGCCCTGGAATGCTCCTACATTTCCCCTTATTTTCATGCGTAATTGTGTGCATGAGACTGAAAATACGTATATACTTTTGATGTCTTTAAAATAACATTTACATGAGTACAAGCTACTTACATAAGTATATTCTAATTTTATGCACATAAATATTTTTAAATTCACTCATTATGACAGGCCAGTGGCACAAACAAAAGTGGTTAAGGCTTTTCCCTTTAAGTGCTTTTATTTACAATATTAAAGCAGCATTTCACCTTTAATAAACTTTATCTCTAGTCTTCCCAAAAAACAAACTCTCAGGCTAGCTGTTGTCAGGGGCTGCCTACTCAGTTTTTTCATCTTCACAAACAAACAGGTCAGCAATCTTACAAGTGCTGCCTTCTCCTGGAGTCTCAGGGCCTCTCTGTTCCCACCTGGGCTTAAACTCTTATCCTAGGTCTTAGGCATTTCCTCTGAGGGTGAATTCTTTTTCTGAACCCTCTTAAGGTAAACCAGGCTGAATGCCCGGTCCCGCTCTGTTAAGGAGGGTTTAGTATATACTCCTTTACAAGGCCATTTCCATGGATAAATCACCATTCTGCCCACGTAAATACTTTTGAAAATACAATTATCCTCTCTGTGTACCCATATCAATAAATTTTCAAAAGAGTTATGTGAGGAAAAATAGCATATACATGAGAATTGTCTACTGATTTCCCCGCCTCCCTGCTTGGCTGTGACAGTGAAGGGGAGGCAGCTCCGTCCCCAGCCCCCAGAGTGCCATTTAACCATGTGACAGTCCTGCATTTGGTTTCGCCCTCTCCCAACTCCCTGCCTATGTGCCCCTCCTTACCGTTCCCTCTCCTTTCAAGAGATACAGTTTCCTTGCAGTAATTCACCATTTAGCCTCAGCTGCATTTTCTGGTTATCACCACCTTCTTTTGTGACTATAGCCTCCCTACTAACTGGTTCTCTGCTTAGCTCGGCAAACTGTGTTTCCCAACAGTCCTTTCCTTCATGTTCCTTTTCTCTCTTTACAGTTCACCAGCTACTATTTATTGTTCCTTTCTCTCTTAAGGAGGCATTCTATCTGGAGCTCCCTCTGTCTTCCTGGCAATTTAACTGTTGTGCATCTCCTGCATACTGAAAATAACCCTTGATATCCATTAGTTCAAAGAATTGTCTGGCAGTACTGTGCACATCCATATTTATTTATTTATAAAATTTATAACCAGCTAATTGACAAATCTCAGCAGGGTACAACATACATACACAATAAAATTGTAAACAATAACAAGGAGAAAACAATTTAAAATAAATTGTAATTACAGTACAGTAAAACAATCATTTACTCTAAGCTCACCCATACCTGATGTTCCTACTAAAAATTCTCAGCACCTCAAATAGAATTGATTCCAATGCGAAAGATTTGCATAAGCTTCCGTAAAAAGATATGTTTTAATAACTTACCAAAACTATGTAAATCCTGTGTAGCTTTTAAGGATTCCAGAGCGCATTCCAAAGAGTGGGCCTGGCCACTGCTAGTTCTGTAGTTCATTTTCACTGCATTCATTCAGAAGTTTTTATACATTCTAAAACCTATATGTTCCATTTATATTAGGTTACGAGACTTGGAAGGTGTCAGCCAATCCTTAAAATACTACAAAGAGACTTACCTGGCACTAGATGACTGGATTAAACAAGTAGAAGATACACAGCGAAAGATTCAGGAAGATCAACCTGCAAATAGCAAAGCCCTGGCTAAGCAGCTCGATCAGCAGAAGGTAAGTGCAGAGGATTCTGCAGCAAGAAAGCAATTTATTCTTTGTGGGTATTGAAAAGATTCTCTTTATTTCCTAGCATGTAGATAAATGGACTGAGGACTAGTGGGTTTATGCTGCCCTGCCAGCAGATGGAGATGGAACAAGCTGACATCACAGTATACATAAACCTGCAGTGACCCCAGCCTACCAGTATTCTCTGTCTCCAGCAGATGGTGGACGTGCATCTCCCTATGGGGATTGCTTTGAGTTTTTTGAAAGGAGAAATTTGAAATTCTAAATTCAGGAAAAGAAAGCTCCACTCTTTTGTAGTGATACCAAAGGTCCTTCCCCCCGCTGAGCATTCCTAGGTGATTTTCATAGTCCCTCAGAGGTGTGCCTTGGTCCGTTAGCTGGGTTTCCCGGCATGGACTTAGCTACTAATTTAGCTGAAAGACAGCGGGTGCAGGAAGCTGAGTGTGGTGGTGATATCAGATGCCCTCTCCCCCCACAGTCAGAGACCGTCTCTATACTCAGCTGGTAAGCATTAAAAAAAAAAAAAGAAAGTTTTACCTGAATCAGAGACAGAGGGGTTTCCGAACTTCCTCCTTTCTCTGTTCTCAGCGCGCCGTGCTGATGTTCATTCCACTGCCACTGGGGTTAGGGAACTGGGCAGACTAGCGGGTTGAGTGGCTTCAGCTCCGCACTTAGACTTTTTTCTTGCACACTGCGTGGTAGGCTCTGGCGGACATTTTTGCACGCTCTTGTTTGTGTTCTACTGTCCTCTAAAGGTCGTTGGTGTGCACAGTGTGAGTGCTCTGTGCATACATTGTGCACTCAGTTTTTGGGTGTGCTTTTTACATGCATAACATTTTTATGCGCTACAGGTTGTGCATGCGCCTTGCTGCAGTTTCTTCTAGGTGCTTATTTTTTGGGCACATTTCATTTTTGAGCGCGAGCTGTTCCGACACATGTTTACTGCAGCAATGATGCCAGTAACAAGAAGCCTAAGTGTCTTCCTATTTGTGTTGCCCGTCATATTAGGGCTTTTCAGCCTGACTAAGCTTCTAACCTGTGTCAGCGCAGCTCAGACGCTCAGAGAGAGTTGTCTTCTTCGGATTTTGTTAAGCCTGGGTCTTCCCATTCTGATGATGGCTTGGTCACAGCCTTGACTGGGGGATGCCAGATCTTGGTTCTCCCTTCACTGCTCCTCCGCTGGCAAGGGCAGTTCTGTGGGACCAACTCCAGTTCCTTCTGGGCTTGATCTGGACCTGGCTGCTTATTTGTGGGTAGAATATTTTCAAGGCTTAAAAGCCTTTCTTCAGGCACAGGCCTCTGCTTCTCCCGGCGGCTCCTCCCTCTTCCAGTCCTATGCTTAAGTGCCGGGGCATGCCGCGGTTTCCTGTGGGTGTTCCTGACAGGAATCCGGATGGCACTGATGATGAGGTTGATCCGGATTCCCTGCAAGATGGGGAAATTCCTCCAGGGCTGGAACCGTATCGAACCATGTTGTGGTTCTTTCTTAGAAATGAACTGGCAACCCTGATTTCCCAGACCTTGAAACAGCTGGGTGTTCCTGGTTCAGATGCTATGTGAGAGCCTAGATTTCCTTACGTAAAGCCTCTTGTTTTTTCCTAGTGATGGATGCCATCCAGGAATTGATTGATCTGGAATAGGAACCCCCAGAGGTAAATTTTAAAGGGGGTTGGACATTGGAAGGCCTGTCCCTCCTGGATCTGGCTGTGAGAGAGCATTTGCATTTTCCCAATGTGGATGCTCTGGCATATGCCATGTCTAAGCAGACGACTATTCCCGTAGAAGGAGGAGCGACCTTGAAGGTTGTACATGATAGAAGGATTGAGGCTATTCTTAAGCAAGCCTTTCAGGCAGTGGTGATGAATTTACAGATTTCCTCCTGTTGCGCCCTAGTGGCAAGATCTTGTCTGCTTCTCTCTCAGGTGATTGATGAGTCTGGAGGGAATTTCAGAGTGGTTATGGAGCCTGCTACCGCCTTTTTAGCAGACCCAGGCTGTGATTTGATCTGGACCTCGGCCAGAGGAGTGGCTTCGGTGATAACAGCCAAGCATCAACTCTGGTTGTGAAATTGGTCAGCTGACACAGCTTCCAAAGCCAATCTTACCAAGATGCCCTTTAAAGGCTTGCTCTTTTTTGGGAGCAAGTTGGAGAAACTGGCCAATAAGTGGGGTCTCTGGTGTTGACGGAGGATAAGAATCAGATACAACACCTCTTTGCTATGAGGGATCATTTCCAGGTTCCAGGCATTTTTATCCCTACAGAGAGACGACCTGTCAGCAGACTCAGACTTTTGGTAGGTCTCAGTCCTTTCGTCCCTGGCAGCACAACAGAGGAGTGGGCTTGGTGGTGACCCTTCCTGAGCTTCCCAATTAAGGTTTGCCAACCCAACTTCCAGAACAGGAAATAGGGGGACGTCTCTCTCTTCTACCGGAAGTGGGTCGAGATCACATTGGACCAGTGGATCCTGGAGGTGATACGCACAGGGTATGCACTGGAATTTTGCAGTATGCCTCAGAACGTTTTCATGGTTTTCCCTTGCTTCTGCCCACAGAAGAAGCAGGCAGTGGAGTTCATGCTTCAAAGGCTTCTCAGACTGAGGGCTGAGGTTCCAGTGCTCACATCTCAAGAAAGTATGGGGCAATATTCCCTTTATTTTGTTGTGCCCAAAAAGGAAGGGCTTCTTTCATCCCATCTTGGATCTCAAGAGGATCAACTGTGACTTGAAAAGTGACTCATTTTTGAATGGAAATCTTACGCTTGGTAATAATGGCACTGCAGTTGGGGGAATTACTGACCTCCTTTGATCTGTCAGAGGCTTACCTTCATATTTCCATCTGATTGGAACACCAATGCTTTCGACACTTTGCGGTGTTGGGGCACCATTATCAGTTTCGGGCGTTGCCTTTTTGTCTCGCCACCGCTTCCAGAACATTTTCCAAGATTATGGTGGTGGTAGCAGTGGCCTTGTGAAAAGACAGAATCCTGGTGCACCCTTGTTTGGACGACTGGCTGAATTGAGCCAAGTCTCAGGAAGAGAGCTGCCTGGTGATTCACAAGGTGATCTCCTTATTGCAGGAGCTCGGTTGGGTGGTGACCCTGACCAAGAGCAGTCTTCAACCATCCCAGTCGTTGGAGTATCTGCAGGTCCAGTTCAACATGGGACAGGACAGAGTTTTCCTACCAGAAGATTGGAATGGGCGGAAGGTCATCTGCAGATGATCTCAGCCTCTCACATTGCAGGAAAAGACAACATAAGAGCAGACTTTCTCAGCAGGGAGAGTCTGGACCTAGGAGAGTGGATGTTGTCAGCCGAGAAATTTCAGCTGATTGTGGATTGCTGTGGCCTTCATCCTAGACCTGCTGGTGACTTCTTGAAATGCGAAGGTCCCTCGCTTCTACAGTCACAGGAGAGATCCGTGGTCCCTGGGAATAGACATTCTCATACAGGTCTGGCCGGAAGACAGATTGCTTTATGCTTTTCCTCTATGGCTCTTGCTGGGCAGGATAATTTGCAGGATCAAAGGCCACAGGGGGCTAGTACTCCTGGTGGCTCTGGACTGGCCCAGGTGTCCGTGATATGCAGATTTGCAGCAACTCCTGGTGGAGGCCCCACTTCATCTTCCGCCACACATGGATCTGCTTCCTCAGGGACTGGTTCTTCACAAGGATGAGACTCAATTCTGTCTTATGGTTTGGTCCTTGAGAGGGCTCGCCTGTTAAAGCATGGTTATGCCTCTGTGATGATTGCCTCTTTACTCCGCACTCGCAAGTTCTCCACTTCCTTGGCTTAGGTGCGGGCTAGGAGAGTTTTTGAGGCCTGGTGTGAGGAGCGGGATGTTCTTCCTCATTCAGTTGAGATCCCTCTCATTCTGGATCTTTTACAGGATGGACTGAATAAGGACTTGGCCCTTAATACCTTGAAGGTGCAGGTTGCAGCTCTTGCCCGTTCCAGAGGCCTGGTGAATGGTGTTTCCTTATCATCTCGTCCTGATGCGACCCATTTTTTGAAGGGAGTGAAGCACCTTAGGCCTCCCTTGAAGTTTCCGGTTCCATTGTAGAGTCTTAATTTGATGAGCTCTATGTTCCGACCACTGCTAAGCCTTTCCTTACAGCTGTTGACTTTGAAGACTGTGATCTTGGTGACTATATTTATTTTATTTATTTATTTATTTTTTATATGCCGACATTCCATCGAGATATCACATCGGTTTACATGAAAGTGAAAGATCAAATAAGACATGGGTTGCTTATTTTTACAGAATAACTTAGAACTTTATATGTAAGAACATAAGAAATTGCCATGCTGGGTTAGACCAAGGGTCTATCAAGCCCAGCATCCTGTTTCCAACAGAGGCGAAACCAGGCCACAAGAACTTGGCAATTACCCAAACTCTAAGAAGATCCCATGCTACTGATGCAATTAATAGCAGTGGCTATTCCCTAAGACAACTTGATTAATAGTAGTTAATGGACTTCTCCTCCAAGAATTTATCCAAACCTTTTTTGAACCCAGTTATACTAACTGCACTAACCACATCCTCTGGCAACAAATTCCAGAGCTTTATTGTGCATTGAGTGAAAAATAATTTTCTCCGATTAGTCTTAAATGTGCTACTTGCTAACTTCATTGAATTCCCGCTAGTCCTTCTAGTATTCGAAAGTGTAAATAACCGATTCACATCTACTCGTTCAAGACCTCTCATGATCTTAAAAACCTCTATCATATCCCCCCTCAGCCGTCTCTTCTTCAAGCTGAACAGCCCTAACCTCTTTAGCCTTTCCTCATAGGGGAGCTGTTCCATCCTCTTTATCATTTTGGTTGCCCTTCTCTGTACCTTCTCCATTGCAACTATATCTTTTTTGAGATGCGGCGACCAGAATTATACACAGTATTCAAGGTGCTGTCTCACCATGGAGTGATATAGAGGCATTATGACATTTTCGTTTTATTAACCATTCCCTTCCTAATAATTCGTAACATTCTGTTTGCTTTGTTGACTGCTGCAGCACACTGAGCCAACGATTTTAAAGTATTATATACTATGATGCCTAGATCTTTTTCCTGGGTGGTAGCTCCTAAAATGGAACCTAACATCGTGTAACTACAGCAAGGCTTATTTTTCCCTATACACAACACCTTGCACTTGTCCACGTTAAATTTCATCTGCCATTTGGATGCCCAATCTTCCAGTCTTGCAAGGTCCTCCTGTAATGTATCACAATCCACTTGTGTTTTAACTACTCTGAATAATTTTGTATCATCCGCAAATTTGATAACCTCACTCGTCCCATTCCTTTCCAGATCATTTATATACATATTGAAAAGCACCAGTACAAGTACAGATCCCTGAGGCACTCCATTGTTTACCCTTTTCCACTGAGAAAATTGACCATTTAATCCTACTCTCTGTTTCCTGTCTTTTAACCAGTTTCTAATCCACGAAGGACATCGCCTCCTATCCCATGACTTTTTAGTTTTCTTAGAAGCCTCTCATGAGGGACTTTGTCAAACACCTTCTGAAAACCCAAATACACTACATCTACCGGTTCACCTTTATCCACATGTTTATTAACCTCTTCAAAAAAATGAAGCAGATTTGTTAGGCAAGACTTCCCTTGAGTAAATCCATGTTGACTGTGTTCCATTAAACCATGTCTTTCTATATACTCTACGATTTTGATCTTGAGAATAGTTTCCACTATTTTTCCCGGCACTGAAGTCAAGCTCACTGGTCTATAGTTACCCGGATCACCCCTGGAGCTTTTTTAAATAAGGGGTTACATTGGCCACCCTCCAGTTTTCAGGTACAATGGATGATTTTAATGATAGGTTACAAATTTTAACTAATAGATAAGAAATTTCATTTTTGAGTTTCTTCAGTACCCTAGGTGATTTGCTACTCTTTAGTTTGTCAATCTGGCCTACTACATCTTCCAGGTTCACAGTCATTTCATTCAGTTCATCTGACTCATCACCCCTGAAAACCATCTCCGGAACTGGTATCTCCCCAACATCCTCATTAGTAAACACGGAAGCAAAGAATTCATTTAGTCTTTCTGCAATGGCCTTACATTCCCTAAGAGTCCCTTTAACCCCTCAGTCATCTAATGGTCCAATCGACTCCCTCACAGGTTTCTTGCTTCGGATACATTTTAAAAAGTTTTTATTATGAGTTTTTGCCTGTATAGCCAACTTCATTTCAAATTCTCTCTTCACCTGTCTTAATAATGATTTACACTTAACTTGACTAACTATTAGATTAAGTAAGGTAGGGCTAACGGAATACCTTAGAAACTTGGTATCTTAAGTACTTAAACATGATAACTTAATTTAACTTAAACTTAAATATGATAGCTTAAATTAACTAGAACTTAATAACTTAAATAATTTAACAGAAAGGTGCAAATATATGTTAATAGAGAAACTGAAGAAATTACGGAGACATTTGGAAATTTCATTGAGAGTGAGAAACCATCTTGTTATCGTGGGCGTGGGGGACCCTTTAATGGAAAAGCTTCGAATTTAGTGATTTGTTCGTGTCTGCAAATATTAGTGGAGGTTGGAGGTTGGTAGGGGTTGTAGGGGTTAGGTCTCTGGGGGAAAGGCTTTTTGGAAGAGCCATGTTTTCATGTTTTTTTGAAGATTTGAGTCGAGGGTTCGGTTCTAAGTTGTGGTGGTAGATTGTTCCATAGTGAGGGTCCAGCGACTGATAGGGCGCGTTTCCTGACTATGGATAAGTGCACTTCTTTTGGGGGGGGGGAGATTGAGAGGAGCCCGGATTCGGTGGAACAAAGACTCCTTTGGGGGGGTGTAAAGGTGGAGGGATGTGTTAAGCCAGTCCATCTTGTCATTGTTCAGTTTTTTGTGGTGAGTGTTAGGGTTTTGTATTGAATTCTGAAATTGATAGGTAGCCAGTGAAGTTCCTTGAGGATGGGTGTGATGTGGTCAGATCTTTTGCTGTTTGTGAGGGATCTTGCAGCCACGTTTTGGAGTAGCTGGAAGGCTGAGGAGGAGGGTGTTGCAGTAGTCGAGCTTAGAGAATAGTAGAGATTGGAGGACGGTTTGATAATCTTGGGAGTGGAGAAGAGGTTTGAGTCATTTTAGGATCTGTAGTTTGAAGAATCCGTCTTTTGTCACTGTGTTGATGTGTTGTTTGAGGTTTAGTTCGTTGTCGAGTATGACGCCAAGGTCTTTTACTGAGGGGGTTAGCTACTTCTCCATGTGGGTTGGTGCAGAGTCAAGGGAGAGAGGTGTGGTGTGGTTGTTTATGCAGAGGATTTCAGTTTTGTTTTGGTTATATGTATATATGTATATGTTCTGTGCATCGGATTTCTGAGCTGCAGGCCTTGTCTTGCTGGGAGCTGTTCCTTTGGGTGACTCTGGGGGCGTTACAAGCTGCGTACTGTTCCATCCTTCTTGTCCAAGGTAGTCTCGGAATTACATTTGAATCAGTCCATCTCCTTGCCATCCCTGAATAAGGTCAGGGATGTGGGGGAGTTTCACCTTTTGTGCTTCTTGGATGTTAAGCATCTTATCGTGTGGTATCTGGAGTCTCTGAGTCTTTTCGAAAGATGGATCGCCTGTTTGTTCTCCATAGTGGGAGTAAGCAAGGCACTCCGGCATCGTGGGCTACCATACTTATTGGATTAAGGAGGTGGTCTCAGCCGCGTAAGTGGATGCTGGAAAGTCATTGTCTACTCAGGTTAGGGCTCAGGCAGTGTCATGGGTGGAGGTTAGTCTGTTGTCTGCTGTCGATATCTACCGAGCTACGATGTGGTCCTCCTTACACACTTTTTCCAGGTTTTATCGTCTGGATGTGCAGGCCCGGGAGGATGAAGCCTTTGCACGTGTGGTATTGACTGGACCGCAGGCAGCCTCCCACCCTGTTGGAGAGTAGCTTTGGTACATTCCACTGATCTTGAGCCAATCTGTCTACACACTAGGAAATGGAGAAATTACTTACCTGATAATTTCGTTTCCCTCAGTGTAGACAGATAGCTTCAGCTTCCTGCCCTCGGCTGCTGCATGAGTGTGTCAGTAGTCCTCTTGTGGGGCTCTGGATCCCAAGGGATTATGATAAATGTTCATCCAGTCCCTAGCTTGCGGTGCTTAGAATCTTATGTGAGATCAGTGTTTATGGTTGATTGAGTACAGCTCTGGTTACCTTTTTTAAATCATGTTTTAAATCAAGTTTTTTGCTAGCTTGTCCACAATTGCTTTTGAAGAGAATACTGGCAGGCTGGGGTCACTGCAGTTTTATGTATACTGTGACATCAGCTTGCTCTGTCTCCATCTGCTGGCAGGGGAGCATAAACCCACTGGTCGTGAGTCCATCTGTGTACACTAAGGAAAACGAAATTATTAGGTAAGTAATTTCTCCATTTCTGCTCAGTTGTATTCACAGTTCTAAAGGTGGGTAAAGAGCAGAACCTTTAATAGTGAATTTCATGGTACAGAGGGCGATAATGAAACCCCGTGGGCAGTGTGCAATTTTTACACGCTAACCTAAAACTGAAATTTCAAAGGGATATTTTCTGCAACGTTTCCCTTTGAGAATTTAGATGGTACACATACCACGGATACTTTTTTAGGAACAGTGATTTGGAAATTGAAATCACTGTGTTTACTGTGTCCTTTCCTTCCCTGGTCTAACCCTGCCCCTTTTTCCTACAGGCAAAAGTAACACATCTGGGGCTAATATTCAAACCATGTTTTAACATGGGTAAGCACACGATTACCCATCTAAAAACTTTTTATTATTGCCTCCATAGTGATTATTCCTTGAAGTTCTATTTCCTTTCATTTTGATAAAATCATAAATCCTGATTGTAAAACTGGCGACCACAGCATGCATCGGGCTATTACCAGTGCTAATTTACTTCTTCTCTTTATAAGGTATAAGTCTGAAAATAACTTGTTATAGCCAAAAAACAACTGAGTGAGGGATCTGGGTAAACTGGGGAGAGTTCAGGCTGAAGAAGCAGAGAGGTCTTGAAGACCTAGCGATACACTGGACAAACTGGTGGACTAAGTTGTCAAACTGGTTATTTCCTTCAAATGTGCTTACTTGCGCATGTAAAAGCTGACAAGTGCAATGAAAAGATACACTATTAATGTTTCCTCGTGTAACCACTTAAAATTAGGAGCCCACATGTGCATGGTAGGTATATTTTAAATTATACGCACGTAGTTCCGCAGTTGATTTAGAATTCAAGTGCTTATGTGCTCGTGCCCACATTAGCGCATTTGTGGGTGCACGCGTGTTCGTTTTAAAGTTACCGACTTTGTGAGAAATCCTGAGAGACAAGATCAGATCCTAATACTGATTATTTTCCGTGGCTATGAGAAAGTCACTTTGAGGGTAGTTTTGAAATAGCCTGCATAGGGCAAAGTCTGCAGGAACTTATAGCCTGCAAACGTTCGCTAGAATTTTCAAAGTGGTATTCTGTGCATAAATATGCTTTGAAAATTTGCAGGTATGTGCGGAACCCCACTTGGTGTAGGTGCACAAAGTCTCACTTCTTTGAGAGAAGGTGTGACTTTGTGCATGTGGATTTCCATGCTTACGTTTGAAAATCAAAAGTATTCACGTAAATCCCAATCACGCCCCAACTCCATGCTCCCCCCCCCCCCCGGCTCTTCAGAATGCCTATTTAGTATGTGCATAAAAGTATGTATGAAACCATACTTCTGTCTTCAGGACATCATATCAATCTGACCTCCTTCCCCCTCCTTTTCTTTCAACTTCCAGAAGTACAACCCAGCATGAACTCCATGCAAATACCGATAAACAAAACACAACTCCATGGTCACAGACATCTCTATATTAAGAAACTTGCCATTCACACTAGATCCTTGATCCCCATCTTAATTTCCCCCATGACAGAACCTCTCTGACTCACTTTATTCTGTCTTATATTATTCAATGCACAATCCCTAACAAAAAAGACCCTCATCCTACATGATATACTAACAGACCACAAACCCGACATATGCGCCATCACTGAAACATGGCTCAAGCAAACAGACATAGTCCTAACCAACCAACTTCCAACTCGCCTTTATGACATCATCTCTGTCCCTAGGATCATAAAAAGAGGAGGTGACCTGCTCTTAGCCGCTAAGAAAGAACACGGCTTCAAACTTCAGACCACACACAGTACCTAACTATGAAATTGCCTACTTTAAATCCAACCAACTCCAAATCTGCTTGGTATAAACCCCGCCGGGTCTGCTGGAACACGATGCCTCCCCCTTCATCGAATTCATTATTGAAAACATAGACATAAACTCCCCGGCCATCATCCTAGATGATTTCAACCTGCATGTTGGCACCCTCCCCTTAACACCTGCCTGCGAAGCGATCCTTAACTCCCTCTCAGCCATAGGCTTCAAACAAATTATAGACTCCCCTACTCACAAAGCAGGATACTCCCTAGACTTAATCTTCATAAACTCACACATTCAAACATCAGAACCTCCATCTTGTACCCCTGTCTCTTGGTCCGATCACTCACTAATTGACGATAACCTCTCCATAAACACACCAGCCAACACTACTCCTAATCACACCGATACAATACAATTCAGAAAACCATGTAAAATAGATGATCTGATTGAAGCATTCCCACCTGCACTATGCAACTTAGATTTAACAAACACTGATTCCGCCCTTGCAACATGAAACACCATTACTAATAACATTGCCAACCAACTTTGCCCTCTAATGACCAAGGATATAAAACCCTCCCAGCGTAACAAAAACACCTGGTACTCACCTGAACTAAAAAAAAAATAAAACGTGACCTACGAAAAATAAAAAAGAAATGGCAGAACAATCACACCCTCAGCCTTCTAACCACATATAGAACCACTCTACACAACTATAGAACAGCAATCTTCAAAATGAAGCGTGATTATTACTCGAAGAAAATACATGACTTCCAATTCAACCCAAAAGCCCTCTTCTCCTACGTTGCTGACCTCACTAAAATATCCCCATCATTAATATCGGATAATGAGTTCAAAACAAAATGCAATGAACTTGCTCTCTTCTTCAAAGATAAAATCAATAACATCATGGCCAAGTTCCCCACCACCACATCTTACAAGGTTACCCTCCCCAAAATCCCAAATGCCATCTTAGATGAATTTGAGACTATCTCCTCCTTGGAAATAGAGTCAGTCATAAAAAGAATTTACCACTCATCACACCCAGCTGACTCAATCCCAGTAAAATCACTAAAATCCATCCCAAACATTATAGCCAAACCTATCGCAGACATCATCAACACATCCTTAACTCAGGGACATGTACCAACTGACATAAAAGGAGCATTAGTCAAACCCATCCTAAAAAAAACCCAACTGAACCCTGAGGAACTAAGCAACTTCAGACCCATATCCATCCTCCCTTTCCTAGCCAAGATTCTGGAAAAAGTAGTAAACAAGCAAGTAACTGAACACCTAGAGAAACACAATGTCCTACACCCTTCATAATTTGGTTTCCGCAAGTTTCTCAGCACGGAAACACTATTAATCTCCCTCACTGACACCATTCTCAGATGATTAGACAAAGAACAGTCCTACATCCTAGCCATGCTAGATATCTCAGCAGCCTTCGACACCATTAGCCACAAGATCCTCATTAACAGACTAACTGAAATTGGACTATCTGGCATCATATTACAATGGTTCATCTCACATCTAGAAAACAGACATTACAATGTCAAAATTGGCAATAATGAATCCAAACCCATCATTTATTTATTTATTTATTTATTTAATTTCTTTTCCTATACCGATGCTCAAGACTAGGTCTTATCGTACCGGTTTACAATGTAACTGAGGGGAAACCAATTAACATCAAGGTAGAAAGTAAAGTTACATTAAACAGGGAGCATAAAACCTGGGCAATGGAAGACAGTACAGAGTTTAATCTAAGAAACAATTAGAGAGAGAAAAATATATAAATCAACAAAAACTGTAAGATACAAAAACATAGGTTTATCCTAGGCAGTTATTAGCCTGGTATGTCCAGAGGGAGAAGGAAAGGGTGAGGTTGGGTGGGGGGAAGGGATTGGGGAGGGGTGGGGGAGTGAGAGTCAGTGATGGTTGAGGAGATCCTTCAGCGGTAGGCTTCTGCGAAAAGCCAGGTTTTCAATTTCTTTCTGAAAGTTGAATGGCATTGTTCTTGGCGTAAGTCTTGTGGAAGTGAATTCCAATGTAGTGGACCTGCTGTTGAAAGAGCTCGCTTGTGAATAGTGTTGTGGACCGATGATTTGTTGGGGGGGGCCTTGAGCGAACCTTTGTAGGCGGTTCTGATCGGTCTTGCGGAAGTATGTAATTCAAGTGGGAAGGTGAGTTGGAGAGTGGATTGCTGGTAGACTGATTTGTGGATGATGGTGAGAGCCTTGAAAAGTATTCTATATTGGATGGGCAGCCAGTGTAGAATTTTTAGTATTGGTGTGATATGGTCCTTGCGACGAGTGTTTGTAAGGATCCTGGCCGCTGCGTTTTGCAGCATCTGAAGAGGTTTGGTGGACGAAGCGGGCAGACCAAGTAATAGAGCATTACAATAGTCGATCTTTGAAAACAGTATGGTTTGAAGCACCGAACGGAAATCCTTGAAGTGTAAGAGCGGTCTAAGTTGCTTCAGGACCTGTAGCTTGAAGAAGCATTCTTTGGTTGTGGCGTTAATGAATTTTTTGAAATTCATTCTAGAGTCAAGGGTGGCCCCAAGATCTCTGACCTGGTTTGCTAATGGGATGCTAGCATTATTTGCAAGGGGGTTGTTGTCACAAGGGGAGATAACCAGTAGTTCCGTTTTGGAAGTATTTAGGACCAAATTGAGACTCGAGAGCAGAAGGTTGATGGCGTGTAAGCAGTTGTTCCAGAAATTTAGAGTAGAGATGGGGTCTGAGATGGGGATTATGATTTGTACATCGTCCGCGTATATAAAGTGGGTGAGATTGAGACTATTGAGTAGCTGGCATAAAGGGAGTAGATATATATTGAACAGGGTAGGGGAAAGAGACGAACCCTGAGGTACACCTTGGTTTGATGGAATGGAGTGAGATTCTTTGTCATTTATTTTGACTTTGTAGTGTCTGTTGTTCAGAAAGGATGTGAACCAGAGCAGTGCAGAGCCGGATATGCCTATTTCCATTAAGCGGTTAAGGAGGATATTGTGGTTTACCGTGTCGAACGCGGCAGAGATGTCGAGAAGGGCTAGCAGGTAAGATTGTCCCTTGTCAAGGCCCATCAGGATGTTGTCCGTTAGAGAAAGAAGGAGGGATTCTGTGTTTAGGCGTTTCCTGAATCCGAATTGAGAGGGGTAGAGAATATTGTGGGAGTCCAGGTAGTCTGTGAGTCGGATGTTGACAAGCTTTTCCATTAGCTTGGCTATAAAAGGTAGGTTTGCAATGGGGCGGAAGTTTGCAGGGTCGGCTGGGTCCAGGTTGGGTTTTTTTAGTAAGGGTTTAAGTGAAGCAATTTTTAAGGAGTCCGGGACCGATCCTTGATTGAGGGAGCAATTTATGATGTCTGCCAGCGGTTTAGCAATGGTGTTAGGGATGGTGAGAAGTAGTTTGGTCGGTATTTGGTCCAGAGGATGAGTGGAAGGTTTCATTTTCTTGATTATTGATTCAATTTCCAGGGAGGATGTCTGTTCAAGAATTTCTAGTGACGGTCTGTGGATATTTGGTGAAGGGTTATTAGTTGCGAGGCTTAATGGTTGCGAAGGGTTTGGAGCCATGTTAGTTGAAGCCAGGGGGGCAAGAAGGTTTTTGATTTTGTTATCAAAAAAGATAGCCAACTCTGTAGATTTGTTCTGGGCTTCTTCTTCTGGGATGGTGAGGGGCATAGGTGTGGTAAGGGCAGCTACATATGAGAACAGAGTTTTAGGGTCATATAAGAAGCCGTGTATTTTTTTGGCGTAGAAATCTCGTTTGGTGCGGGTAATGGATGTCCTATAGTAGCTCATTGCAGTTTTGTACGAAGCAAGTGAGGAAGCGGAGGAATCTTTCCGCCAGCGTTGTTCTTTGTGTTGTAGATCCTGTTTGAGTTTCCTTAGTTCGGTTGAGAACCAGGGTTTCTTGTTCGTGCGGGCTGGGTTGATAACTTTTGTTGTTACAGGGCAAATTCTGTTAGCTACTGAGTGTGTAATAGTTTGCCAGGAGTTCATAGCGGTATCCGCATCTGAGAAGTCCAGTTTAATTAGTTCTTCGGCCAGGCTGTTGTTGAGAGTGTCCATGGAACAGGGTTTCCTGAACTGGATCGAGGATTTAGTAACAATAGGAGTCAATTTTTGTTTTATATATAATTTTGTAGTTATCATCGAGTGATCTGACCAGGGGATGGGAGAGCAGGAAGGAGGGGTGATGGGCGAGATGGTTTCGTTAGTGAATATCAGGTCAAGCGTGTGGCCTGCCTTGTGTGTGGGGTTGTTTATAATTTGTTTGAATCCCATAGCCTGGAGAGAAAGGAGAAGAGCTTCGCAATTAGATGATAGGGTAGGGGAGTCAACATGGATGTTGAAATCTCCTAAGATAATAGCCGGTGAGTTAGTGTTGATGTGTTTGGCTATGGTTTCGATGAGTGGAGAAGGGTCGGATTCTAGGAGCCCCGGGGGGGCGTAAATAAGGCAGACTTGAAGCTGGGAGGATTTGAATAGTCCGATTTCTAATTTGGTCGTCGATTTGAAGGCTTGTTGGGACAGTCTCAGTTCTTTTTTTGCTATTAACATTATTCCACCCCCTCTTTTTTTAGGTCTGGGGATAGAGAAGATGTCATATTGTTGTGTTGGCAACTGGTTAATAATGGCGGTGTCTGTGTTTTTTAGCCATGTTTCTGTAATGGCACAGATGTCCGGTTGGGTGTCCAGGAGGAGGTCGTTGAGCAAATGAGATTTTTTTGAGAGTGACTGGGAGTTGAAAAGGGTTAAGGTGATTAGAGATAATCCTAGGAATTGTGTTAGAGGGGAGATCATGATTGGAATCAGGGATCTCTTTGATCGTGGATTGAGCACGGGTGTATTCGCTCTGTGGGTGAGTAGGTGAGGGATGATCTGAATGGGGAAAGTTTGTAGCATGCTGTCTTTTTACGAAGAAATTGCAGGTGGATAAGATTGTTGGAGTGGCTTGATGAGTGCTGGATTGACTGGAAGAATGCTGGATGCAGGGGTGACTAGAAGATTGCTAGAGGGGTGGTGGAGTGACTGGACGAATGCTGGTTGCTGGAGTGACTGGAAGAGTGCTGCTGGAGACTGGATGAGTGCTGCTGGAGACTGAATGCTGGGGTGACTAGAAGATTGCTAGAGGGATGGTGGAGTGACTGGACGAATGCTGGTTGCTGGAGTGACTGGATGAGTGCTGCTGGAGACTGGATGAGTGCTGCTGGAGGCTGAATGTGCTGCTGGAGACTGGATGAGTGCTGCTGGAGGCTGAATGTGCTGCTGGAGACTGGATGAGTGCTGCTGGAGGCTGAATGTGCTGCTGGAGACTGGATGAGTGCTGCTGGAGACTGGATGAGTGCTGCTGGAGACTGGATGAGTGCTGCTGGAGGCTGAATGTGCTGCTGGAGGCTGAATGAGTGCTGCTGGAGGCTGAATGTGCTGCTGGAGACTGGATGAGTGCTGCTAACTCAAGGCATCCCACAAGGCTCCTCCCTATCATCCACGCTCTTCAATATATATATGCTCCCCCTAAGCAATCTTCTAACTGACCTAGGAGTCACATTCTTCATATACGCAGACGACGTCCAAATCCTCATCCCCATCACAGAATCCATGTCCAAATCTCTCCAACTCTGGGATAACTACCTCTCCTCCATTAATCAGCTTCTCACCCAAATGAACCTAGCACTAAATAGAACCAAAACTGAACTCCTAATAATAAGCCACAAATCTAATGATAAAATACTCTCTGGACGCACCCCCAACCAAGCAAAACCTGCATTTGCAAGCGAAGTAAGAAACCTAGGCGTCACACTGGACAATGAATTGAGCCTAAAAAAATTCATAAACTCAACAATGAAGGACTGCTTTTTTCAAACTGCACTTTCTAAAAAAACTAAGGCCACTTCTCCATCATGACTCGTTGCCAAATCGTAGGCAGACAGGGCCAGCTGGCTTAAGAGTCCACGATGAATGACATCATCTGGGGGGATGCCCCCGAGGTTCCCACCATGACGTGCTTAAGACTGACCCGAGAGCACGTGCGCCTAAGGAACTCCAAGGGCAAGATGGTGGTTGGCAGCATCCATGCTGTTCAGGGAAGCCCGGGAACAGGGGCAAGCAGGCCGGCGATAGCTGGCGGAGGCCACAAGTCTACCCAACGGAGTCAGTGCAGTGAGGCAAGAGGTGAGCAAGAGCGGTCGCAGTCATCAGATCATAAAATAACAAGAACAATCCAAACAATTTTTAACTAAACAGCGGTAATTTTAAATTAGCTAAAAATATAAAACAAATATTAAGCGCTACAATATACATTCATAATAAAATAACACAGCTGCTAAAACATCCATAACTTAAAACACTAAAAAATTAAAACATTGAATAAAATGCGAAAAGCTATAAGAGCATAAAATAAGTAAAAAGATCACCTATTCACACCATATATGCCGCATCGAATAGCCAGGTTTTAAGATCATGTTTAAACCTTTTAAAATCAGTTTCAAGCCTCAAACTCGTCGGTAGTGTATTCCAGGGTTTTGGTCCTGCATTAATGCATTATGAGATGCATAGAGTTTAAATACGCTTCATTGTAGCAGTCTGTAGCAGTGTAGTCATTGGGGGTCGGTTGAGGATATATTAGAAGTGGTCTTGCCAGGTTGATATTCCTCCTCTTAACAGAGAAACCTATGTGTTTTTTTTCAGGTGTTGGTTTCTGAGATAGAAATGAAACAGAACAAAATAGATGAATGCCAGAAATATTCAGAGCAGTATTCAGCCGCACTGAAAGTAAGAAAATGCACATTTGATACCAATCGGTGCATAAAAACATGCAGTTATTTATAGCGGGCATGATGCCGCAAATGTGCTAACTACAGTCCTAATTTCCTTTCCAGGATTATGAGTTGCAGTTGATGACATACAGAGCCATGGTAGACTCCCATCAAAAGTCACCAGTGAAGCGCCGAAGAATGCAGAGCTCTTCAGACTTAATTATACAGGAGGTACTGAGAGTATTACTTAAAAAGGAAATGTGCATTTTTTTTTAATGCTGTGATGTCATGAAGAACCAAAAAGCATGGCCTTTTAAAAGAGTTGCCTATGATATGGATTCATATTTATATGGTTGAATATATTCATATTTGGATGGGTTGTCTTTGTGCTTGGTGCTGTACAATACAGGCACACACAAAGCAATAGACACTTTGGGCAGGCTGTATTTCTTATATTGAGACTGGTATATGGTATATAGTAAAACTACCTTCCAATTTAGAGCTGTATAGAGTCACTATTTTGCTGGTTCTTAAGTATGATTTCTTTTCTTGTTTTTTTTGGAAAAATATTTTTCTGTTTTCACTGATTTATTCCCTGTAAAAATTAGGTTACAGCAAGTAATAAAGTAGGATTCAAATCTTTTTTTTCTCTTTGAGGGGACCTCAGTTTCCTGCGATAACTGCCTGTCTCCACACAGTAATTCTGAGATGTGAGCACATGGCTAATAAGGCCTATGGCCTGATCATTTTGTATCTCCCTTATAACCTTCCCGGATTTAGATCAAGCTGTCAAAAAATATAAAGCAGTGTCTTAATGATTACACCAAGTGACATCCAGTTAAAGCAGTTTGAGCAGCACTGTTTGAACTGTCCATGTCTATCTTACTGTGTTTCATTACAGTTCATGGATTTGCGAACACGTTACACTGCGTTGGTAACCCTGATGACTCAATATGTGAAATTCGCTGGGGAATCTTTGAAACGTATGGAAGAAGAGGAGGTAACAGTCAAAATTAAATATACTGGCTATTATGGCATTAAAATAACTATGGGTTATATTGTTATGTTTCATAATTCAAGCTGACTTCCTTATATGCTGTATCAAAATATGTAGTGTGATCTAATACTCATCATTATCAGCAGCTAATCATTTTTAAAGTCATATGACAGTTAAATGTTTTGGTTAGTCCAATTAATAGTAGGGATGGGGTGAAAATTTGCAACCTATGATCACAATTTTAAATCTCTCTTTTAATCCATGGACTGCGCCATTTTTCCTGATTTCTTGGGTTTTATCATATGCCGTGACCCACTTAAGATGACAATCCTCAGCCTCCCCACAGGCCTGGCAGGCTGATTTTCAAAGGGAAACTCCACAGGGGACTGGTACTGCAGTGAGTCTTTACCCCCATGCACTTTGCAGGTGCAAAGTATGTAATGTAAAGGAGGCAATGGGATTTCCAGTCTTCCCTCCCTCCCACAGCTTGATAAATCAGGCCCATCATCTTGAAACATCAAGCTCTTTCACTCCCATTTCATACAGGGGCAGATATCGTCATGTTGATTTGGCGTAACTGATGGGGGGGGGGGGGGGGCGGGGGCTTGGCACCCAGGGCTATAGGAGAGGTTGCAGATAGGTAGAGTGGTGTCACAAGCCTTCTCGGCAGCATACAGCATAGTGGAGCGGTGGCACAAATTGTCCAGTACTGAGGAGGAACAGCTGCAGAAGGATGGATGGCTGATATGGTACAATATTAAACGTAAGCAGCTGATAGATAAGTAAGCTGCACCCAAGGTTTGCTGATCTCAGACGTCTAGCAAAATCACAACATGGCTTGGTCTATGGATTACTGTATTGCTGCCTGAATTTCTCTTCAGACATGTAATGTTCAATGACTTAATCTTCCTCATTGCATGTAATCTACACCATATTGTACAAAATGTTTGTATGGAATTTGCAGGTGTCTTAGACTGGCATTTCTCAAATTCTGCTTTCTGTGGCTGAAGAATATAAGGAAGTCTGCTCTTGTATTGTTGTTAGATTAAACCCATAGTTATTTCCTTGGGGCTTTATTTAGCAGTTAATCTCTGGCTGCATGAGCAGATTCAAGGTGCATAACATTTGAATTGGTCAGTTTGATTGGCCTAGTTGGTTATTAAGCACCTGTAAACCTGCTTGTTGCTGATTAGAGTCCTTAAGCCTGTTTCAAATTCTGGGGTAGTGAAAGGGTTTTTCCTTTATTTTACATGCACTTCAAGATTTATGGGTGCTTTCCATGTATTAACTGCATTGATTCTTTGAAGTGTTTCTGGTTTCATTGCTTCCTGTGTTATTAATGAACTTTTGACAACATGTGTTTATAACTTTAAAATACAAATTTGATAATTGCAAGATGAACACATCAAAGAATTAAGTCCAGCATATTCTATCTTATTTTCCTGCCCTTTTGGTGGAAATATATGGTTCTTCTAAGAAATTGCTTTTTCTCCTTCAAGAACAACAGGGTCTAAATAATTATTATGTAAGGTATGATTTATTTGTTAGGTCACTTCTTCAAATGTATTCCATAATTGTCCCACAGCCTGGGGTAAACATGCTGCACTTCACCTTCTGTAGTGCATTGCAGAATTTTTAAAACATGCATAGAACATATTATTATCCTTTAACAGCTAAAAAGAAATAATCGGTCATCCTAGCTCTTTGAGAGCATTGACTCACTACTGAAGTAGTCCTCATTAAAATGCACTGGTTGAGTACATGGAATTAAAAGTATTTAAGCTGATGCTGGAAACAGTTTCACATGGCTTGAGAACATGTGACCCTATTGTTTTGAAGGAATCTTATCCAGCTGTCACTTTGATCACTGCTTTGCCAATTTTCTTCTTACCTACATTAAGGGGCATGGTGAATACAGCATGCCTTTTTTGATTACAGAACTATTGAGTACAATATAATCCGTCTGTCTCATTGGACAACACCTTTACATGATTTTCGTGATTATGGCTGAGAATTTGACTCCACATTGCTTATAAAGTTTGTCAAAAAAAAAAAAGAAATGAAAATAGTTGTATTGTGAAAAATCATCAGAGTTAGTAAAGATTTTGATGTCTTGTAAAGTAATATGTCAACCTTGAAAAAAAATAGTTATCTATTCTGAGCTGTGGATTTAATTTCTCCTTTTTTTTCCCAACAAAAATCAATGGAAAATTTTTCTTCTTTGTTTTGTAATCATTGTTTCTTAAGGATTAAATTTTCTCATATCTGCAAATGTGAAAGAATCATATTATATGGGATTTTTCCTTTGAGTTCATCCTCTATTTCTTTAATGCACAAAGTGTATTTTGAAGCTTAATGTAAACGTATATACTGTTATGCTCAGAGATTATCAGGAAAGGCTGAATTCCGTACTTCTGTGAAGGTAGAAGCAGCTTCTGGGGTCCTAAAACAGAAAGAGGGTTTGAAAACTCATCAGAATAACTCCGCAGGAGGAAACTCATCACAGCTGTCTCACTCTGAAGTCAAAGATAACAATAAGAAATTGGAAGATGGGGAAGGTGCCGTTTATTCTTCCACACCTAAGGGAATCCAGTTAGATGTAACTGAAAGTGATGAGAGAGAATGCCGGAAGAGAAGAAATCTATTGCAGCACTTTGATAAATCCTGCCAAGATACAGAAAGTATCAAACAATATCCAGAATGCATCATAAGTGATGCAGTTTTAGCTAATATTTGTATGGATATGGAAGAAAATGTCATCATGTTTGGCCCAGTTTTAAATCAGCAAAACCGTCAAGAAAAAGATCAGGTGACAGAGAATGACTCAACATTGTTGCCTAAGGAATTTATGAAAACAGAGCAAGACTGGAATATTTCAAATCTTGAAACAGATGATGCTCTAATCGCAGAATGTTCTGAAACATATTCAGAAATCCATTACGATGTAAGGAACAAAGACCAAATAGTTTCAGACATCAGAAAATGTGCCCTGGCCGTTAGTTCAACCGCCCAACATCAGTTCTTAAAAGATCATCACACTCAGAGTCCAAATAATTGTATCATAGAAGAAAATGAATTTGTTAATGGGAGCCTAAGTTCTGTAGATAATACATTTCTGAAAACTGAAGAAAATGGAGTTTTATTTCTTGATGTAGAGGAGAGAATTAGTATGCCATTGATGGTCTGTAATAGAGAGAGTGAAAAGTTAGCAGTTTCAAGTTTTAAACCTGACACTAAGGATCTTGTTTTTGACTCTGATGAGATCAATATAAATGAACTGCCTGGTGCTCCCCTCCATGATTACAGTTTTAAAACAGCAAATGTAAATTCTGTAGAAGAGTCTAGTATTGAACCAAAGGCATGGCAGCAGGAAGACAGAGAAGATGAGAGAAATGCCGTACAAGATCATTGCAAAGTGGGAAATATATTAGATTTAGAAAAGAGAATTGAAAGAAACAGTTTCGAAAATATGCTGGAATTGGGAATAAGTGACTTTCAAGTCAATAGCTCTTCCAATATTCTTAAATGCTTTAATGAGGGAACAAGGCAGCCTTCAACACAACCTAATGTTTCATGTTATACAGACTCCACATCAGACTTAAAACACCCAAATTGGTCTGCACAGGCCATGCCTGATGAAAAATTGAAGAAAATTGATAAGGATGAATTAGCAGACAATACAGATATCATTATTTCAGAAGAAATACCTTACTACAATAAACCTTCAGTTATGAGTCCAAAATTAAGGCGGTATGAATACACAAAAGATAATAATTCTGAACAACATGCACTAACATTTGCAGTAAAACAAATCCAGAATGGTGGAAACAATGAAGGCGTATATGTAGATGATTACAGGTCAGAGAAAGTAATGATTCACGGAGAAGAACTAATATTCCCAGCCTCCGAAGACAATGTCCCAAAGACACACATCCAAAATGATGATAAAGAAAGTGATCAAAAGGATAGAGAGCTACCTGTTCTGGACTTCAGTACCCCAGGTTTAGACAAAATAGATAGTGAAGTGTACCACACGCAGAAAAATTCAGGAAGCTTACTCGGAGCAGAGGTGAAGAGTGAAACTATGGAACATTTCAAGGTGCCCGGAGAAAACCAAAAGATTTGGCGGCAGGAAGATTGTAACCACACACAGCCGGATAAAATAGGAATTAGAGGCCCATTCTTGGAAAGAGAAAAATTAAAGAAAAATAATGAAGTAAGGAGAAAGGAACAGACAGAAAATGGGAAAGAAGACAAGGTACTTGTTTCATTTAATGCCTATCAAACTCTTAATCATAAAATTATCCCATTTTAAAAATTAATCCAAAAGAACTGTTTAATCTTTAATTGTAATGATTGCTTCCGGTGTTGATTGAAGTTCATGATAAATATAAGAGTTTTAAATATGTTTAACAATGAGATATTGCAAATTACAAGTCAAGCAATATTTCTTTTATCATTGAATGTGAAATAAAGCGCGTTGTTGGTACAAGCCAAGGATTTTCACCAAAATGCAATGTACTATGGGGTAAATTTTCAAAGAATTAGTTTGAAAATTAGAATTTGACTTGGGTAAAAATGGCGTTTGTGTAAGTGAATCATATGGGTAAGTGGATTTTCAGCCAACCACAAGTATGCACATACTTTCATAACATTGATAAAGTGATTGTATTAAAAAGCGGTGTTCTCAGGCAGGGGAGGGGGAGGAGTGAAGGCATTTTGAAAGCATGTATTAGATTTACATGCGTACTTTACATTTCGCATAAATGCTGTGTGTTACCAGGGGTGTGCTAGGAGAGCGGTCCCCATTAGACAGAGTGTGCCCTTGGGCCCCTGGCACGATCCCACACTAAGGGTAGTTGTAGCGTGGGCCCGACCCCAGCTGGACCTGCAAGCCTCTGGACCCAACATGTGGAGTGTTGGTGATGAACAGTCCTCCGACCGTTCCCGGCCCTTTCGGACCTGCCGCTGGGATGGCAAGAAGCAGCAGGCCGGACTCGGGGCGTGGGCAGACGAAGGCTCAAAAACAGGAGACGAAGACTCGGGAACCATAGACTGTAGACGTAGACTCTAAAACAAGCAGGGAGGTTCAGACATTGGCACTGTCCCTCAGGGCACCCTACACAGCCAGCACTACTGGTCTGGTCACGGACCACTCTGTCCCACATCCGCGGGAGCGGAAACAGCGCAGGAAAGGCAATATGCTGCACGAAGCAGTCCAGGGAAATGTACGGCAAACCGGCAGTCTAAAGCGATACTGCACTCCTGGCAGTCAGAAGCAAGTTAAAACCATCAGGGTCAGGAACAAACACCAAGGAACATCATGAAACATCAGGGCGTGCAAGACACGGACACCAAGCTGAAGCAAATACGGAGGCCTGACGGAGCGCTGGAAGCGGCGACCTCCAGAGTCACGTAACTCCAATGCAAGGCAAGGCATGAGTGCTGGAGCAAGGCTTTTATAGCCCAGAAGCAGGCAACTCCCTGGGAGGAGTCCAGATGGGTCCGCCCCTCGCTGGCTCCATAAGAGTGGAGAGGAGCCGCGGGCCCGCCCCTTAGGAGAAGGGCGTGGTCCACACCAGGGCATCCGGGCTGCAGTGGAACAGGCCTCGAGTAGGCCCCAAACCACACCGAAGGCCTCCCAGGCCATGGAGCAGGATCCGGACAGTTGCTCAGGTGAGGCCCTGGCTTCGGAGCGGCCTCCAGAAGAAGGTAAGATGCCTCCTGTGGCAGAGCCACAGGAGGAATCGTAACACTATATCATTATTGTGCCTAAAGTAAATCAAATACATGCTCTCAAAATGCATCCTGTCACCCCTTCCAGGCCTGAGAAAACTGCTTTTTAATATAATCAGCTTTAGGAATGTTATGAAAGTATGTGCATACTTGTACATGCAGATATTTAGTTGCATAATAACCCAACTTTCACATTCAATTTAGGAAGATACCTTGTGTTTAAAGATCAGCTTGTGAGCAGGCTTAAAAGTCTGCATGCAATTTTGCAGTTAGGAACTCTATTGAAAATGTACCTCTGTCCCAATCGGGGATAAAGAGGATTGGTGACCTGTTGTGCTGAAGCACTTTATGGGAACAAGTTTTAGAAACTGCATGGGCGTGCATGTGGATTTGCAAAGAGAGACTCCTTGTGAAAAGTGGGGGTAGACTAGCAGCACAGATAATTCAGTCTGAAATCACATATGGGAATTTCAAAATGAAATCCACCCTCGTTGCCTGCCAGGTTCAGCCTCCCTCTGCTGTCCGGCCCCCTTTTGCAGTGCGGATAAACATGGCATGATACTTTTATTCCCAGAGGGAGAGAGGGCAAATTTCAGCACCCAGTTTTACCCGTGCCACTGTTTAGTGACCCAGGTAGAATGGATTGAGAATTGGCCTCTGCCTTGCACTGCGGTGTAACCAGTTTTTCATAGACAAAATAACTTATGCCCTTATCATTGGCTTCTTTAAGTAAGACAAAGTACTTTGAAATCTGAAGATTGGCAGCTAAGCAAGATTTGTAAAAGTCTTGCCAGTTTTGCTATAAATGATATCTTGACAGGTGAGAAAACGTCTCCTGGCTTTGTGTGCGTTAATTCTGGAAAACTTTGTATATTACTCTTTAAAGCAATGCTGGTGTTGTCAAAATGTATGATAAATGTCTAACTGTAGGCGTTTAATGTATCTTTGCTGATACTTTCCTGGTAAGAATGCATTTCTGATTTAATACAAGAAGGTTGTGTGCTGTTTGTTACCACATTAGATTCGTGAAATCATAATAAGCTGACTGATTCAGTTCTTACCTTTCACATTTACCCTCTTTAGTTTCCAGGGAATTTTTCTGGGAGAGAGTATTTTAAAATGTAATTTTTATGTTTAGCATCTTGTTTTCATTAACTGCATGATAACAGGCTGGTGCTGAAAGCAGACTTTTGTATACTGCATGTCATTGAACCACTCCATGCATAGTTTTGTACTTAAAACGTCTAACAGTGAAACACAGGGAAAAGAGCTGCCTTTGCATTAGCAATGACTGTAATTTAGGCACTGTGCTGGTAATACAGATGAATTCAGGTAAGGATATTAAGGGCCCAATTTACCAAGTTTTTCTCCCATAGAGACAAAATGGGAAAAAAAAAAAGCCTTAGTAAATCAAGTTCTAAAAGCATAACACGTTGATGTAAAATAGGGGTATTGCTATCCTTTGTAAAAAGCAAATAAACAACTTTTTTCATATCCCTGACATATTGTTTGTACCTTTCCAGTGGCTACAAAAATGAATGGTTTCTGTTCAGTTATTGCCATTGTTTCTTGACAGAGATATTTTTCTTGACACACTTATTTTCCCACATATTTGACTGAGATTGGACGCAAATCACTTTCTGACTATTCTCATTATTTACTAGCTCCTGAAAAGTAATAAGGTTCTCCTGCTCTTCTGTTACTCTGTGGAGTCCTGTGTAAGGGTGTTGTCTGCGGTGTCTTATTTAGAACTGGTGGTTGCTTTTCTTAAGCTTGTGCTGGCAAAGAGGTGGTGGGAATTCACTGATCTTATTCTTTTGAAGAACTGAATATGTATGGTAAGTATGTTGAACTGTTCTCTGAAAAGAATTACAGCAGCGGTGTCTAAACAGTACATAAAATACTTGAAACTTTCTTGTTTTCTTTTACTGTAGATTAGAAAGGTTAAGGAGGCCTCTGCAAGTGCAGTCTGTCCAGATTTGCTGGAAAAACAAAAGGCAACAGTAGATGAGAACAAGAAGCTAATGGAAAAGATACATGAGCTTGAGATAAGGTTAGTTGAGATAAAAAAGCAAAAGCAACTAGTAGAGCAGGAACTGCCCAAAGTGAAAGCCAATGCCGAGAATGAGCTGAAGAATCAGCAGAAGATTATAGAGGACATAAGCCTCCAGAAAACAAAAGCTGAGTATGAGGTAAATCAATTTCGCATAGAGCTCGAGAACACCGTAAAACAGAAAACCGCAGCAGAGCAACAGCTAGAACATGTGAGACAGCTTATTTTGCAGGCAGACGCCAAAAGGACAGCAGTGGAGGATAAACTCAGGGCCTTTAGAACCCAGATAGAAGAGAGCACCATGTCTAGAAGGAGGTTGGAAGAACACCTTAAAAGGAAAGACACAGATCTTCAAGATTTGGAACATCAGAAAAAGACACTGATGGGGGAGCTGAGGAAAAAAGCAGAGGTTGAAGAAGAGCTTTTGAAACAGATAAAACAGATGGAACAAGATCTTGAGTTTCAGAAGATGGTATCTGAAAAACAACTTCAAGAAAAAGAGAAAATTGAAGCTGAAGCTAGAAGGCAAATTGCTGAAGCAAGGTATTCATTGAGTACAAACACAGAAACTCTCTTGCCAACACGAACAACAGCACATGAAGTTTATTATAAAATTGATTCACAAATTAGAGGCTTTCCAAACGAGCAAGATGTACGAAAAGTAGAAGTTCTAAAACAACAAGTGGATGAGCTAACCACTGCCAAGAGGAAAGCTGAGATGGATATAAAACAGTTAAAACTGGAAATGAATTCTGTCCAGCTTCAAAAAACTACAGCAGAAGAGAAAGCTTGTCAACTGAAAAAGCAATTAGATGAGACAAATGATAAAATGAAACAAATGAAAGTGGAAATAGAGCTAAAAAGTCAGACAGACCAAAGCTATATACAGCAATTGAGAGGACTTGATAGGAAGGAGGCCACAGATCTTAAGATTAAAATGAATTTTCAGGAAGAGTTACAATCCCTTCAACATGAGAAGCTTTCATTGGAACAGAAAATACAGATGCAGACAACTGAGTTGACTGATTTAAGGCAGAAAGTTAAAACTCAGCAGGAGCAGCTCCTGTACAGGGAAAAGTCTGACCAAAGCAGCCACCAGAAAGCACTGTTTCTGGAGGAAGAAATAACAAGGAAAAAAAATGAAATAGGAGAGTTAAAAAAGAAAGTGGACGAGTTTACGAGATCTCAAGCAAAAACTGAAATTAGCATTAAACATTTAAATTCACAAGTCACTTCTCTTCAAAAAGAGAAAACGGCAGTGGAGCAAAGAACGCAGTCCTACAAGGGTGATACAGACAGTCTACGGGAACAGCTAAAGAAAAGCCATGAACAGTTGGTTCAGCATACAAAAGCTGAAAGGGAAAATCAAGAGCAAATTCAAAAACTTCAAGTGGATTTGGTAAAGAGTAACAAGTGGTCAGAAACCCTGAAAGAAAAACTGGAAGAGCTTACCAAACTGAATAATGAGACAGATTCACTCATTAGAAAAGTAAAAACAGACTCAGAAAAACTGTCTCTGGAGAAAAATACTATACAGCAAAACAATACTGTTTTACAAGCCCAAGTTGACACTTTTAAAGAGCAACTAAAAATCACAAGTGAGCAGTTGCACAAGCAGACAAGGACTGAACAAGAACTGCAAAGCAAAGTAAAAAGATTGGAAGAGGACTTAACCAAATCCCAGAACGTGGTCAGTGAATTTAAGCAGAAGTGTGATAAACAAAGCATTACCATCTTGAATACTGAGAAAGAGATTAGAAGCTTAAAAGCTGAACTGAACACTTCTACTGTTGAAAAGAAGTTGGGTGAGCAGAAATTCCAGTTGCATGAAGGTTATCAACAAGAGCTCAGTAGTAAACTGAAGAAGGCACAGGAAGAACTACAGAAGAAGGTCACAGAAGAGCAGCTAGCACAAAAAAAGTTTGCACTGCTTCAGGAAGAATCTATGAGGTTTAAACAATCTGCAGATCAATTTAGGCAGAAGTTTGAAAAATTAATGGAATCCAGCTTGACATCTGAAAAAGATGTCACACAGTTGAAACTTGAATTGGTCACTGTTCAGCAAAATAGGAATATGGCTGAAGAGAAAGTTAAGTTGCACCAAATGGAAATTGCAGACCTTCAGGAAAGATTGCAGAGATGCCGTGAGCAGCTGCAACAGGGAAAACAAACAGAAACAGATCTTCATCAGAAGTGTCGAAAACTGGAGGAAGAATTGGAGGTTCAAAAGCGTATTGTTGAAAACTTAAAACACAGGGTAGATATACAGAGAAACAGCCACATACACCAGCTGAATTTGCTTCAGAATGAGATTCAGCAGAACAGTAGTATCACGAGTCCTTTGTTAAAACCGGACCTTGAGAAAGAGAACAGATTTAAATATACATCAGCAAATTCTCCACGTGATTTTGAGCAGTTTCATGAAGGGCCAATAAAATCTCCTGTGCTGAGGCGGAAAGAGGAGGTACATGAAGGACCAATAAAATCTCCTGTGTTGAATCGGAAACAAGAGATACATGAAGGGCCAATAAAATCTCCAGTGTTGAATCGGAAACAAGTGGTACATGAAGGGCCAATAAAATCTCCTGTGTTGAATCGGAAACAAGTGGTACATGAAGGGCCAATAAAATCTCCTTTGCTGAGGCGGAAACAGGAGGTAGAGAAAGAAATGAATGCTCCATTGTTTAAATCTGAACGAACTGAAGAAAAGCTACAGGTGGATGGTAGTTGCACTGATACAGTGCAGAAGGAACTGCAGTTTCATTTGTCAAGAATGAAGCAATCATTGGAAGATGGTGAAAACAAGCCATCCTTCACAGAATATGTTTCTCAAACAAGTAGTGAGTTTCAGATATCTATTGAAGACATTAACCCTTTCAGAACAATTTCAGAGTTTGAAACCATAAGAGAGAAAAATCTTCAAAATGCCAGGCAAACCATTAGAGATCAAGAAGAGAATCTCGAAAAGGAACTACTGAAGCTTGACCTTCCTTTGGAGGTACATATTCACTGATTACTCACATTTTGGGTGATGGTATCTTTCCTCTCAGACTATATTATTCTTTTTTTCTCCTCTCCCTTTAAAAATGGGAAATTCTAAAGACTTTTCCATGCTGAGCAGATAATGACAGAATAGTTCTTAAGTATGTTTAGGAGAAGCTCATGTTATTTACTGATTAAGTAGATGTGCAGTATGACTTCACCAAGAGTGTTTGGTTAGCAAAATACAGTCAATAATATGCTAAACACTTGTTACTGCACATTATTTTTCATAGCCCCATTATTTCCAGTGAGGCCTGTTTCCTAATAGTGTTCACCAACGTGTATTAGTGCACAGTATTGCACATCGTACTAAGATAAATAACCCCCAATGACTATTGGCTCAATGGCAGAGTTCTTTAATGTCATAATTCTTCATTGTACTTTACCTTGTTTTGTTGCTGTCTAATTTTAAAGAATAAGACATTTTCAGTAAATTGATAATAGTCCTGCAACTATTATACTTTCATGTTTAATACCATTATGTTTCTAGACTATAGCTACTGCAGCAGAGAAGTTAAGTATAAGCGCATTTTATTTATAATTATAAAAAAAGAGAAAAATATAATGAATCCATTGGCCTATGATTAATTATAAGGCAAATGAAGTGCCTATCATGACTGGCCACTATTGATGGTATCATAGTCATACTAAGGGCTTTGTTGTTCAGTGTATATTTATTTGAGTCCTTTGCTTCACCTTTGTACAAGTCTAGAATTATTTATTCAGAATTGACACTGATTCGTCTCTATCTTCCCACTTTCTAAAATGACACAGAGAAACATAAATGTGTAAAATAATGTAGTCTCCATATTGTATTTATACCTCACTGTGTCATACTCCGATTTACAGAGAATGAAGAACAAACAGTTTGACCTTCTTGTTGAAGTCACAACAGTAAAGCAAGAAAAAGAAATACTTTTAAATAATGAAGACAGAGTGTTGGAGGAGCACAAGCTTTCTGAAGGATTTAAAAGAGGCGATTTTCCTAAATTGAACTACATTTTTTCTGAACAAAAAAATTTCAGAGATTCTGATAAAGCTCCTTACAGTTATTCCTCAGGCGACGATCAGTTTAAATTTCAGGGGCTCAGGCACAAAGTGACTGCCAGGCAGCTAGCTGAAGCTAAGCTTCTGGACACGAAGACCATGGAACAGCTCCACTTAGGACTGAAGTCTGTTCAGGAAATCCAGAGAGCTCTCGACAGGTTGTTATCTAGACCTACTGCAATAGCTGGGCTGTACGTCGACTGGAGCAAAGGAAGGCTCTCGTTTTCTGCAGCAGCAAGAAAGCAAATGATTGAGAAGATGATCGCAGTCGAGTTTTTAGAGGCTCAAGCCGAGACAGGTTTTATCATTGATCCCGCAACAGGCCACAAGTGTTCTGTTGAGGAAGCAGTTTTCAAAGGAATGGTTGATGAGGAATTTAAAGATAAACTACTTGCGGCAGAGAAAGCTGTTTTGGGATATTTACATCATTCTGGAAAAGTTATGTCCGTGTTTCAAGCCATCGAAGCTAGACTCCTGGAAAGGCAGAAAGGAAAACGTATCCTTGAAGCTCAGATTGCCACAGGTGGAGTGATAGACCCTGTTAGAAGTATTAGAGTCCCTCCAGATGTTGCTGTGCAACAAGGCTTGTTAAATCATACGACATTAAAGTTTTTGTATGAACCAGCTAGTAATGCAAAAGGTTTTCATCATCCCGACAATATGCAAGCCATGTATTATTATGAATTACTGAAAATGTGTCTGTTTGATGTAGACAGCAAATGCTTTCTTTTACCTGTTGGAAAGAGAAAAGTCACCAGTTTTTCTACAGAAAAGGCACATAAAATATCTGTAGTGGATATTAAAGCAGGAGCAGAAATGTCCAAGTATGAAGCATATCAGAGGGGCCTTGTTGATAAATTTATATACCTTGAGCTTTCAGAGCTTGAATGTCAGTGGGAGGAATCAACCTCATTTGATTCCTCTGGAAATTCATCACATCTCTTAACTGATCTTAAATCAGGGAGGCAGTTTAATTTAGATGAAGAATTAGCACGAGGCACAATAGACAAAACATTAGTCAGTAAATACAAGGATAATATCATCACAGCCACTGAGCTTGCAGATATATTGCTAAGCAGATCAAAAGCAAAGAAAGATCTGAACAGCCCGATTGCAGGATGTTGGATACCCGACACTAATGAAAGAATTTCACTTTTTAAAGCCTTGCGTAAAAACTTGGTGGATAGAATTACAGCTATAAGATGTCTTGAAGCTCAAGCCAGCACAGGGGGTATAATAGATCCGTCTACGGGGAAAAAGTACTGTGTGGCTGAAGCTGTGGCAGTGGGATTAATTGATCAACTAAGCGCCAAACAGATCCAGCAGTGTGAATTAGCTTTTACTGGACTCATTCACCCTGTAACCAAGAATGTTTTGCCAGCTGCTGAAGCCATGATCATGAATATGCTAAACAAAGATATTGGAAATCGTTGTTTGGAGTTCCAGTACATGACTGGTGGGTTGATAGATCCAGTATCTCATTCTAGGTTGTCATTGGAAGATGCTATTAGGAAAGGTATTATTGATGCCATTACAGCCACAAAACTGAAAGATGAAAAATTGTTCATCAAATGCCTAACATGTCCTAAAACAAGAAGGAAGTTGTCATATAAAGAAGCCTTGGAAAAAGCTGCCTTTGATTGCCACACAGGACTACGATTGCTGGAAGTAAACCAACCCCTTGGAACGGGAATTTCTAGTCTATATTTTGTTTCATAATTTAAAACAAAAAAAACCTCCCCACCAATCATAATTGTGTATTTGCAAAACAACTTAGTAATGCTAGCAATTAGTGTATATATTTGTTAAATAGTGCATTATCTGATGAAGCATTAATAGCATGCATTTGATATTTTTGTCATTGGAGTAGCCCCAGAAGATGCAGCGTTTCTTGATTTGATGGAGGCAGTTGTTACGAATATATCCTAAAATTGTCACTTATTGCTGAAGCCATTACAATACTAAAGTAAAATGCCCTCAACATTCTACTTACTGTGTTCTGACATTTTTTAAAAAAGCAAACTTATTTTCTTGATATTACCAAAGTTATTTTACAAATTGCAGTACATATATCATTATGCACATACACTTATATATGTGCAAATTAAAAAGGCAAATGTTGGATTTGAAATTCTTAATGGTATAAATGATATGTGTTCCTCCTCGATTTCTGGATCCTTGCCACTGCCCATTAGATTCAGAGCATGGAATTTGATTGTTTTATGGGATTTCAGTAATAGGTAGATTAATGAAACATACATTAAACTCTTCCTATCGACTAATATTAATTGGGAATGATTAAGCAGAAATACTGGAAAAGGTGCCATAGTAGTACAGATGTATACTGGATAAATACTATAAATTCAGAATATACTGTATGTTTTATGGGAAATGGTTTCTTTTTGGATTTCTCTCTCTCTTTTTTTTTTTTAAATGTTGTCTTTAATCAAAGAACATCTTGCCTCTAAAGTCTGTATTATGTTATCTCAGAAGAGTACACAAATATATTCCTACCAACATTGACTACAGAAGTGCAGTGCTAATGCAAAGGCAGCAGCTCATTCATGCGTTAAGCTTTCTGAAATAAAATCATTTCAGTTTTGTTTTATTGAATACTGGCCTGAAGACTAAACTGTTTTGTGCATAAGGTCCATGTGCCGTACCATGCTTCAACAGGTGGAACGTCTTTGAGCACTGATCTGACCGGGTAGCATCCTTTTCATGTTTCTAATAAATAAATTGTTTTAAATAAAAATAATCCCTACCCTGCTCAAAATGCAGCCATTGACAGAGAAGGAATTTTTTTTCCCATGGTTTTCTTGTTGTTCTGGATGTACTTTCTATCATTTCAGCATTTTATTTCAAACAATTGTTTACAATTGATATTGCTTGCCAGAAATCATTTGAAGAGGAAAAGAAAGAACGTGTTGAGAAAACTGGGGAATTACTGAAATGGGTATCAAATGTCAAGAAAGCCATGAACGGAGAAGGAAGAGGAGGCGAAAAGGCAGAAAAGGCAGCTTTTTCTAGGCAACAGGTATTGAAAGTTGTTTTATTGATAGATTGCCTTGCTCTGGGCTCTGTGCGTTGGTTTTTATGACAATTATTGTAAACGTTGTCCTGTCCATGCTATAGTAATTCATTCATTCCATGAATATAATGCTGCTATTCAATTTTAGCAGTGGATAATGCGGATAAGTCAGCACTAAATGCAGATATAACTGTACATAAATAAAAATATATGCAGTCTTCTTGTCCAAATATTTTTTTTCTGTGTTTAAAGAATAGGGAATGCCTTTTGTAAGTAAGACATGTATCATCAAAAAGAAAGCAATTGAAGAATGTAGTTAAGCAAATATAGCTCTTAGAAAGTTTGTTTGCCATTTTATATTCCCCATAGCACTTCCAACTTGGATGAACTGCTGTCAAACCAGCTCAGAATCTCAAAGTCAAGAAGCATTACAGTTTTCTTTGCTGTATTGACCCTTATGTTTACTATGGTCCTATGTAAATAAGTGATACATAAAGCAGTTGGCAGGCACTGAAGGGTTATGTCTGTATTTTGTTAGTATTTTAAGAAAAATGGTTCTTAATTAGCTAATTCGCTCTAAGACACAATCCAGCAGCAAGCCTGCCATCTAATTTCTGATCATATTCACATTACCATGTATGATCTGCAATAACATTTGCAAAACTCTGTACCAACGGGTTTAAAATTAATCTAAGGTCTGTTGAAATATGTAACATTTTTTACAATAATTTCTTCTATGAGTTTTATTGTTGCTGGATTTTTTGATGCAATTATTGTCTTATATATTTTGAGGTAGTGCGGTATATATTCCATTTATTTTCTCAAAGATTCAAAAACTATAATTTCAATATAAAAAAAAATATTATTGTAATGGTTTGTATCCAAGGCCCAGTGCTTAAGTTCTGTATTCTGTCTCTGCTTATTCAGTCCTGGGTCTCTCTTGAGATTACCAGTTGTTAGATAGCTATGTGTTAAGGCCTCCAAAAATCAGTCGAACAATAAAACTAGATTTATGTACTGGTGGACCTTAAGATGGCTAGAATCTTTGCTCCAGAGGAGAAAAAAACAGTTCTGAATAAGTGCTTTTTTTTTTTTCATATGAATCCAATCCCCTCTGAATTGTGAATAATCAAGGTAATATGATCCTGAATGAGAAGGTTGCCACATATATGAACCATGAATTATTGGAAATTGGAATATAGTTTTAGATCTTTGAGATGTTGTAGTACAAAAGCTTTCAAGACCTCACAGAAGAAGAATCTTGAAAGGGAAGCGTATGTACTACAACATCATTTTTTTGGCTCCTTAAAGGGTATTACAACCTTCAAGAGATTTCACTTTTCTCTAGAACCAATGCAGCCACTAGAATGCTACACTGCTGGATCACTGAGGAAAATACAATAGAAATAAGTGCTCCAGTCCCCTGCCCAGTCATCCCAGTTTCTACCCTTGCTTCAGAACAATCTTCCCATTTTGTACTGCTGCTCTCAGGTGATCAAGTGAGGGCATTTTTCCAGGCTCAAAGTGTGGGGACTGGAAGAGAGACAGGCAGGCAGAGTAAACTTAAATAAACGCTGTCAGGATTGATAACATGGAGATGACTGACTTTTGCTTCTGTTGCAATGCAAAATCAGAGGTCTACAAAAGAAAGGAAGAGAGACCTGATTGAAAATCATTGGGAACTGACTCCGGAGGGAAGGGCCAATAAGTGTTTTGAGTGCATCTGTTGCCTTCCACAGCACAGAGGAAAATGAAAACAGTAAATTCAAGCATATGCAGTGCATAAAATAATGCAGTCTTTGTTTTTCAGAACATGCAGAGGAATTTAATTTGATTCATTTAGGAATGTAATTAAACTAAATTGGTAATTCAGAACATCTGCATATCTTTTGTCTTCCCATGTGATTCAGCAGAAGATATGCAAAACAAAGCACCATTTATTGATTGAATCTTCTGAGCTCTGAAATTAAACAAAAATCAACTACCGCAGCTTAGCATACCAAGGCTTACATCTAGGGCTTTTATTTTTAGGTGTTTATAAACTGTAAATGTAGGTGTTTACCAACTAATTAGGGTTTCTTTGAGAGTACAAAAATTGATGTGGGTTCGCAGCACAAATGCTGTTTGCTGGGTACCTTTTCTGGTTGAATCAAATCCATACATTTCTGTCGTCAGTGCAGAAAAGGTGCAAAAGCAGAGCGGGGGATCCAAGGTAGGCAAAAGGAAGGTTGGAGAGTTCTAGGGGAAATGCTGTTTTTCCACTCCTTATCAAGAAACATGTATTTTATTCTTGTTTTCACATGGAGGGGTGGAGAGAAGGGGTGGGATTGTTTTATCAGTGCTTATCAGTTAAAACCTAAAATCTGAAGCCTTAGCTATATTCTAAAATCATAGAATCACAGAAGAAGAAAGCTGGAAGGAACATCAAGATGTCATATAATTCCTCCTGCTTATCTGCAATACTTAAATTATCCTAGACAGATGTTTCTCCAACCGGCTCTTAAACTCTCCAAAGATTGAGATTCTAGCCAACTTGTTAAAGTGTGTTTCTACCATTACTGTAGCAAAAATTTTCCTACTATCTAACCTGAATCTCCCCTGATACAGTTGATATCCATTTCTTTTTGTCATATCCATACTTGAGATCATGAGCAAATTTTCTTTATATATTTGACTATTACTGTTATTTGCTTTTTCATCTCTGATCTAAATACTGATCCTTTTAACTTTTTCCCAACCTTCATAGACCTCATTTTTGTGGCTTTCCTTTATTCCAGTGGTCATCACTATTTTTCAAGCAGGAGTCAATTTCGATCCAGTAGGGCTTCAGCTGGGCTGAGTTGGGGAGGGCTGCCTCTCTCTGATGTCACACCTGACCTGGTGCATGCCCCCCCCCCCCAATATCACAGCTAGGCAGTCCCCCTTACAATGATGCGACTCCTCTCCCTTTGTTACGCATAGACTGCTCCTCTTTCTCTTGGTTCCCCTTCCCAGCATTCCCCCATCTCTCTCTCTCTTGCGCTTCCTCCTCTGCTCAGTACCCTCCACGTCTCTCCAACATCCACAGTGTCACTTCTCTTTCCTCCCCCCAGAATCTCTTTCTTACCCATTCACATACACTCTCTCAAATGCTCTATGCCACACACACACACACACACTTAGTTTCTGACAACAGTCTCCCTGTAACCGTGTGAAAATAATATTTGTATTTACCTTGGTTGGTGGGGGTGGTGCTCCATGGAGAGGTCCCTTGAGAAGGGGAATGAAGGCATCCTCAGAGAGGGCTGTGGAGACCCTGATGAAGAAGGGTGGGGACGGCCTTGAAAATTATTTTTATTATTTTCTTTCTTTGCCACAACACGAGTAGCTGTTATGGCCCACTGCGGGGACAGAGGCAAGACCGAGTCAACAGAGAGAAGCTGTGGGAGATATTCCCTTTGGCTCCTGCCGCTATCAGTGAGAGGAGGGGGGCATACTGAGGTGGCCGGAGCACTGCTGAGCCACTCCTGCTGTTGTTGTGCTGCTGTGCTGGGGGAGGCACGGTGGCATCATGAGCGGCTGTGAACCTGGGTGTGAAGGCCGGGGGTCACAGCACTGCTGGGGCAGCAGGCTCCAGTCTGCTTTACAGTGCTGAAGATTTTTCCCTAGCCCTTAAAAGAAATTTGGATGCGAACAGGCACACGAGGTCTGCATTGAAGAACACTGCTTTTTCTTTCTGAAAATCTCCATGTATTTCTTGAAATGTGATGTCCAGAAAATCTTTAAATTTACACTAAGAACAAAATATCCAATGAAAAACTAACAGGTACAAGATAGCTATAAAATAAAATGATTTAAAAAAAAAAAAAAAAAAAAGGATGTTTAACTTTATTTTAAAAAATATCTTTTTCCCATTGTAGACCTCTCACCTGGGCAGTTTTCCTAGGTAATTATAAAGAATGCACATAATTTCACTTGGAAAATGAGTGTAAAATCCATGGGTGAAATCTGTCTGCAGACGTGTCACCAACGCAGCAGTTACAAAATGAACCTCAGCTGTGTAAAATACCTCGGGCAGCATTATTGGTTGAATATCTTCAGCTGCTTCCTCTTAGAACATCTTTTTTTCTAAAAAGAAAATGATGTTCAGGCCTGCTTAACCGCTTCTGAATTTCACAGAATAGAAGCCAACGTGAACTATTGAAACCCTGCTTATAAAGCTCAGTCAGAGGCATGGCAAAGTCTTCCCATACAAAAATACCAAAAAATGCTTCTGTTGGAGAGGTTAGGGGTTCAGTGGTCACTGGACACAGATCTAAAAGTTGCGATTCGAGAATTGTGATCCATGAATCTCCAGAGCGGCGAGCCATGCTTGTTTCAGTTTTGCAATTCTGCTGCTTTAACAAGCTAAGAAAACCAAATCAGTTCTTTTCCACAGAATGAAAAAAGAGGCAGCCTCACTTCATTAATGGTAATTCAAAAGGATGCATGTAAGTCCCCTCCCCCACTGCGGATAAAGTTACGCGGGCAGTGTCACTCCATGTGTAAATTTACTTGCACGCAGGAAGGGCAATTTTTTTAAAAGCCCATTTCCATGGGTAAAGCCCAGTTTGAAAGTCTCTTCTTTATCTGTGTCTCTGCATTTGGAAGATATGAACTGGATCTCAGGGCTATCATGAGAAATCTGGGGGCTGGCAAAGTTTTAAGAAAGGACTGACGGGTTTTGATGCTCAGACCTCCAAATTGAGGTCATTTTTTGCCCTTTAGAGGGTCACTTCTGGAACCGAAGAGGCGGATGGCTTTCCACCGTGACTTCAAAATCTTGAATCTCTTTTCCATGTTTAATGCTTTCTACTCGTGTAAACTTCTCTGTTTCCTCTCTTGCTGAGTGCTGTTACCACTCCCCACTTGTCTACAATTCTTATTTCTTTTCTCCCTGTTGGCCTTTTCATTGCTCTCCTGTAGCTCCCCAAGCCTGAAATATTCTTAGTTCATGTTCATATTATAAGATGTGTAAAGCTATTAAACTTACCTTAGATTGAACTAAAATCCTGCTTGTGCTTAGGCTTTGTATCCACGCGTATCTAAAGAGTTATAAATAGAAGTGAATTAACATCTCAGGTCTTTCATATAAGATAAAAATATTTTATCATTTTTTTTTAAGCTATGAAAGGAACCAGTGAGAGGAAATGTAAATGAATAAATTGTAATAAGGGTAGGGTAGTGGGAGAGTGAAAGAACAAGGGCTGCAGGAGGGTGATCGAAATAAAAGAGATAAAAATGTAATTAGGTGGATGCAAGAAGGAGAGCAAGATAAAGAAGAAAAATATCCATTTGTAGAAGTTTAAGCCATAAAAGGATTGGATGGTAATGGTGAAAATATTTGTGAGTGTGTGTATATATATATATATATATATATATATAAAATATCCTAAGGATCACGTCTGTTGTGATCTACATGTCAAAGGATATTTACCTCATGTCCTTGGGCCCTGTGCTGGGTTACACTTTCATGAGTTGCATCAGTATTTTTATTAAAACTTAATATATCCAAATGAAATTAGAGAAAAGCGGATGCCACTTGGATGCAGATTCAAAGCTGCTCTCTAAATTGGGTGGAGGGGAATTAGGGCTGGAGGGTACTGGAAGCCAATAGTAACAGGTGGGAGAGAGAAAAAGGGAAAAACAATGGATAAAGTGCGTAGCTTGCTGGGCAGACTTGATGGGCCATTTGGTCTTCTTCTGCCGTCATTTCTATGTTTCTATGAAAGAAGAGTGGCAGAAAAAAAAAATCCCCATTTTTTAAAATTGTAATACATGGCCTGTTTAATTGTATTGTTAAAAATGAACTAGATGTCTCTGTTGATAGAATAGAAGTAATGTAGAAAAAAAATGCTTCAGCATAGGACTGCTGATTAGGGTTAGATGGTCAGTAGCTGAGTGCGATGCTCACTATTTATTATGTTCCTTAACATAAAATAAACAAGGATATTGTGGGCAAGATAACTGTTATCATAGTTACCTTTGTAATAATGATGAATAATGAGATAAGGCTTTCCATAGGTATGTACTAAAATGCGATACTTATATGATATTTGTAAAACCATTTGGAGGATGGCTTTTAAGTGCAGATCACATGAGAGAGAAAAGCCCCATCTGATTTGGGAGACTTGTTTCAATATCACAGAGTCTCTCATTGTATTCTGGCTGCAGCAGTAGAGCCAAAGCGAAGAAAAAAGAGAGAACCAGAGAGATGAAAGAGATACAGGAGCATGTGCTTCTGCAGGCCTCAAATACAGAGGAGGCCACATAGGCCTCCACACAGACAGGAATTTTAGGCCTTGGGCCTATCAATAAGTGTGTTATGGGGGAAACCATGACTTGATGTTAATAAGTCAAGCCATGACTAATGATGGCCCTAATGTTAACCTGGTTATTGGGAAAGAAGAGGGATGTCCACTCATTCTAGGATCCCCCACTTTCCCCAAACTCCAAAAACAATCAGACTATATATGACCTTCCATAATAGGTTTTTTTTTCTTACACAACATAGATGCAAAACCAGTGGCAAGGATCATATATAAATGAAATGTATATTATGTACAACAAAGGACCTGCTTTTCAAAAGCGTTTAAACACTTAAAACTGGGTTTTACATGTGTAAACGCACTTTACCCATATGAATGGGCTTCTGAAAATTACTAGCATATGCACCTTTGTATTGCCAAAAGGTTTACTGGTTTTTGAAAATTGCTACAATAGTATGTTACATTTACATGCTTAATTCCTTTGAAAATTTACATGAAATCTAGAAGAACATATGCAAGGCACAATCAATGAACTTTTACAGTGACCATGGTAGGGAACTGCTGCTTCAGAAAAACAAAGCATATTGCCTGACTGCTCTCAGAAGTAGCGCATAGTTCATGGCATTTCAGAGACTTAGAGGTAGATCTTAAATAAGTACGCCGGATTTTATAAGATACGCGTATAGCCGCGTGTATCTTATAAAATCCGGGGTCGGTGTGCGCAAGGCTGCGCAAAATCGGCAGCCTGCGCGCGCCGAGCCGCGCAGCCTGCCTCCGTTCCCTTCGCATCCCCCCACCTTCCCCTCCCTTCCCCTATCTACCCCACCCCCCAGCCCTACCTAAATCCCCACCCTACCTTTGTTGTGCAAGTTACGCCTGCTTGAAGCAGCGTAACTTGCGTGCCGCCTCGGCATCCCCCGGCACAGGCCGCAGTGCCGGGGGACTCGGGACTGCCCTCCCTGCCCGCCCCCGAACCATCGCCACGTCCCCGGACCCGCCCCGGACCGCCCCCTGACCCCGGACATGCCCCGGACACACCCCCTCCTGCCCCTTTTACGAAGCCCAGGGACTTACGCGCATCCCGGGGCTTTGCGTGTGCTGGCGGCCTATGCAAAATAGGTGAGCCGGCGCGCGAGTGCCCTGCGCGCGTAAATCCGGCAGCATTTACGCGCGCAGGGCTTTTAAAATCTAGCCCTTAGTATATCGGTGTCTCTCCTGAAGCAGATGTGTGAAATATGGATCCATGTTGGGATTGTCTACAAGTAAGATAAGTTAATGAATCTATTGGCTTTTGGACGTTCATGAGAAATATTTTCACTTCGAAAAATATTTTGGTTTTTTTTTAGTTTAGATGTGCACTTTTTGACACTGAAGAGTTGGGACATTTATTAAGAACAATTGGACCTATGATTACTACAGCTCTGACCTTACACTATTTGATTTAAAAGCCTGGGTCTGGCATATGATGTTTCACTCCATAAAATTTAAAATATAGTTTTGGATTTTTTCATTGTTTACTATACTGGATGGAACATGGCCTCCTTTCTCCAGTCTTAGTTTGAATAGCCTATGACTTAGCTGCCTTCTCCTGAAGTAGTTGATTGCAGTTTTTGTACCTCTTCTTACTGTGATCCACAGTATTCCAGGACCACCTCAAACTACTGACAGCCATCGCACTCTCTTCTCACAAATTGTTCTTTGCTAATATTGTTTCCAAAAATACTGAATGGTGATGCATTTATTTAATTTTTGATTTAGCTTGCACTTTTCATTGGTAGCTCATAGTGAGCTACAGTGCAGGTACAGTAGGTATTTTAATATCCCCAGAAGGCATGCAATCTAAGGGCCTCATTTAGTAAGCATTTCTTCCATAGAGACAGAATGGTACAAAAGCCTTAGTAAATCAGGACCTAAGTTTGTACCTGATCCAGTCCAGGGTGAAGTGACTTGCCCAAGGCCACAAGGAGCATCAGCAGTATTTGAATCTTGCCTTCCCTGGTTCTCAACCTGCTGCTTTAATCACTGGGCTACTCTACCAGTCCAGGACCTTGTCAATAAGATGGCCATTCTTCTCCATGCTGAACTGGATGTTTTATATCCTCGGTCTGGTTTGGAGTTTCAAGACATTACTTACTTCCTGTGATACCACTTCTGCATTCTGCAGTTCCTGTGGCTGAGGGTGCCTCTCAGGCTCTGTTTCTGTCCACTCCCTGCAATCCTTTCCACCTCTTTCTCCTCAGTCTCTTTTTTTTCCTGCTTTCCTCCCTATGTGTTTCTTGAACTCTTCTGCTAAACTTCCCTCCTCTTCTTTCCTCCTCTTCACTTACACTACTTTTGTGCACAAATACTCAACCCCTTTCATGCTCCATCCTCACTCAACCCATGCACATGCAATTTCAGCTTCAATACTCCAAAGACAATGAAGACCAAGAAGACAAACAAACACAAACTTTAGACTTCCATGCAATCAATCATTCCAGCATGCAAAGACAAGCCAAAAGGAAGGGAATCAGTAAAGAAACAGACAAGAATAGAATCAATAACTCCTCTCCCCCTTTCTCTAAACTGAAATCTGTCCTCCAAGACTGGGTTTATTAGCTGTCCTCGCCCTCTCAACACTCAAAAAAGTGGCCAGGAAAGTCTGATGTTTTTGTACTTTTCTTGAAGGTCAGTGTTTCATGTAATATTTAGCTTTTCTCACATGGTCAAAATACCAGATAGAAACATAGAAACATAAATATGATGGTACAAAAGGACCAAATGATCCACCCAGTCTGCCCAACAAGCATATGCTGCACTGTGCAAGTTACTCCCATGCTTATCAGTTTCCCAGACCGTAAAAGTCAGACCCCTCAGATGCTGTTTGAATCCAGTTTCTCGTAACCGTTGCCGTGAAAGCAGAGAGCAATGTTTTGAATTGCATCAAAATTATCAGGTTTAGTGATTAATGGTAGTAAGTGTCGCATCAGCTAGTTATCCCCATGTATATTTGTTCCCCAAATCATTAAAGTCAAGGCCCTCGGTTGCTGACTGAATCCAATTCCACTTTTATCACTGCTGTTGAAGCAGAGAGCAATGATGGAATTGCATTAACAGTTTCAAGGCTTATTTGTTAAGGGTAGCAATTGCCACACCAGCAAGTTTTCCCCAGTTACCCCCATGCACTCTTTTCTTTATTTCCAACCTCTAGCCTTTAGGGATCCTCAATGTTTATCTCATGCTCCTTTGAATTCCTTCACTGTTTTCGTCTTCACCACCTCTTCCGGAAGGGCATTCCGGCATTCACCACCCTCTCCGTGAAGAAATATTTCCTGACATTGGTTCTGATTCATCCTCCCTGGAGTTTCATTTCATGACACCTAGTTCTATTGATTTCTTTCCAGTGGAAAAGGTTTGTCGATTGCACATCATTAAAATCTTTCAGGTATCTGAAGGTCTGTATCATATCTCCCCTGCACCTCCTCACTTTCAGGGTATAAATATTCAGATCCTTCCACCTCTCCTCATAAGTTTTCCAATGCTGACCCCTCACCATTTTGGTCGCTCTTCTTTGTACCGCCTCTATCCTGTCTTTATCCTTTTTGAGATATGGGCACCAGTATTGAACGCAGTACTCCAGGTGAGGCCACATCAAGGACCTCTACAAGGGCATTATCATCTCTTTTTTTTTTTTTTTACTGGTTATTCCTCTTTCTGTGCAGTCCAGCATTCTTCTGGCTTTAGCTATCGCCTTGTCACATTGCTTTGCTGTCTTCAGATTATCAGACACTATCACACCAAGGTCCCTCTCCTAGTCCGAGGGCTTTAGTCTTTCACTGCCCATTACATAAAGCTCTTTTGGATTGTCGCATGACTCTGTACTTCTTGGCTTTGAATTCCAGCTGCCAAATCTTTGACCATTCTTCAAGCTTTCTTAAATCACTTTTCATTCACTCTACTCCTTCAGACATGTCCACTCTGTTGCAGATCATAGTATCATCCGCAGATAGACAAACTTTTACCTTCTATTTCTTTTGCCAGGTCGCTCACAAAGATACTGAACAGAATCAGTCCAAAAACTGATCCCTGTGGCACTCCACTTAACACTGTTCTTTCTTTAGAGTAGGTTCCATTTATGATTACACGCTGACCCTGTCAGGCAACCAGTTTGCACTCACTCCCAAGCTTCTCATTTTGTTCATGAATCTCCTATGTGGGACCATATGAAAAGCTTTACTAAAATCCAAGTAAATCACATTGAGCACGCTTCCCTGATCCAATTATTTAGTCACCCAATCAAAAAAATCAATCAGATTTGTCTGATAGGACCTTCCCCTGGTGAGTCCATGCTGCCTCGGATCAAATAACCCACTGGATTGTAGATAGTTCACTATCCTTTCCTTCAGCAGAGTCTCCATTAATTTTCCCACCACCGAGGTGAGGCTAACCAGCCTGTAGTATCCAACCTCCTCTCTGCTCCCACACTTGTGAAGCAGGACCACCACTGCTCTTCTGCAATCTTGTGTCACAACTCCCATTTCCAGGGATCTATTGAACAAGGTCCTTCAGTGGATCTGCCAGCACATCATTGAGCTCCCACAGTATCCTGGGATGTACCTCATCTGCCCCATGACCTTGTCCACTTTTAGTTTTCCTAGCTCTTCCCATACATACCCTTCTGTAAATGGAGTTTCATCTACTCCACCTCCATCCACAGTCTTGTCAACTAGCGACGGTCCTTTTCTAGGGTCTTCTTTAGTGAACAAACTGAAGTATTTGTTTAATATTTTGGCCATTTCTTTGTCTCTCTCCACACATTGATTTTTGTCACCTTTCAATTTCACTATACCACTTCACACTTTTCTCCTTTCTCTGATATATCTGAAAAATGTTTTCTCACCTCGCTTTATTTCTTTGGCAATCCTTTCTTCCACCTGACTATTTGCTTTCTTGATTTCTTTCTTCGTCTCCCTCAGTTTCATCAGATATTCTTCCCTGTGTTTCTCTTTATGGGATCCTTTATATTTCTTGAATGCTGTTCTTTTCGCTTTTATTTTATCAGCCACCTCCTTTGAGAACCAGATTAGTTTCTTATTTTTCTTACTTTTGTTTACTTTTCTAACATATAGATTTGTTGCCTTTATAATTGCTCCTTTTAGTTTGGCCCACTGTTGTTCCACCTCTCTTATTTTCTCCCAGTCTTCTAGTTCTATGTCCAGGTATGTCCCCATTTCGACAAAAAACGTATTTTTGAAATTCAAAACCCAGGTCTTCGTGTGACCTCTCAGTATCCTATTTGCGTTATCAAACCATACCATTTGATGATCACTGGTGCTGAGGTGAGCACTCACCCAGACATTAGAGACATCCCCATTAGTGAGCACTAGGTTGAGTAGAACTCACTCCCTCATAGGTTCCAGTACCATTTATTTGAAAAGAGCTCCTTGCAGGGCATCCGCTATCTATCTACTTCTGGTAGATTCCGCAGAAGGGATTCTCTAGTTAACGTCTGACAGATTAAAATCTCCAACAATCAGCACATCTCCTTCCTCCCTTGTGAATGTCTTTGAACAGATCTCTGTCTAGTTCTTCCATTTGAGTTGGATGCCTGTAAATCATTCCAGTAAAAATGGATACACCATCACATTTTTTTAGGACAGCCCATATTGCTTCTTCTCTATCCCACATTCCTTGCAGTTCAGTTGCTTGAATATTGTTTTTACTATATCTAAGTGGAGATAATCAGTTCAGGTTATCCTCAATCTATCCCTCAATATTACCTGAATCACCTATATATTCAAACAGGTGTTGCTGTCCAACTCAAACTTATTCAAAATTGATTTTGAAAAATTTATTAAGAGGATGGATGGATGGAAGTTTCATAAATTTTTTTTTTTTAGTAGAAATCATTTTTATTAATAAAAAGGTAAATATCACTCACCAAAGTGTACAATAAAAGTCTGAATCAGTCATATATGTATATTTGGAAACATGCCAATAGACAACAACAAACAAAGAAATACTTACCCCAAATCCCATCTCTCCCTTCCTATCATCCACATGTGATAATTTTCCCGAGACAATTTTAATCTCCATTATACCCTCATGCCTGGGTTCGAAGGCACCATAAGGTTCCCGGCTTGATACCCTTTGAAATTTGTCATACCAGCTTAGTCTCAACTATTCCCTATCCCCTGGCTTAAACCATCGAACTTTGCAAAATTCAAACAAATAGAACTGTAACCGCCCCCCTTGGAAGATATGGGAGAGTATTTAGACTGGATCACATTGGACATTTTGGAAACATGGAGAAAAGAGGAGTGTATTTAGAACGGATCACATTGAAAACTTTAGAAACATGGAGAAAAGTGATATTGAATATTTGGGAGCTTAATTGCAAATTTTCAATGTGGTTTGAATTAGACTCTAATTGAGGAATAGTGGGGATTGAATGATAGGGTTTGATATTTTGGGTGTTTGATATGGGGATTCATTTATGGCGATGTATGAATGTGTGTGATTTTACGTGTGAGAGGTAGGGATATATGGAGTGATGGAGTAATAATGGATGAGTGATTTTGTATGGTATTTTGTAACTTTTTTTTTTCCATTTAAAGTTTTATTGAACCATTAAATGAATCATGTCCACAGTAAATCGAATCATATTAAATGGTATACATCACAACATTGATGACGGAAGTTTCATAAATTTTATACGGCACTCACCATCATGCCTTCATCCGTTTAATCATTAACACCCTCCATTTTTTTAAGAATATATTTTCTAATATTTTGAGTGTGACTCCAACACCTGGTGATAAATTTAGGAGGTGTGCACACACGGATAAGTTTTTAAATATAAGAAAAAAGTGAAAAAGTTAATAAAATAAAAGTATGAGTTACATGCAGGTGTTGGAGTCATACTCAAAATCAATTTTGAATAAGTTTGAGTTGGACAGCAACACCTGTTTGAATATATAGGTGATTCAGGTAATATTAAGGGATGAATATTGTTTTTGACATAAAGAGCTACTCCTCCTACTTTTCTGTCCTCTCTGTCCTTCCTTAACAAGTTATAGCCCTGAATTGCCATATCGCAATCATGAGAATCCATGAACCCATACTCCATAACAGCAACAATGTCCAAGTCCACCTCCACTATTAGGGCCTGCAGATCTGTGATGTTATTGCACAAACTATGAGCATTTGTGGTCATAGGTTTCCAATTTTTTCCCTTTGATTTGTTGCACTTCCTAATCACCTTTTCTGCTTTTTTGAGCTGATTGATTTTGTTATTTTCTCCTCCCACTTCCTGTATTTTTTCCATGTGTTATTGTAATGGCCTAAGGTAGCTGAGGAAGGTGTGGAAAACATTTCACAGGATCAAGCGAAGCTTGAGAAATGGTCTAGAGTCTGGCAGCTAAGATTTAATGCTAAATAATGTAGGTTCATGCATTTAAAAGGGAATTTTATAAGCTCCACGTGTGCATTAATTAGGGGATATGCGAAAATGTGAGGCTAGCACATGCCAAGTGGATAAGTTGCCCATATCAATATGTAATGGCCACAGTGCACACATCTCTGAAATTTTCAAAAAGGGGCAGGGTGTAGGTGGGACATAGACATTCTGGGGTGTGAAGCTGAGATGTTTGCGGAAATACTTATAAGATCCGGCATGTGCCAAGGCCTCCTGTCACGTAAATTTACTTCTGATATGGATGCCATGTAAGTTATAAAATAAAGTTAAATAGGCAGATCTGTGGGGTTTTAAGGGTCCAGGATAACTATGGAGAGTGAAGGCTGTTAAACTAGGGACTTTTTGGAGGACCTATCTCTTAACTGGGCGAACTGGTGCTGAACTGGTAAAACTGAAAATGGTGTTGGCATGTGCCCCTTTTAAAATCCTCCGATTTATGCAGTAGAAGCATCATTTGCGTGCACTTGTGCGCTCCGACTTAAAATTTGGCACACGTGCACGCAGTCAGGCTATTTTATAACATGCGTGCATATATACATGTAAGTTCTAAAATAGCCGCATCTCTGGGCACGGGCTGACGAACACAAGTACACGTGCGCCCTTGCTCTAGTTTGAAAGTTAGCTTCCCTGGTTGCAAAAACTCGAGACTGTTACAGCATAGAAGGTGAAATTCTTTTATGCATGATATAAGAGCGGGATCTGGGAGAGATTGTATCTTTTGATCGTAAGGTGACCAAACAGGTGGATAAGACAATGGCAAAAGCCAGAAGGATGCTTGGGTGCATAGGGAAAGGAATGGTCAGTAGAAAGGAGGTGATTTTGCCCCTGTATAAGTCCCTAATTAGACCTCATTTGAAATATTGTGTATAATTCTAGAGAACACATCTTCAAAAAGATATAAACCGGATGGAATTTATTTATTTATTTATAACTTTTTATATACCGAGGTCCAATTAACAAGATTATCACTTCGGTTTACATTACAACCAGCAAAAATAACAGAGACAAAGTCTTGTTTTACAATGAACAGGGTAGAAGTAACCTGGATTAAAACAATGAACAGGGTAGAAATAACCTGGATAAACATAAAATGGGTGAAGCAAGTATAGAGAATTGGTCCAGAGTATGGCTACTAAAAAAGTGGTCTTCATTCTAAAGCATATGGGGACAGTCTTGAAGAAAGGCAGGATAGGGAAGATATGAAAGAGACATTTAAATACCTCCAAGATATCAATGCACAGGAGAGGTGGAACTAGGGTCATGAGATGAGGGTAAAATGGGAAGACTCAGGAGTAATCTTAGAGAATAATTCTTTACAGAGAGGGTAGTGGATGCTCCCAGTAGAGGTAGTGGAGAAAAGGACAGTTTCTGAATTCAGGAAAGCATGGGACAAGCACAAGGAATCTCTGAAAAAGTGATAGGGATTGTAGAGCTGATAAGCTTGTGTAGATAGGCAGACTAGATGAGCCATATATGGTCTTTTTCTGTCATTAAGTTTCTGCGTTTCTAAATTGTCAGCCTATATTCCGCCATGTGGTCTTTGTTTCTTGAATTTCTTCACTTGTGTATAGCTACATCTTCTCTTTGGAGGGCATTACTTATATGTGAACTCATGCGCACGTAATTTTTTAATAACAAATGTGCATAAGTTTCGACTCTGCTTCTTGGCATGTCTCTCGTTGGTGAGCATAAAAGTGCATGCAAAACTGGGTTATATACATGCTTTTATATGCACTAAGCCAGGGTCAATATTAGAACAGCATTCACATGTAGAAAACGGGGTTTTACATGTATAAATGGCTCTGAAAATTACTCTATTAAAGTCTATAATAATTTTAACAGCATTGTAAAATTCTTACTAAAAGCCTTTTTTTATGCATTTGGCTTCCATTTCAGTGCTTGAACTGTATGGGTTTTAAGCTACTTCAGATTTGTCAAACTGTTGTCATTCTAGTGTGTGACCTAGGCATGGTTGGAAGTTTAATAACGGAGCCATTTGGCTAATTGTGAGTCTGGAAAAACTGGAAAATTAAAATGGAAAAAGAAGAAGAGCATCATAGAAGCCTAATAAATTGTAAAGATGCTAGTGAAAGATATTACGAACAGATGAGACTTCCCTTTAGAGTAAAGCTCACATTAGCTAACTAACCCGAATTTGAGAGGTGTGTTTATGTTTGGGGGAGGGGGGGGAGGTGAGGTTTGGCTGATACAGAGCTTTAATTAGATGAGCAATTCAAAATAAAGCATTAGGCACTGTGATAAGTAAAGCCTGTGCAATGCATGACAATGCCATTCAAAGACTCTAGGATGTAGTTGGATGCATGTAGAGCCTGTGGGTACTTTAATTTCTTTTTGAGAAGAAATAAAAGCAGACAAGCAGAAAAATACCTTGCAGCACCCTTTCCAAAAAGGTTATATGATAAGAAGTATATAAGAGAGAGATAAAGGGCTCTTTATGGTAAATGAACAGAAGGCCCCCAAACAACTACAATTTCAGTTAGAAAATGGCAGCAGGCTCTTACTGCTTATGTATGATTCTGTTCTATTTTTGCATTGCACTTTAGTTGCCAGGCACTTGATGGAACATGCCTTTACTATATAATAGAAATACTCTTTCTCTTAATAGATTAGCAATTTGTACTGCTTCTGGAGAAGTTTGCGTATTTATTTATTTATTTATTTATTCATAGACATTTGATATTCTGCTTTTTACCAGAAATGGTCTCAAGGCAGATTACAACAGATTTAAAAACAGACAATACCATTTGAATTATTATACAGTTAGTATCAAATTCAGAGTTAGCTTATTCACAGTTGGCATAGCAGAATGTTGGGAGTTAGCTATCTGTTGGGAGTATCAATCAGATAGGAATTAGCAATCTGTTGTTATTTAGGAGAGTTGTGGGTGGATCCTTGGACCAGTGGCAGATGACCACGCCCCCGGGGGAGGATCCCGAGAGGGACCACCGGTCAGGCTCAGAGTTAGGAGATAGACACACACTAGTTCTTTTACTAAACAATATATTGAACTACCAGAGATGGCAGTAGTGAGATGGAATGCCCGGCTGGGCTGTAGTCCCTCAGATACTGGAACAGCGATCCCTGGAGGCTGAGCTGTAGAGAAAATGAAATATAGGGAGTAGGCAGGGTATGCAGAGTTCATGTACCGAACCTGATGGTAACACTCACACAATGTCCCATAGAAGCCCAGGAGCTGGAATGTATAGGCCCTCGAAGAGCGAATTCCTGGTTCCAGGGAAAGCTCTGAGAGAGCGATGGTAACTCACTGATGTAGTTGGCAGTGATGACTTCCAGGCAGAAGAGAATATGGAGCAAGTCTGGGAACGAGGGCCCTCGAAGAGCAAGTACCGGTTCCAGACTGTCACCTGAAAAACAAAGGAGAGAGCGAGGCCCCCAAGGAGCGGGTACCCCTGGTAAGTCCGAGGAGGCAGAGTAGCTTTGGTAGAGTAGCCCCTTGCTAACTCAATCTGTTAGCAAATTCTAAGACCTTATTTATCCGTCATGGGTGACGTCATCTCAGGGGGACACCCCTGAGTTTCGCGCCATCGCCGGTACTTCAGTTGGGGCTGTGCCGCGCTTGCGCCCCTAGGCCTCCAGGAAACATGTCGGGTTGCAGCGTCTAGCTGGTCCGGGGACACCGGAGGACTTCGGCAGAAGGATGCCGCGGCAGCCAATCTTCCCGCGGTCGAAGAGGAAGGCGCCAAAGAGGTAAGAAGGGCGGAAAGGGCATCGGGAACCGACGGACACAACAGTACCCCCCTTCAAAAGGCAATTTCCTCTTCGGGTACCAGGCTTAGGTTTTGAAGGATGGGCGAGGTGGAACTGACGAAACATCTCTTTGTCCAGGATTTTGGTCTGAGGCTCCCAAGAGATCACTTCAGGGCCGAAACCTTCCCACTTTAGAAGGTATTCAAAAGTCTTGCCTCTTTTATGAACATCCAGAATCTCTGTGACTTAGAGTTCTAATTTGTCTTCTGTATTGATGATAAGTGAATCTTGAGATATAGAAAATAGTTCACTAGGAATTGTATCATCTTCGTCTTGAGATATTGAAGAACATTCACTGGTTAGTGTATTGTCTTTGTCTTGAGATATTAAAGAACATTCGCTGGTTAGTGTATTGTCTTCATCTTGAGATATTGCAGAACATTCACTGGGTGTCATATCATCTACCTTTCTCCCAAAGCAAATGTCCGCACTAGCTGGTGACTCTGATGGTTGAGTAAAGTACTTCTGGAGATTCTCTTCCATATTTTCCGACGTTGCTTTATTCTTAAAAGCTGTGAGAAAGTACACCTGTCCTTTCGGAGACTCAGCTCTAACCTTCTGTTGAATGGCACAGTCATAGGGCTCCTGTGGAGGAAGAATATCAACTATTTCTTTGGAGAAGATATCCCCGAAGGGGGTGTACTGGAGCGGCAGACCCGGTACTGCTGGAGTCGCAGGCGTGCCTATAACAGGCGATATCTCCTTAAGGCATTTCCCATGACATTCTGGGCCCCAGTGGAAGAGATCCAGAGATGCCCAGTCGATTTGGGGTTGGTGTATTTGCAACCAGGGTAACCCCAGGATGATAGGTTGCACGGCATTTTCCAGTACAAAGAAGGAGAGTGATTCCATATGAAGAGCTCCGGTGCGGAGAGTAAATGATTTGGTTTGGCAAGTCACATCTCCCGGTAAGGGCTCTCCGTGAATGGAGGATAATCGTAGTGGGTTTTTCAACGTGATGAGGGGGATCTTCAAATATTCCACTAGACTTCTGAGAATGAAGTTGCCTCCTGCCCCCAAGTCCACCAGGGCAGGAGTCTGAACCGTGACTGGTCCGTAGGTCAAGGAGACTAGGAGAGAGAGTGTAAGAGAGGGCGCAGTAAGGTCTAAGAATAGTTCTCCTGTAGGACTTTGGCCTGTCTGTGCTTTTGGACGAGTAGAGCATGTAGAGACATCATGGCCGGATTGACCACAGTACATGCAAAGGCCGCGCGTCTTCCGAAATCTTCTCTCCTTGGAAGTCAAGTGTCCATGACCAAGTTGCATAGGTTCATCTATATCAGCAGCAGGGGTTACTGGAACCATCTGAGGTGTAGAGACAGCACTGGCCTGTTTCAACCCGGGTAACACCCTAGGTTCCGGAATCGATGATCAATCCATGTGGCCAAGGCTATTAATTCTTCCAGCAAGTCAGGTTTTCGCGAGCAGCCAGCTCGTTCTTTAAATGGGTATCCAGGCCTCTGCAAAAGAGTGTATTGAGACATTTGGGGTCCCAGCGAAGTTCTGCTGCAAGAGTTTTGAACTCGATGGCAAATTCAGCCAATGATCTGCTGCCTTGCTTCAATTCCACCAAAGCAGAACCAGCTACAGCAGTTCGAGCAGGGTCATCGAAAACAGATTTAAACAAGTCCATAAATCCTTCTATGTCCTGCAAAATGGTGTCTTTACATTCCCACGAGGTAGATGCCCAAGACAAGGCCCTAACATCCAGGTATGAAAGGATGTAGGTAGTCTTGGAGAGAGCTGTAGGAAATAGAGACGGCTGTAAGGCAAAGTGCACTGGTTCAAAAAGCCCCGGGTCTTCTGGATTTCTCCGGAAAAGCGGATTGGAGCCACCAGTGGTATAGCAGTCTTCAGAGTTACCTCCGGTGACTGACCTTCTTGGTTGGAGGCTGTGCCTTGAGCCTTCTGTGTGTGGAGCTGATGAAATGCTGCAGTAAGTTTCTCCAAGGCGTCTTGCTGCTCCACAGTGCGCTGGGCCAGGCCTGGTATGGCCTGCAAGGCATTAAGTTGTGCCGGATCCATGCAGTTAGCAATAATTTAGGAGTTAGCTAACTGTTGGGAGTATCAATCAGATAGGAGTTAGCAATCTGTTGTTATTTAGGAGAGTTGTGGGTGGATCCTTGGACCAGTGGCAGATGACCACGCCCCCAGGGGAGGATTCTGAGAGGGACCACCGGTCAGGCTCAGAGTTAGGAGACAGACACACACTAGTTCTTTTATTAGACAGATTACTAAACCACCAGAGGTGGCAGTAGTGAGCTGGAATGCCCGGCTGGGCTGTAGTCCCTCAGATACTGGAACAGCGATCCCTGGAGGTTGAGCTGTAGAGAAACTGAAATATAGTGAGTAGGCAGGGTATGCAGAGTTCATGTACCGAACCTGATGGTAACACTCACACAGTGTCTCATAGAAGCCCAGGAGCTGGAATGTATAGGCCCGCGAGGAGCGAGTACCTGGTTCCAGGGAAAGCTCTGAGAGAGCGATGGTAACTCACTGATGTAGTTGGCAGTGATGACTTCCAGGCAGAAGAGAATACGGAGCAAGTCTGGGAACGAGGGTCCTCGAGGAGCGAGTACCAGTTCCAGACTGTCACCTGAAAAACAAAGGAGAGAGCAAGGCCCCTGAGGAGTGGGTACCCCTGGTAAGTCCAAGGAGGCAGAGTAGTTTAGGTAGAGTAACCCCTTGCTAACTCAATCTGTTAGCAAATTCTAAGACCTTATATATCCGTCGCGGGTGATGTCATCTCAGGGGGACGCCCCTGATGTTCGCGCCATCGCCGGTACTTCAGTCGGGGCCACGCCGCGCGTGCACTCCTAGGCCTCCAGGAAACATGGCGGGTTGCAGTGTCTAGCCGGTCCGAAGACGCCGGAGGACTTCGGCAGAAGGACGCCGCAGCAGCCAATTTTCACACGGTCGAAGAGGGAGGCGCCAAAGAGGTAAGGAGTGTGGAGAGAGGGCATTGGGAACCGATGGACACAACACAGAAAGAATCTAATGGTGTTTAACTTATGGCCTTCAAGATAGGTAGTCACATGGTTCAAGTGGTTAGGTCAGTGGACTGGAGGGTTCTGCTGTGAAGGTCTGGGCGAAGAGCTATGCTTTAGCTTTTTTTTTTTTAAACTGAGGTAGCAGGGCTGAAAGTGTAAAATTAGCGCCATCCTGTTCAAATGCTTGGTGCGTAGCAGCTGAAGGCTTGGAGTCTAGTATAGCACAATCTGGCAGAAGCCAGAGGGGAGGAAAGAAGGACCAATTGGAAGGATTGGAGTTCTCTTGAGGGGGTGTATGAAAGAAGAAGTTGAGATAGATACTCTTGAAGACAAAGCAGAGACTTTTGAATTTTATCCTGCTTTCAACTGGGAGCCAGTGTAACTGATGTAGTATTGGTCTTGTGTTGACTGTTGCTTTGGCTTCTCCTACCAGAATTCTTGTGGCTATACTCTGTAGGAACTTGAGGCTTTTCATACTATTGAGTAAATTTTCAAAGCAGTTACATGCATAAAATTAGCATATATGCATGTAAATAGCTTATATTTTTGTATATACATTTCATACTTGCAAATAAAGGGGTGGTCTGGGGGCGTTCCGGAGCAGGGCCAAGAGTTATACATGTAAGTTGCTATTTTATAAGAGACTTATACGAGTACATTTGGCAACTTATTCATGCAATTTTATATTTGCTAATTAACTAGCCCACTTGATAGCAGACTTGTCTGTTGTGTACTGTTGGTTGGGTGGGAGGTCTGGATGAACTGGGAAGAATTCGGGGTGAAGAACTAGGAGGGTCTTGATGACCTGCAGGAGGACTGGGTAAACTATTGGAGGTATTGTCAATCTGGTGATTTCAAGTACACATGCATATTTTAAAATGTACTGACTTCTACGTATAAATTAGGGTTCTATGTGAGCAAATTATATTTTTTTGCTCGTAAAATATACTGTACACATGTATATTTATAAAATAGCAAAAGTTCGCATTTCCAGTGCATTGCAGGTATTTTTGGGTATGGGGGGGGAGGGTTAGACATATGCGCATTTTATAATCTGCATGTACCTGATACTCTTAGATTATAAAACACTGTAGTAGATCTCCGCTCGGCTGTATACGAACATATATGGGGCCATGTGGAGTTATCTGAAAATTACCTTCTCTATTGTGAGATGCAATTGAATAGAGAGTTCTCAGTAGTCAATTCTGTTGGTAATTAATGCATTGATCACAGTGGCAAGATTGTGTTTATCAAGATAGTTGCATAGAAGATTAATTATCTGTTGTTTTTTTTAAATTATTTCAGATGTCCAATGATGAAATATCAGCTAAACAAGAACAAATATCTGACGCTTTGCAGACTACACAGTTGTTCTTGGCGAAGCATGGTGACAAGTACGTTGTAATTTTTGCACTTTTAATTTCCATATTCAGCATTTTAACAAATCATTGAAAATAACACATCTTGTTAACCTTAAGACACAGATAAACTTATCTTGTTACTTTTTAATTTTCTCCTAAGAGAACATAATATAAATTTATATTCATACTAGGCCATTTATTCATAGAGAATTCTAATGTAACCACACTATCTCAATAGATATTATGTAAACCAATGTGATATTCTCGGGTGAATATCGGTATATAAAAACAAATAAATAAATAAAATAAATAAATAAATAAGTGAAGAAGGTCCAGAGAAAAACTGAGCAAAGATTTATGGAAATGGTGCTGTGGGACTTTTGCCTTAAAGGGCTATTAATAAGGGCAGTGCAGAGCATGGAACAGATCCCACAGAGATCGATTTTGAAAATATTGCCCAATAGCTTCTGATATTTCTGCTTGGATCAAGTTCTAAGTTTATATAATATGTGTACTGTTTGTATTCATTTAATACAGGAAATATAATTTGACTAGAAAATAAATGTACGGAACAATACATAACATAAAAGACATTGTTTTGAAGTTGGATCCTTAGTAGTTCCGAAAGCTAGAACCTTGAAACTTTCATTAACCTTAGAAATGTATCATCTCTCCCAAACTTCTTTGATGGTTTGCTTTTATCTGTGGAAGGAAACCTATACAGTCTTTAAAGTGAATGCACAGCATCTTTTGTTCATTGAATTACAAAAAAAAACATGATACCTGTAAGGAACCCCCTTTTCTCCAGGACCAGTAGAAACAATAGTACTTTGCACTGCTTTGCATTACTACCATAATGCTGCAAGGAAATTTACTAACTTCCCCCCTCATTTATCAAAATGTGTTAAGGCGTTTTCGCATGCGAAAAGTCCCGTTAACACATGTGAAAACGCCTTTAATGCATGCGATAGCACCATATCGTATGGTGCGATGCAAATCCGAAAAAGAGGAGGAGTGTGAGAGAGAGAGAGAGAGAGAGAGAGCGCACCTAGCCATAATGCCATCACCCTAGATACGTATTTATATCTCTATGGGAGGCCCACCTAGTAACTCGAGGTGAGGTTTAGGTATTAGTGTAGGGGGTTAGGGGCCACATTGACATTCAATGTGAGACGTACGAACAGAACAGTGATCTCTTGTGAACATTTGATGACCCTTGGAGTGAGGAAACTCACCCAAAATTGAGATTTGTGCAATGTTCTCTCAACCTAGCTTGATGTTACCCAGGTAGAGAGTCCAATTGCACCAATCTCATCTTTGGGTGAGTGTCCTCACTCCGAGGGTCATCAAATGTTCAAAAGAGAGCACTGTTCTGTTCGTACGTCTCACATTGAATGTCAAAGTGGCCCCTAACCCCTACACAAATACCTAAACCTCACCTCCAGTTACTAGATGGGCCTCCCATAGAGATATAACTACCTATCTAGGGTCTGGGCATTATGGCTCTCTCTCTCCCTCTCTCCCCCCCCTCCCCCCGTGGTTGTATGTAGGAAATACCACATTCTGACAGTTATCGCAATTTGCGGTGACTTAGCTCTTCACATAGGTATTACTGCAAATTGCGATAAACCCCCTATTACCATAAAACACACCCCTTTTCCAGGCCTTCATTTGCAAACCTGGAAAACAAGAGAGTTAAAAAAGCTAGCTTTAGCTTAGGAGCTGATCCGCTAAAGACTGCTAACAGTGTGCATGGTAAATTAAAGCTGATACTTGAAAGGCTTAGCATGAGTGAAAACCCAAGCTCAATCCGGATATGTGCTTGCTAAAACTTAGCATGCTATCATTTGCAAAATATGCATACAGGATGATGATGATAATGTGCCTTTTAGTTATTACTACCCTATTCACTAAAGGCACCTAAATATACTAAGACTTCTAAGGGCAGGTGCTAAATATTAGCATGCTCTCAACACCTGGCACATTAACATTTAACATTGGGTGGCAGCTATATTCTTGTGGCTTCCCTCTCAACCTAAGGCCACAAATGAAAGAAAGCTGCCATTCTGGGTGGACTTCCTACCCCTCTTCTGAAATCCCCCAACCAAGATCATGGGCCCTTTTGGGGCTCTTTCCAACTCTCTATCCCATGAGGGCTCCTTCAATGGTTCTACAAAACTTCCTGCCCCTTCAGAATGTCAGTCATTCAGAGGTTGTTGCATTCTTCCCAGCAGAAAAGGATTAGAGAGCCCTCCTGCCAGCCCACCTGCTGCACTCAAAATGATGCGGTGACTTGATGTATAGTGAAGAGCCATTAGGCATTCTCATTTGGAATGTGATAGTATGGTAAGCAGGAGGGCTTTCCAATTCTTTCTGCTCATGAAACATTTGGTAGGTTGAAATTCCTGAGGCAATGAGAGCTCCTGGGAGTTACTGGAATGGCTTTCTTTCTTCTTGGGGGACGACGTAGGGATGGAGGGTAGCTCATGGGAAGAGCCTTTATTCTTGAATTGGGATAGGGGAGCCCTCAGAGGCACTTTCTTCATTCTTTTGTGGTAAAGAGCAGGCGAGGAATAGCTCTCAAAAGGACATGCTTTGTTCTTGGTGGTGGCAGGGGCATGAAGATTCTTGGGAGTAGCTCCTTGAGGTACCATGTTCACTCTTGGGAGGGAATGGAGGAGGGTGATTTGGTAGCCCCAGAGAGGCTTCTGTGATTGAGGGGTGGGTGGTCTTGGGAAGGTCCATGGAGGGCCATATTCTTTCTTCATCGGTATTGTGAGGCCATATCCTTGCTTCATGGGATGTAGTATTTATCTCCCATACTCTCTGATCTTTGCAGTTTGGGCCAGTAAGCATAGGGGATTATGATATGCACAACATGATCACAGCAATAATGACAAAAAGGCACATTTCTTATTTTGATATCAACTTCCAAGCATAAGTCCTGTGAGAGGAAGTGTAATATAACAACAGTTTATTTAAATGCCATGCAGAAATTGTGCATGAAAAATAATGCAGTCAAAAACAGTTAAAATATGCAATTCCAAAACAAATCCCAACAACTATATCATGATATATGTCTCTTTCTCTAAATGAAAAGTACTGTACTTTTATGATCTGTTTTATTGTTTGCTGCATTTTGTGTGCACATATGTCAATGTGTTATATGTGAATACAAATAGTCAGATTTATGAATAGGTGTCATTCTTTTCTATGTATTATATGTTAATTATATATTGCTTCATGTTCTTTATCAGATCACATTTGAAAATCACTAACAGGCCGATACAGTAAAGTCCACGGGAGAGCGGGCGATTCTGTATTTAAATTAGGTGGTGCGGTAGAAACGGGCAAAAGGAGGCGCTAGGGACACTAGCGCGTCCCTAGCGCCTCCTTTTGACCCGGAGCGGCAGCTGTCAGCGGGTTTGACAGCCGACGCTCAATTTTGCCGGCGTCGGTTCTCGAGCCCGCTGACAGCTACGGGCTCGGAAACCGGACGCCGGCAAAATTGAGCGTCCGGTTTTCGGCCAGACAGCTGCTGGCCCATTAAAATTTTTTTTTCTTTTTTTTTTTACTTTTTTCTTACCCTTCGGGACCTCCGACTTAATATCTATTAATATCTATTAAGTCAGAGGTCCCGAAGGGTAAGAAAAGTAAAAGAAAAAGAAAAAAAAATTTAAATGGGTCGGCGGCTGTCTGGCCGAAAACCGGACGCTCAATTTTGCCGGCGTCTGGTTTCCGAGCCCGTGGCTATCAGCGGGCTCGAGAACCGACGCCGGCAAAATTGAGTGTCAGCTGTCAAACCCGCTGACAGCCATGATATTAAGTCGGAGGGTGCACAGAAAAGCAGTTTTTACTGCTTTTCTGTGCACTTTCCCGGTGCCGGCAGAAACTAGCGCCTACCTTTGGGTAGGCGCTAATTTCTTAAAGTAAAATGTGCGGCTTGGCTGCACATTTTACTTTCTGTATCGCGCGGGCATACCTAATAGGGCCATCAACATGCATTTGCATGTTGAGGGCGCTATTAGGTGCCGCGGGTTGGACGCGCGTTTTCCGACCCTTACTGAATATAAGGGGTAAGGGAAAAAGTGCGTCCAAGGGCAGGTTAACAGTGCGCTCCGTCAGAGTGCACTGTACTGTATCGGCCTGTAAATTTGTTTACTAAATGCTGTGTTTTCATTGTTGTAGAATGACAGACACAGAAAGAAGGGAAGTCGAAAATCAAGTAAAAGCCTTACAAGAAGGTTATAACCACATATCCCGAGAAAGTGAGAAACAGTTGCAGGAAACAACTGTGGTAAATGAAAAAACAGAAGGGAAGGTAATGTTTCAGAGCAGTTTAGATCTGCACAGTAACTGCACACTGCACGTGTGTGGTTTTAATGCATGGTGGTGAAAGAATACATTAACAGTGTGAAAAAAAAATCTCTTGCATTCATTTAATTTGTGGAAAGGCTTAGAATGAAATTAATTGCTTGCAGTTTTTTAAAATGCTTGTGTACGTAGGATATGATTATATGATTAGATAAGTTAATCAGAACTCTTGTGAAGAGTCTGAATATAAACGTCTCTAAAAGTCATGCTTTTAGTAACTTCTGTAATTTAAGGCCAGCTGTTACAAAACAGTTTTCCCCTAGATACAAAATGAGAAAAAATCCTTTAGTACATCTGGCCTTTAATCTTTTATTTTGGTTCAGAGGTGATGTTACCACCAGATACTTAATCACTAGTATGATTTCAGTGGAGACATTCCAGTAAATAAAGAGTGGTGTGGTTTTTGTTTCCAATCGAATTGTGGAACTCAGACTAATTTTTTAAGGTGAATCCCCCCAATAATTAGAGAATAGAAGAATCTCCTTTGAAAATAAGATCCGTGGGTCAGTTGAAAATTGAGAATCTTGTCCATCATTTGGAAAATACCTGATAATGAGGCAATGCAAATCTTTAGCCATCAAAAGTATACTGCATATTTAAATGTATATCTAAGTACATAGATGCAGAATTAAGTTGCAGCATATTTATCTGTAATAGCTTTCTTGACTTTATAGCTGATGTTCAGAGCATATTTAGAACCTGTGATATTTTATCTCATTCTGTGTAACTGGGGGGACGGGGGAGTTTTCTGCAGTACTATTGTATGCTGTAAACATGAATAGCATGGTCTTTCATATCACGCACTGTTTCAATATATCCTAACATTCCACTGACACAGTAGAGCATGACAGTTTGCTTTTCAAATGTATTTCCTCTCTGTTTGTTGTGAGAATTGACAGTATTCTGCTGTGCCTACTATTAACCCCATATATATGTACCACAGCTAGGTTTTCAGTTCACAGATGCATGCCAGTTTCAAAGCTTTTATCACATCCTTTCCTGTTGAAACACTGATCTAGAGCACGTGCACTTTTGAACTTCTAACATTCACAGCACTGGCTTTTCTGGTAAGTCATTTATTTTATGCACAAGATATAGTTATGAGCAGATATGATGAAGAGTTGTCTATGGTAACAACCCCCCCCCCCCCTGTTTTTGTTTAATATTTTTAGGTGGATAAAGTCATTGCTGGCACCATTGATCAGACCACTGGAGAAGTCCTTTCGATATATCAGTCTATTTTACAAGGCCTCATTGATTATGATACTGGATTTAAACTACTCGAAACTCAGCTAATTGTTGCTGGCATTATTTCACCTGAATTAAGGAAGTATTTTGATCTTGAAGAGGCTAAACATCACAAACTTGTTAATGAACAGATTGCTATGCAACTTGAGGAGTTAAGTGACGCTAAGAAGCTTATGACATCTTTACCATGTGCTCTTCCAGCTGCAGCTGCTTTTCAGCAAGGTTTAATTTCTGAGTCTCTTGCTATTAACATTCTGGAGATTCAACTTTGCTTCGGCTGTATAGTTCTCCCAGTGACAGGGGAACAACTGAGTTTGAACAAAGCTTTCCAAAGGAACCTGCTTCCTGAGGTATTATGTGCAAAACTGCTAGAAAGACAAACCAGTAGCAAAGAGCTCATTGATCCCAACACGGCAGAAAGGATTTCTCTGATGGAGATGGTACAAAGAGCTGCCATACACAAAGAAACAGGGTTGAGGCTTCTAGCTGTGAAGTGGGAAGACAAAGGTAAAATAACATTAAAATCTGGAAAGAAGATAAGCATCTTAAGAGCAGCTCATGAAGGCTTCATGGACCGTGAAATACTGTTTCGGATGCTTGGAGCTCAGCTTCTCTCTGGGGGTATAATTGAACCTGACTCGGGACATAGATTGACTCTTGAAGAAGCACTGCAGCAGGGTTTGATCGACCAGGGCACCATTTGTGGCATTCTGAATCACCAAATTCAGAATGGTGGAATCCTCTGCCCTTCAACGTCCAGGCGCTTAACCGTGGATGAAGCTGTTCAGTGTAATTTGATATCAGTGAGAAGTGCTCTGCTGGTACTAGAAGCACAAAGAGGCTTTATTGGTCTAATTTGGCCTGATAATAGTGAAATATTTCCCGTGTCTACTTCTCTGCAGCAGGGGATGGTAACAAATGAGCTGGCACACAAAATACTAAGCAACAGGCAGAAAATAGCTGCTCTCTATTTTCCAGAAACATCAGAAATACTGAGACTGGACATAGCTGCACAATTAGGAATTATAGACGACAACACTTCATCTGTTTTGAAAAATATAATTCTACCTGACAAAATGCCTAGCATAGAAGATTTAGAGTCATCCTGTAAAACTTCTTCCAGTTGGATATCATCTTGTGAATTCCAGCCACATGCATTTCAGGAATGCACCCAGAGGCAAGATGCTTTGGATGCAGATGAACCTGTACCTCATAACCCAGAGCAAACAAAACAATTATTCCTGTCTTACCTAATGGTCCACAGCTACATGGATGCAAACACAGGGCAAAGACTTTTGCTCTACGACGGAGACCTTGATGAAGCAGTAGGCATGTTTCTGGAAGCTGATAACAATAGCTGTGCTGCTGAAACATTTCCAGATGAACCTGCCACCGCGGATAAATATTCATATCAAACTGATTTTGAAATCACTGATAATGTAGCATTTCATTTGAAGAATGAGTGCGCAAGTGAAGGCATGTCCAAGACTAAGTTACAACATTCTGAAAACGTGCAAGATATTGTGTTTGATGAAGATACAAGAGGAACTGAACTTGAGGACACAGAGACTAATTTTACTTCTGGAGGCTCTGAGTGGTCAGAATGCAGCAAAAATGTTGGAGAGCACAGTCGTGAAACTGGAAAAATATCTAGCATTATAGACACTGAATTCTGTGTAGCCCAATCAGATGTAATGGGTAGAAATTCTGATTGTTATAAAGAGGAAAGTGCATTCAAAGGTTATGTAGAACATTTCAAACAAACTAATTTACAGATGTTTGAAAAGATAAAAGATGAGCAAGCAAACTGTAAAAATATTCAAGATGACATTGTGAATGACTCTCAAGAAAGTCTTGTTCTAAGTGCACAAGAATCCCAAGTTACTATTTTTGACAGAGGCCTTGGTAATGATGAACCTACATTTCTTGCCAGCTCTCAAAATGTGCCAGGTGAAATGGATTTAGCATTTAGTAATGAAGATACCACAGGACAAGAAAACAGCTATCCTAGTCACCCTGTCAGGGTGAGTAAGAATACAGAGGCTTACTTTCTCCAGTATAATGATGAAATGATCTCACATGATAACAATATAGAAAAAGAACATCTTCAAGGAAATGTGAATTCACTTGAGAATACAGATATTCAGAAGCGTATTGGTGGAACACTTTCTGGATATGAAGCAGAGAGTCAAGTTGCTCATGATGGTAATGTTACTCATCAGCCACACCGGTATAATAAAGAAATAGCGTCACATGATGAAAATTTGCAAAATGAAAGTCTTCAAGACCCTATGCATTTATTAGGTAGCACCGGCATTAAAAACATTGGTGGAGAATTTTCTGAAAATAATTTGGAAAGTCAAGTCCCTTATAATAATAATAACCTTTCTGCACAAACACCTGTTCTCCAGTATGATGAGAAAACAAGCTCACAAATTCATAAAATAGAAGATGTTCTTCACAGTACTATCTACTCATCAAACAACATTGACACAAAAAATAATTTTGGTGGAAAACTCTGGGAAAATGAATCAGAAGGTCAGGCTACTTGTGATGATGATGATGATGATAATTATATAACTCCAACTTCTGATGATGATAGTCACGATTATTGTGATGCGCCACTTCAGGAAAGGTTCAGTGATGGAGACTATGGTCTTGATATGCAATTGCAGTATAACAGTGATAATGAGGATTATAGTAATTTTGCATCTCGTCTTAAAGATGACACACCACAGCAGGAGAGCAGCGATAGCAAAGGGCATGATACTCCTCAACTTGAAGATAGTTATCATCATTTTACAGTTCAGCAGAACAACAGTGCTGATAACAATGATTCTCCTTATTTTGAAGTAGAGGAAGAATATTATAATGATAGTACTAGAGTTTTTCAGAAAGACACATGTGGTATACTTGTACAAGGAAATCATTCCTTCATGGAACCAGGGAATGACTTTGATGACAGCAGCCTGTGTTTTAATGAACCAATGAGTACACTAAAAGCAGTTAGTACTGAGAAAATAAATGTCAGATTGCCATTAGAAACCATACAAGAAGAGGAATCAGAAATCACTTGTAATTTGGAAGAGTTGGAACCAACAATATTTGATACTATAGGAAGTCTGGAAAATAAGGAAAGTGACACTAATTATGCATTATTGCTTGACCAAACTGAAGTGGAGTGCGACAATAATATAATAAATGGACAGTATAACTCTGCTGGTATTCTAAAAGAAGGACAAAATGAACATAAAGGCTGTAGTAATGATTATGATGCTGAATTTCTGAATCTTTCTCCCTCTCTGTATTTGCAAAAAAATATTAATGATGGCCAGAAAGGTGAAACTTCAAATGAAATGGACATTTTTGCAAACTTTGTTTCTCAGAGCAATGATGTGTATAATGTGAGTTTGAATAATCTGGGTATTACTGGAGAACCTCAAAACCTATATGCTCAAAATGCAACAGAAGAGTATAATAATTTGCCATTAGAAGAACTGGTTCATCCTACAAAGGATGATTATACTTTGCTAAATAAACCTGATTTTGCACATGAGAACCTAGAAGAAAGCGTGCAGAATATTCAGGGGTTTACTGAAGATTCTCTGGAAAGAAAAGAAATCACTAAAACTGATAAATTGGAAACATTTGACAACAAAATCATGTTAGCCAACAGTGAAATAAATAATGCAGATGATCGCGTAAATTTGACTTCTCAATTTGATATGCTTGATAGAACATCAATAGAGTGTGAAATAATTCCAGAGGATTATGTGCATCTATCTATTTCTGCCTTCAGACAGCAAGCTGAAGATAATGGAAATATCCAAAATATATTAAATAAGACAGAAGGGAAGATGAGAGTAAATGAGCTATGTTACAATGATGTGCAAAATATGTGTGTAACGCGTTTGGCAACTGAAGAGTCCCACGTAGAAGAAAACATAGAAAGCATGTTTGCTACAGGGGATATTCCAGGTGAAAAAGTGAATGTGGACGGTACAGAATTTGTTAGGAAAAATCTAATAGCATGCAAGGAACATGAACATGTACCAAATGCAAATAAAAAAGAAAGCCTCAACTTATTACAGATAACAAGTAATAATGAAAATGGTATTTCAAAAAAAGAGTGTGAAATGTTGATACAAACTAAAGGAACAGTAAATACTGAACAAGAAACGCACATTCTAGTATCAAATAAATGTCCTGTACATATTGAGAACCTTGGTGAAATATTTGATGCCTCTATAAGCCAACCTAGCACTGGAGTTGATGTCTCAAATGAAGAAGGATATTATCCTGGCAAAATGGCAGATGAAAATAAAGTTGAACACTTTGGTATTTTAGACAATGTGAAACCTGATAATAATAGGGATAATTATGATCTTACATCTTACTTAAAACAGCATGCAGATGACATATATGTATTAGATCCCTCTAAACTTTATGAGGGAGAGTTTTATTCTGTTGAAGAAATAAAAATTGAAGAGCCTGGTATGCATCCTGAAAAAGACTTAGTATCTGATACCAAAGTCTGCTTACAAAAGTTGCACCCAATGGTACTGAAGTCAGATTCATATCCCTCTGTGCTTTCAGATATGGTAAAACCAGATGAATATTTAGAAATAGGAGGTGATGGTACACAAATTAAGAAGCTCATGCATATTCAGCATGATGGAAATGTTAGCCATATTATACCAGATGGCAAGAGGGCCTACAATCATGAGTTTTCCATCCATCAAAGGGACAGAAAAGAAATAGCAGCAGCAGAATGTATAGCAGAAAAAACTTCTGATAACTTTACCTGTGCATCAGATGCCTCTATTAGGTATTTGAATAGCAGAAATACAAACGTAGATGGTACTGAACATCAAGAAAATGAAATACCCATTTATGGTGATGATATAAGAAATGACAAATTGCAGACTGTACTGGACATAGAGAGCAATCTTTTAAATTATTCCATGAAAGATGTAACTGATACGCAGTCACAGAAAGAAAAGAAGGAACTCACAGACATACTTGTTAAAGAGAATATAGCACATTCTCTTCAAGCACATAATACATCATTTAAAGATTTACAAGTGGCTTTGAAGAACACATTGCAAGAAGGGCAGTTTTACTGCAGGCAGGACGGTGACCCTCTAAGTTATTCAGACACGCAGGTTCTAGTGCAAAGCTTATTGAAAAAGATTAGTTGTTCACACTTGGAAGCCGAGACTTGTAGCGTATCTGATGACATTCAAGCAAGGAATCATGAGACTTCATTAATGCTGGAGCATCCATACAGTGGTGCAGAGGACCATCCTTTTCTTGATAACAGAAGTCCAGACCTCTTTCTTGATGTTTCGAAACAGGTCAGTTGTGATGAAAAGTCTGTCGAGCATCTAGACACAAACAACAGAGAGGCCGTGCTTAAAAAAGAAACAGAAATACAGCCAACTGCGCCTCAGCTGATTCCGTCACGGCTAGACCAAATCTTCCAAATTTCACCTGACAATGAACATTCATGTAAATTCAATGAAACAATGTGCCATCTACCCAAAGAACTTTCAGCTAACTCCCAGAAAACTGCTGCACACATAGCTGAGAGGCTTAAAGACGAAGGGGCTGATGTCACATCTGGGAAACTCTGTTTTATTGATTCATCAGAATTAAGAGAGTTTGGAACAGGAAATCTTTCAGAAAGTACTACTGGGCACCATCTAGAAGACACCTTGCAAGATGAGAACTTAGACCATGTTTCCCACAACGTTTCTGAAGATGTCACCGAAATGAAAGAAGTCATACCAATAGATAGTTCAGCTAGCAATGTAAGTCTCTTAAAATTCATACTTGCTTTATGTATCCTTATGAAATGCTATAATTATATTACCCAGAAATATTACCCAGAAATGGACTCCCACTTTTTATTTTGACCCAGCAGTTTTCTATTGTTCCTTTGGGCCTCCAGCTGAATTGGAACTAGGACTGCGATCCTGGTGTCATGCGTCTTCATTCTAAGCTAGCTGGGGATTTTTCCCCTTATTCTATAATTCTCCCTCCCAAACGCCCCGAAATGTACCATGTCTGCCTCTTCCAGCAATGGTCCTTCAGCTGGGGGCCATCCACTAGTGTTCCCTCTGGAACCTTGCAGTGAGCCCTGAATCCGGCCACTAGGTGTCCTTCTTGATAGATGAACACAACTCTCCTCCTCCCTACCCAGAGGGTCATTAATGCTACCACATATTTTTTAACAATATTACTGTAAATAAACACTCTAGTCACTTACCTTAAGCAGCTCTAATTTTGGAAATCATTTTGTTTTAAAGGGTAGTAGTCCACAATTGTTTTGCTGTGGTTCTAATGTTACAGTTGCTTTTTTTTTTACTATTATGTTTCTGGGTCTTTGATTTTAATAAGCTTATTTTTCTTGGGTTGATTTTTATATTATAGATGTCTAATATGTAAAAACTGAATACCATGAAATTTATTTGAACATTCACTAAACACTTGGAAAAGTTTGCAGTTTTGGCAGACAGTGAAACTTCTGATTGAATTGTATCTCATAATTTTTTTTTTTTAATAAATAAAATCAGTCATTCCTCTTTATATTTTTAATCTGGCAAATCAATACAGGTCCACTTCACAGTGTTAAATTGTTTACCGATTTGTAAAACAGGTGCTGCAGCAAAAATCCAAAAGCTCAGATGTAAAATATGTAGAACCACAATGATTCCTAAATAGCAAGGTCAGAAGAGGTGGGTGCACTTACAGAGTAGGAAGCGTGGTTATAATCATTCGGTCCCAAAACGGAGAACCTTTCACATTTTCATTTTAGGTGATGCAAATAAAAATATTGATTGAAAAATCATAAATGAAAAATAAGTTCAAATGTATAAAAATATCACACTTGCCAAAGCCCTGATCAGCCACATGTGCAATTTAGAGCAGTCCAAAATTGTCCAACGTCACATGTGTGGTTCTCAGCCTTTCATGATTACTATACTTCCTTCAAGAGTTTGAAATGCCTTCTGTAGGTAATCCTTACTGGGGAGGTTTAGATCCCAAGGGCACACAAACTTATTTTTACTCTTTGAGGCGTGGATCCGGCTAGTACTCTTCCCATACACGGCTCTCTGTCCCAAGGATGGATCCTTTTTGTGGGGGGAAGCTCTCGCTCATGGCCCAGGCAGTGGTTTGTTCCTTTCTGTGTGTGTGGTGTTAACTGCTGCATCTCAAGGTGATTCTGGGACAAACCAGGCAGGACAAGGCTCTGTGTGTTAAATTAAAAGTTTACTGATTCTTTAATATTTAAATTAAAATCCATTTTTTCATAAAGATGAAATTACAGCTGACTGATGTACAAAGGTGTTTTTTCTCTTCTGGGTAGGTGTCCTTTATTTCAGGTATCTGGGTAAAGCTTCCCGTGTGATTTTAAAGTGTATTTTTATTTCAAACTTATTTTTTAAAAGACTTTTCAGAGATAGGCATCAGTAAATTCCATTCTTTATTCTATTTTATTTTTTATTTATCTTATGTCCATATTTTCTTTGTTTAAAAACACTACTGATTAATACTCCAAACCATCAGAAATTAAGTTGTTGTACTTAGCTTTAAAATGTCTCGAATAATCCCGACTTGTGCAAGTTTCGACATCCAATGTCTTCCTCAGGGTTTATCCATATGCATTTTTCTTTTATCAAAAACCAGAAAGGTATTCACTTGTCTGTTAACTTCCCCGGTGCTTAAACAAGCCTCCGTCTAACGCTCTTCCTGACGGAACGCCGTTGGATGTCGAAACTTGCACAAGTCGGGATTATTCGAGACATTTTAAAGCTAAGTACAACAACTTAATTTCTGACGGTTTGGAGTATTAATCAGTAGTATGGACATTAGATAAATAAAAAATAAAATAGAATAAAGAATGGAATTTACTGATGCCTATCTCTGAAAAGTCTTTTAAAAAATATGTTTGAAATAAAAATACGGAGGTTGGAGGGTGTGTTGATGATTAAACGATAAGGCACCGAGGGGGTTGCCGGATAATAAATATATGAAACCATCCCCTGTCCTTCTAAAAAAAAATTTTCCGGTATAGATTCTGGTTTCAGAGACGGATCTTGAGTAAGGCTACAGTAAATACCTTAGATAAACATTAGAATCAAGTGACGATTTTGTTATGTAATGGTTGAATTTTATAGCATTTGTTTTTTTCTTTATGGCTAGGCTTCCATGGGCTGAGAATCATTTACAATAATGGTCTCTGGCAGTTTCTCTTTAAGCATCAATATACTCGTTGAATACCTTTCAAACATGTTTTCTATGAATTAATATTGATTAAAATAAAATATTGTTATTATGGATAGCACTTGTCTAAGAAATTATTTTCCTTACAACTTAATATGTTCGCCTTTTAATGCTTTACAGCAGTGTTTCCAGCACATGCAGAAACTACAAGAACACTTGACCTTGGCTCAGGATATGAAGTCTCACCTAGTTAATCAACAGCCTGTCAGTGACAACTTAGAAACACTAAAATTACAGCTGGAACAATTAGAGGTGAATGAGTTACTTTTATTTTTGCCACAGTAGTACATAGTTAACAGTTTTGATAAGATAGTAGCACTTGTACAAAATAACTTTTAATCAAAAAGCTTCCAAATAATTCTCTTTATGCATTTGTTTTTATTATTAAAATAGAGAATGACTTAATAGAATTTATTACCAGGGTCTCCAGTTTTCTGCAGTGCTGCTGCTGCTGTGGTAAGGGCCACATAATCTGATCCTTGCAGCAGAATTCCCTATTTCCCGTGGAATCACCCCCAGAGACTGGGGTCTAGCTTGAAGGGGCAGCAGCCTGCACATCTTTCATGTCCTCATGCAGTGCTGATCCAGGTTTGGCACTAGGAGGACTGTGCCATGCCCTCCTCTGCTGTCGGGGGCTGAGTGTCACACTTTGAACCGTCTGGGATGCTGCAGTGGTGCATGGTTCCAAACGTGACACTCTGGCCCTGACTAGCAAAGGAGGAAGATGTAGCTCGAGGTGTTCTTTTAAGTGATTTGCAGTAGAACAGAGTTCGTATAGATAAGAGAATGTCTACTAAAGAAAAGCCAGCACTGCTTTTATTAACAAGGTAAAATAGAGTTGTAAGCAGCTGGCAACTCAACTCACACAGAAACAGGAAACAAATAAGTATACATTCAGAACAGTATATAAGCTCTAGTAGCTCAAAACAGTTCAGCACTAGCAAACAGAGTGACACTATTCATTAAAAGTAATATTAAAGCAACAGAACTACAGGGCTTATGAAGTAAGGAGAAGGCACTCTGGGTTAAACTGGAAAATCAGAGTGGAACATCCATTTATACTGATGCAATATACAGTAGGGATATGAATAGTTTTTCTGATGGATGAAAATATCGTACGATATTTTCTAATCCATCAATTATCGGGGGGTCCCCAAAAGAGAAAGGAAAACCCCACAAAATTTTCGTGAGGTTTTCTTATTGTTTTGGGGGGGGGGGGGGAGAAAGAGCACACAGAAACCCCCCTCCCCAAATCCACCCCGACCCTTTAAATCGAATTATTTAGAATTCACCACCCTCCCGACCCCCCCCCCCCAAACTTTCCTAAAGTACTTGGTGGTCTAGCGGGGGTCCCGGGAGCGATCTCCTGCTCTCGGGCCATCGGCTGACACTAATCAAAATGGCGCCGATGGCCCTTTGCCCTTACCATGTGACGGGGCTATTGGCGCCATTGGCTGGCCCCTATCACATGGTAGGAACAATGGATGGCCCGCGCCATTTTTTAAGATGACACCAGCCGTCCATTGCTCCTATCATGTAACAGTGGCCGGCCAATGGCACCGATAGCCCCTGTCACATGGTAAGGGCAAAGGGCCTTCGGCGCCATTTTGTTTACTGGCAGCCAACGGCCTGAGAGCGGGAGATCGCTCCCGGGACCCCCGCTAGACCACCAGGTACTTTAGGAAAGTTTGGGGGGGGGGGGTCGGGAGGGTGGTGAATTCTAAATAATTCGATTTAAAGGGTCGGGTGTTTTTTTTTTTCTGCTTGGGACAGCTGAAAAAAAAACCCCGTCTGGACTGCAGGAAACAAAGATTTCCCGCGGGTCCACGATACCAAAACCGGAACCGATTCCGGAACCGATTCACATCTCTAATATATAGACCTCCTTTACAAAAGAAATGAATATCATTGAAGGCATTCACAAAATTTCTATGAAAGTGGAGGTTCTATTGCTAGGTGATGTCAGTCTGCCAGATGTTAATTGGGATATCCTGGCTGTTGTGTCATGTAAATGCAGGAAGACCCTGGATTGTCTTAAAGGAGATGTTCCAGCAGCTAGTAATGGAACCCTCACATGAGAGGCCATACTGGTCCTGGTGCTTATAAATGGGAGAGCCTTTCTGATGTTATAGGGGATGATCACTTGTGATCACTGCATTGTGTGATTCACTATTGGAGCATAGGCGGTGATAGTTCAGTCAAAGGTGAGTTTCCCAGACTTCAGGAAAACTGACTTTATTAAATGGGGGAGTACCTTAGGAAAACTTAACTGGGTGAAAAAGCTACAGGAAGTAGTGGAGCAGTGGGCAAAACTAAAAGAAAATATTGTGAGGGCATCAAATCCTTTTTTTTTTTTTTAAGGAAAGTAAACAAATGTAAGAGGAAAAAGAGAGCACTGTGGTTTTGTAAGTGATTGAGGTGTAGACTAATGGTGAGAGCAGCAGGCTGAGAATCAGCAAAGCCAGGGTTCAAAGCTTGCTTCTCACATAGATACTCCTTGTGACCTTGGGGAAGTCACTTTACCCTTTATTGCCTCAGACACAACTTAGATTGTGAGTCCTCTTGGGCAGGGATATCATTACAGTACCTGAATTATAACTTGCCTTAAACTCGGATTTGGAAAAAGCAGGTAATTAAGTCTAAAAATCAAAATCCTAACAACATTTCAGTGACGTGAAATTTGTTTCCAACACTCTCCACTTGCAGGAATGCCATTTGCTATAACAATCTTTTTTAAGAAGTCTGAATCCTGGCATACAGAATTGCTTGTTATTTTTCTCAAATAGTTTAGTCAAGGCATCAGCAATCATCTCCTCTGCTGAGTTGTATCTTAGTTGAAAATTTCCCTATTTTACTTCATCTCTTATGAATAAGTACTTAAGGGTACTTTGCTAGTTTGATCATGGATAGGCTGTCAGTTATGTCAACTGGGTTTTTACAGTATGGGCTGGATTTTAAAAAGGTTACGCGTGTAACTGGCCTTACGCACGCCGGGCCTATTTTAAAAAGACCCGGCAATGCGTGTAAAGCTCCGGGACACGTGTAAGTCCCGGGGCTTGCAAAAAGGGGCGGGGAGGGGGGTGGAGAGTGGGCAGTCCGGGGTCAGGGCCAGAGGCCTCTGACACAGCGGACATTTGCTGCTGTGTCAGAGGATCGCGAGCTGGCAGGCTGCCGACGCATGCAACCTGTGCCTGCCTCCAGGCAGGTGCAAAAGGTAAGATAAAGTTTTTAGGGGGGGGTTAGAGTAGGGCTGGGGGGGAAAGGTTAGGGGAAGAGGTAGGAAGGTTAGGTTAGGGGGAAGGAAACGGAGGAAGGCAGCGCGACTCGGCGCGCGCAAGGTGCACAATTGTGCACCTCCTTGCACGTGTCGATCCCCGATTTTATAACTTGTGCGCGCAAGTTATAAAATCGGGCATACATGTGTGCGTGCTGGGTAGCACACACACACATGTACGCCGCGCATGCTCTTTTTAAAATCTACCCCTATTTGTTTAATCCCACTTCATCCAGAATTTTAGTTAACCACATTTCATTCTTTAATAGTTTTGCATAGAGCGATTTTTTCAGCTTTACAAGTAGATATGCACACCATTTAACAGCTTACCAGCTAATTGCTGCTTGTGATTGCTTCTGTATATATATCATCTCCAATAGATCTTCCATCTTGAGTCCAAGAGTTTGTTTGCACCTGAATAACCAATTATTCTTTCTCCAGAAACTCTGTAACACAAAAGATTATCTTTTGTTTATCTGAGAATACATTTGGCCAAGTATTGAACGGCACAAATGATGAACAGCAAATATAATATCTGGTCTTGTTGCATGTAAAAGATATATGAAACTTCCAGTAAGACTCTGATATTGAACATCTGGATGATCTTGTGGATCTTCATTTTCTTTATCATTTAGCTCGATGGATGTTGATACTGGCTTATAGTCACTCATTCCAAACTTTTTAAGGATTTCATCAATATAGTTCTTTTGACTTATTGACAGTTGCTTTTTTATCTACATTTATCTCTATGTCAATGCCTAAGATTTAATTTGGCTATTCTGAATCTTTTAGTTCAGTTGTAGTTTTTAAAGATGTCTTTATTCCTTGTTTTTATTTAAAACATTTATATTTCACAAATGCAAATAGATTTTTTTGTTTGGTGCAGATGATAGAATTTCAAACTATAGCACTTGAACCATAAAACAACACCTGTTACCTCCAGCATGCAAGAGAACATTCCCTTCTATCCCATGACTTTTTAATTTTCTCAAGAGTCTCTAATGAGGTACTTTGCCAAATGCTTTCTGAAAATCCAGATACACTATATAAATTGGCTCACCTTTATCCACATGTTTATTCATGCCTTCAAAAATGTTTAGCAAATTAGTGAGGCAAGACTTCCCTTAGATAAATCCATATTGGCTTTGTCCCATTAAATGATGTCTATATGTTCAATAATTTTTTCTTTAGAATAGTTTCAACAAATTTTCCTAGCATTGACATCAGGTCTGTCTGGATCATCTCTGGAACATTTTTAAAAACTGGCGGTACATTGGCCACCCTCCAGTCTTCAGGTATCATAGCTGATTTTAATGAGAGTTTACAGATTACTAACATAGGTCTACAATTTCATTTTTTAGTTCTTTCAGCACTCTGGGATGCATACCATCAGATCCAGGTGATTTACTACTCTTTAGTTTGTCATATTTGTCCTTGTACATCTTCCAGGTTCACTGAGATCTGTTTTAGTTCTCTGAATCATCATCTTTAATATCACTTCTGGCATGGTTATCTCCCTTACATCTCCTTCAGTAAAAACCGAAGCAAAGAATTCATTTAATCTCTCACCTATGGCCTTGTCCTCCCTTACTGCCCCTTTTACCCCTAAGTCTTCTAATGGTCCAACTGACTCACTTGCAGACTTTTTGCTTCAAATGTACCTGAAAAATGTATTATGCATTTTTGCTTCTACAACATGCTTATTTTCAAATTCTGTCTTTACCTTCCTTATCAAAGCTTGCCAATACTTCTGCAGTTTGCTGTTTTCTTCATTCCGATCCCTTTTACATTTTTTGATAGATGTTCTTTTGACTAGAATAGCACTCTCACCTTACATTTTAACCATCCCAATAGTCATTTAGTCTTCCCTCCATCTTTTTTAATGTGTGGAATACATCTGATCTGAACTTCCAAGATGATATTTTTAAACAATATCCATTCCTGATATAAACATCAGTACTTACTACTTCAGCTCAAAACTTGAGTGGTGGTCCAGCATTGTTCTTTTTGCTTCTAATAGCATTTGCACATTCTGCAATTCCATTTTGGGATCGTGAATATGGATCTGTCTTCCCATGATGAATTTCATATAACTTCATGAAATTCTTAATCTTATCTACAATAAACTTACTTCTATTGTCAGTGCAGACTTGTTTTAATTTCTTGCCTGTTTGGTGTTCTGAGTGTCAAAATATTAGGTGCTTCATCTTTATGGTTAAGGAAAAATAAATTCAACTTCTGGCTGTAGACATCTATGATGACAAGTATATACCAGCTATCAGCAATAGTATCCACTGGCATGGGTTCACATAAATCCATGAGTATTAGCCTCAATGGGTTTTTGCTTGATTCCCGATGATTGCCTTAAATAGGTTTCATATATCTCAACCCCTATCTTCAAATGAAAACCTTTGATTTTCTCACTTTTACACATAGATTTTAGTGTCATAATTCAAGTATGAAATTCTTGCCAGAAGCTGTCATTAATTGCTTGTGCAATATTTGCATGATCATTCACTGGTATACCTTTGGCATTCATTTGATAAATATCAGTCTTTTGATGCATTGAACCAAAGTTCTTTACAATTTTTGACTTTGCAACTCTCTTTGTCAAAAATCAGATTCAGTCCTGCATCTATCAATTTGGAAATTGATATGAGATTTTCAGCTATCAGAGTTTAATAATCATTATCCTGATGTGGCCTGAATTGAATCCTTCCTACTCCCTCTACCTCCTTGGACATACCATCAGCTCTTGTTATAGATTTGTCCAGTACTGCAGTCTAGTTATCAAGTAATTCATGCTGACCAGTTTAATGACCTGAGGCACTAGAATCTACTGAAAATGTTCCTTTATTATCAATTGTCTCTTGGTCTATATGATTTGTTTTTACATGGAAAGAATATTGCTTCTTGGTGGATCCAGTAGTGTTCTTTCCATTTGATGACCCTTTGGCTGTTTTTGCTCTCTTATTATTTTTCTTCTGTCCCTTTCATTGGTTGAAAAATATTTAGCCCCTTTTCCCTTGAGTGCAAAATATCCATATTTCTTGCAGAGATAGCAGATCTCAGATCCCCCGGACACACACTAGATGATCTTATTCCCTTCAGGAGCGATGGAACTTTATACCGCTAAGTTCATCAAGCGCCAGCCCGCTTACCTTATTATATTATTAATATTGTTCAGCCATCCTAGGCCTCTCTTTCCAGCTGATTAAGCCTCCAAGTTCGCCCTCCTTGTTGAATGTAACTTTGCCGCTTCTGTTCATATGTTTATTTTTGTCTCAGTTGTTACCCTGTTCGATGTAAACCGATCTGATATGGTTATTACCATGAAGGTCGGTATAGAAAAGTGTTAAATAAATAAATAAATACATTTTATTTTCTGTCATTTTCTCTGGCATTTCTTCAAACTCTGTGTACACTATATGCTGATTTGGTATCTAAAAATCCTTTTTCTGTCATTGTTCTTCTTGTAGGCATGTATAAAGGACTTTTTGTGAAGACAGCTCAGACATATTACACGCATAAAAACTTCTGGCCATTCCACAGTATGCTCAAGGGAGTCCTTGACTTGCTAGTGATACAACTTCTTCCGTCCCAATTGATTCTTATAGGGTTCAGAGTTCTTCATTTAGGGCCGGATTTTAAAAGGGTTATGCGCGTAACCCTTTTAAAATCCCCCTGTGCGCGCCGAGCCTATTTTGCATAGGCTCGGCGGCGCGCGCAAGCCCCGGGACCTGCATAAGTCCCGGGGCTTCGCAAGGGGGGCGTGTCAGGTGGGCGGTGCGAATTTCAGGGCATTCCAGGGGCGTGGCCCCAGCCTGGGGGCGTAGTCGAGGCCTCCGGACCAGCGCCTCCCGGGCCGGGAAGGTTTAGATAGGGCTGGGGGGGTGAGGAAGGGAGGGGAAGGTGCAGGGGGAGAAGGAAAGTTCCCGCTGAGGCCGCTCTGATTTTAGACAGCCTCGGAGGGAATGGGCAATGCACGCAGGGCCACGCGCGCAGGTTGCACAAATGTGCACCCCCTTGCGCGCGCCGACCCCGGATTTTATTTACTTTCACTTTAAATATGTTCACAGAAACTTTTTTATGCAGTCTGCCATTTAGCAGTCTGCAACCTGTTTACCTTACTCCTCTTATTGTTTGTTTTTCTTCTTTATTTAGAACTTACCTCACTTCTCTCTGGCTGTGGGATATCTTTAGCTGCTCTGGCTTTCTCTTTCTCTTTTTTGCATTGCCTGTGCCCATGATTCATTTTTGTTAAAGTATAGTAGCACAGCAGAGTTTGTTTAGATAAGACAATGCCTTCTAAAGAAAAACAAACAAGCCAGGGAAGTTTCTTCTTTGCAAGAGCAGTACTACAGCACTGCTTTTATTAACAAGGAAAAACAGAGGTGTAAGCAGCCAGCAACTCAATTCACACAGAAACAGGAAGCAAGTAAGTATGCATATGGAGCAGTATGGAAGCCCTAGTAGCTCAAAACAGTTCAGTACTAGTTAACAATACAGCCCAGCACAATGGCATGAAACACGTTTCCAATAGAATCATGCCATCACTATCCTCCTAGCACCAAACCTAAATCGGAGCTGGAGGGCAGTATGTGACTGAGGGGATAAGAAATACTAGGGAGAGAGCATGAATGGAGGTCATGAGAAGAAACATAAAGTGAGGGGATCAGAGGGGGTGAAGAGAGTGAGGGGATCTTAGGAAGTGTGGGGTAAGTGAGGAGATCAGAGAGAGTGTGGACAGTGTGAAGCTGTGGGGAATGAGTGAAGGGATCTGAGGGTTTGTAGGATGAGTGAGGGAGAAACCAGAGTCAGGAGAAGGGATATGAGAGTAGATTCTCCCTACTCTGACTCAGGAGTCCTTCCGCCTTAAAACCCTCTTTCTCCTTCCCTTTCCCCAGTCTCTCCTTTTCTCTCTTCATTCCCCTTCTGTACCTTCTGCTCATGATATTTCCTTTCTCTGCTTTCTCATTTCCCCCTCCTCTTTTCTCTCTCTGCACCTTTGTCCTCCTCTCCTTCCCCTGTCCCCATCCCTCTTTCAACCCTTATATTCCCCCTCCATCCCTTATTCCTCTGCTCCTTCTCCCTAAGATCCCTTCTCTGTCTCCCTCCTCAGAGGTTCCCTCTCCCTCTCTTTCTCTTTAGCCCCAGTCTCTATCCCCTCTCCGCCTTCTCTCCCAGCACCAATTACCAAGATCCTTTCTCTCTCCCTGCTGAAAAAGAACCAGATAAATTATCCAGACATTCAAGAAATGTCAGAAAACTACATTATTTCTATAAAGTAAAATGCAAACTTACATGATTTAAAATGCAAAACTGTCCCCAAATTGCTCTAGAATTTCACAAACTGCCTCAAACTTTTTTAGCTCTTGTCACATGTGTTTATTGCTAGGAGAAGTTTCAGCCCCAGTAAGTATACACTGTCACAAAATAATGAATCTGTGTTTTACCATATTTCTCTGTTATATTTTAAAATGTTTTCTTTGCAGTCATTTGAATCAGGCTTAGCATCATTTTCAGTCATTCTAAGGAAAGACATGAAGGATGCAGAAGAGTTTTTAAAAGCTGCACACAAAGATGTTCCTGTAGAACACCTCAAGGACCTGCAACTAAGCCATGAACATTTGCAGAAGGCATTTTTTGTGGTTTGTGAGATGTCTTCAAAGCGAGCAAAACAAATAGTCCTTGCTGTAGACTCTGAGATGGTGAGTTCAAGTCATTGTCCTATGTGCTGGTGAACTTATCACACAAACACTTTAATCACCCTCTGTATTTTCAGTCCAGTAAATAAAAATGTTGCTAGTATTTTGATTTTAGTATCTGTGAATTAGCACAGCTTTCATTTACTGAAGAAATTGCTTTGTTAGATTCTGACAAGAGATTAAAATAATTAACAACTTTTGTTTTTAATTAGTCTAAGCTAGCAGTATCACACCAAGAACTTCTAAACAAGCTTCATGAGCTCTCCGACTGGATCAGCAGGAATGGTGACACCATCAAGAGCTTCACAGAGAACAGCAGTGAGATAGAAATTATGAAGGAAAGCTTGCAGGCCCTTAAAGTAGGTATCACAGAAACACAAAATATAATGACAGACACGGGCCATAAGGCTCATCTAGACTGCCCAATTTCTTTTGTTTTTATTTTCCATAACTTGTCCTTTTTTGAAATTTCTTTCAGTATAAATTATAGAGATGAACAGCACATTTATTTTAGCACATCAACTTTCTTGTTTTCATTTCTTCATAAGAAAAGAAAAACGATGCAACCAAAACTAAGCTCTGTGGCAACAACTTCACATTTAGAGGAGTTAATTTATTGAACATCTCTCTGGAGCCAGGTTTAGTCTGCCTAGTTTCACTTCTGCTGCAGTGCCTTGGACCACAGTTGATCTCTTGTCTTCCACTCTTTTTTTTGCAGCTAGGGATCCTCTGTGCCTATCCTATGCTTTTGAATTCCATTACTGTGTTCATTTCCACCACTTTCCTTGGGGAGCCTTTCCATAAAAATATGTTTTCTGATGTGCTTCTGAGTCAACCCCCTTGGAATTTTATACTGTGACTTCTTATTTTAGAACATTCTTTCCTCAGAATAAAATTAGCTTCTTGTGCATTATTTATATGTTGAAGGTATTGGATGTCTCCTTCATATCTCTCTTCTCTAGGGTATACATATTTATGTCTATAAATCAGTTTTCATATGGCTTTTGATATAGCGCGTACACCATTTTGTAGCCTTTCTCTGGATTGCCTTCACCTTGTTTATATCCTTTTCGAGGTATAGCTTCCAGTATTCTAGGTGAGGTCTTACCAACCACTGATACCTAAGCACCTTCTTTTTTCTACTGGTTATGCCTGTTCTGAAGTACCCTGGCATCCCTTTGGCTCTGGCCATAGCCTTATCTACCTTAAGGTCATTAGATGTGATCCCACTGAGGTCTCTCTTTTGGATGGTGCACCTCAGCATCTCACGCATCATGTATTGCACCCCAAATGCATGATTTTGCACTTGTTTGTACTGAATCTTAACTGCCATGCATACAGACACACCTCAAGCTTTCTTAGATCACGTTTCATTCTGTCTGCTCTCTGAAGGGTGTCTGTTGCAGAGCTTAATGTCATCTGCAAATAGGAAAACATAACCTTCTAAACACCTGCCCAGAGCAGGCGTTAATTTCTGAGCAGCCCAAAAAAGTGGCAAAATTAAGTCGGAGGAACAAAAAGGACAGAATGTAAAAAAAAAAAAACCATTAAAAAAATAAAGTGTGCCGGCAGACAGGTTAGGAAAAGGGATGCTTAATTAACGAGCTGTGCACAAGTTAGGAAAAGGGACGCTCGTAAAATTGAGCTGATAGCCGACCTCTCCTGGGCTCCCGCTGCCGAGGAGGCACTAGGGGCGCATCTTTGTCCCTAGCACCTCCTTGGCAGTGTGACCCCCCCTCATTTAAATATTTAATCGCGCGCCCAGGAGAGGTGGCTGGGTGTGCGTTAGGAAAGCGGGCACTCAACAATGAACGCCCATTTTCCGTGCTGCTTTATTGGATTAGCCTGTTAGAATAAATTCCATTTACCATCATCCTCTGTTTTCTGTCACTCAACCAGTTTCTAATCTAAGCCACAAGCTTAGGACTCATCCCCATACTGTTCAGTTTATTTAGGAACCTCCTGTGTAGGACAGTATAAAAATTTCATAAGAACATAAGATTTGCCATATTGGGTCAGACCAAAGATCCATCAAGCCCAGTATCCTGTTTTCAACAGTTGCCAAGCCAGATCACAAATACCTGGCAGGATCCTAAAGTTAAATAGTTTCCATGCTGCTTTTCCTAGGGATAAGCAGTGGATTTCCCCAAGTCCACTTTAATAATGGTTTATGAACTTTTCTTCCAGGAACTTGTCCAAATCTTTTTTAAACCCAGCTACACTAACACCTTTCACCATATCCTCCAGCAAAAAATTCCAGATTTTAATTATGGTTGAATAAAAATTTATTTTCTCCTTTTTGTTGTAAATGTATCACCTAGTAACTTCATTGAATGTCCCTAGTCTTGTTCTTTTTGAAAGAGTAAAAAACCAATTTGCATTTACCCATTCCACTCAACTCATTATTTTATAGACCTTTATCATATCTTCCCTCAGCCATTTCTTCTTCAAACTGGTGAGCCCTAACCTCTGTAGCCTTTCCTCATAGGGGAATTGTTCCATCCCCTTTATCATTTTGGTTACCCTTCTTTATACCTTTTCTAATTCTGCTATATCTTTTTTGAGATGCGGTGATCAGAACTACACACAATATTCAAGGTGCGGGAACATTATGGAGCAACACAGAGGCATTATGATATTCTCTATTTTAATCTCCATTCCTTTCCTAATAATTCCTAGTATTGGGTGAAGTTAACTATTGGGGTATATTATTTAGTGTGTTTGTGCTTTTAATAGTCAGTAAGGCAGCGAATAAACAGATGTTAGAGTGTTTATAGTTCCCAACACTCCACCCCTCGCCCACCCACCCCTAGCTCATCTTTTAATTTATAGGCAGGTGCCACTTTCACATTTAAAAAAAATAGATCTGCCTTTTAACTTCACTTCACGAATTTTCCACATCTAATTGAGAGTTTGATCATTCCCCTGTAGGACACTACCAGACATATAGTGAATTCACTAATACATTAAAAGGACACTAATTAGAAACATTCCTATTCCCATAGCAACCTAAAACTTAACTAGGAACTGAACAAATTTGAGATGAAGTTAGCAGTCCAGCAGCAAGAGGGGGGCATCCCAGTCTTTTGCATCAAGTGCCACATGTATGATTTTTTTACCCGCCGGTGAGAAATTGTATATATGCATGCGATGCAAAGAGCTCCTGGCTCTCAGAGAACAAGTCCGATCTCTGGAGGCTAGAGTGGCAGACCTGGAGGAGTTGAGGCAGACAGAGAGGTATAAAGATGAGTCCTTCAGAGATATAGTAGCCAAGTCTCAACTTCAGACTGGCAGCCCTGGTGCTGCCTTGGAGGAAGAAGATCTCTTGATTGGAGAGCATCAACCTGGTGCAGCAGGAAAGGATCCTGTAGCAAGGACCTGCTCTCCAGTTAGTGCATTGTCCTTTCGCACTGAGGTTGTGTCTCCAAGGCCTACTGCCCAGGAGGGAAAGGTTAGGTCGGCCGTCATAGTGATTCGATTATTAGGAATGTAGACAGCTGGGTGGCTGTGGGTAAGAGGATTGCCTGGTAACATGCCTACCTGGTGCGAAGGTGGCAGACCTCATGTGTCACCTAGATACGATTTTAGACAGTGCTGGGGAGGAGCCGGCTGTCGTGGTAATGTGATTACCAAAACATAGGAAAATGTGGGAGGGAGGTTCTGGAAGCCAAATTTAGGCTCTTAGGTAGAAAGCTTAAATCCAGAAACTCAAGGGTAGCATTCTCTGAAATGCTCCCTGTTCCATGAGCAGGTCCCCATAGGCAGGCAGAGCTCTGGAGTCTCAATGCATGGATGAGACGATGGTGCAAGGAAGAGGGATTCAGTTTTGTAAGGAACTGGGGAACCTTTTGGGGAAGGGGAGTCTCTTCTGAAGGGATGGGCTCCACCTTAACCAGGTTGGAACCAGACTGCTGGTGCTAACCTTTAAAAAGGAGATAGTGCAGCTTTTAAACTAGAACAAAGGGGAAAGCTAACAGTCACTCAGCAGCACATGGTTCAGAGGGAGGTATCTTCAAAGGATACTAATAATGAGTTAGAATTAGGGCATCCCAACAGTGAGGTTCCAATAATAAGAAAATTAGTCCAAGTGCCTGTAATTAAAAACTTATCTGAGCTAAAAAATTCCATTTTATCCCTATCAATTAAAAATCAGAATGAAAATACAAACAAAAACCACACTTTGAAATGTTTGTATGCTAATGCCAGAAGTCTAAGAAGTAAGATGGGATAATTAGAATGTATAGCAGTGAATGATGACATAAACTTAATTGGTATCTCAGAGATATGGTGGAAGGAGGATAACCAATGGGACAGTGCTATACCGGGGTACAAATTATATCACAATGACAGAAGCATCTGGGAGGCGGTGTTGCGCTTTATGTCCAGGATGGCATAGAGTCTTAACAGGATAAACATCCTGCATGAGACTAAATGCACAATCGAATCTTTATGGGTAGAAATCCCTTGTGTGTTGGGGAAGACTATAATGATATGAGTATACTACCATCTACCTGTTCAAGATGATGAGATGGAAATGCTAAGAGAAATTAAGGAAGCTAACCAAATTGGTAGTGCAGTAATAATGGGAAATTTCAATTACCCCAATATTGACTGGGTAAATTATCATTGGGACATGCTAGAGAGATAAAGTTCCTGGATGGAACAAATGACAGTTTTATGGAGCAATTGGTTCAGGAACCGACAAGAGAGGGATCAATTTTAGATCTAATTGTCAATGGAGCATAGGATTTGGTGAGAGAGGTAACGTGGTGGGGCCACTTGGCAATAGTGATCATAATATGATCAAATTTGAATTAATGACTGGAAGGGAGACAGTAAGCAAATCCACGGCTCTAGTGCTAAACTTTCATAAGGGAAACTTTGATAAAATGAGAAAAATATTTAGAAAAAAACTGAAAGGAACAGCTACAAAGATAAAAAGTGTGCAAGAGGCGTGGACATTGTTAAAAAATACCATCCAAGAAGCACAGTCCAGATGTATTCCACACATTAAGAAAGGTGGAAAGAAGGTAAATGATTAACGGCATAGTTAAAAGGTGAGTGAAAGAGGCAATTTTATTCAAAAGATCTTCATTCAAAAATTGGAAGAAGGATCCAACAGAAGAAAATAGGATAAAGCAAAGTGTTGGCAAGTTGAATGTAAGACATTGATAAGCCAAGCTAAGAGAGAATTTGAAAAGAAGTTGGCCATAGAGGCAAAAACTCACAGTAAAAACTTTTTAAAATATATCCAAAGCAGAAAGCCTGTGAGGGAGTCAGGTGGACCGTTAGATGATTGAGGGTTAAAGGGGTATTTAGAGAAGATAAGGCCATCGCAGAAAGATTAAACAATTTTTTTGCTTCGGTGTTTACTGAAGAGGATGTTGGCGAGATACCCGTTCCAGAGAAGGTTTTCATGGGTAATGATTCAGATGGACTGAACCAAATCACGGTGAATCTAGAAGATGTGGTAGGCCTGATTGACAAACTGAAGAGTAGTAAATCACCTGGACCAGATGGTATACATCCCAGGGTTCTGAAGGAACTCAAAAATGAAATTTCTGATCTATTAGTTAAAATTTGTAATCTATCATTAAAATCATCCATTGTTCCTGAAGACTGGAGGGTGGCCAATGTAACCCCAATATTTAAAAAGGGCTCCAGGGGCGATCTGGGTAACTAGACCAGTGAGCCTGATTTCAGTGCCAGGAAAAATAGTGGAAACTATTCTGAAGATCAAAATCGTAGAGCATATAGAAAGACATGGATTAATGGAACACAGTCAACATGGATTTACCCAAGGGATATCTTGCCTAACAAATCTGCTTCATTTTTTTGAAGGGGTTAATAAACATGTGGATAAAGGTGAACCGGTAGATGTAGTGTATTTGGATTTTCAGAAGGCTTTTGACAAAGTCCCTCATGAGAGGCTTCTAAGTCATGGCATAGGAGGCGATGTCCTTTCGTGGATTACAAACTGGTTAAAAGACAGGAAACAGAGAGTAGGATTAAATGGTCAATTTTCTCAGTGGAAAAGGGTTAACAGTGGAGTACCTCAGTGATCTGTACTTGGACCGATGCTTTTCAATATATATATATATAAATGATCTGGAAAGGAATACGACAAGTGAGGTTATCAGATTTGCAGATTATACAAAATTATTCAGAGTAGTTAAATCACAAGCGGATTGTGATATATTACAGGAGGACCTTGCAAGACTGGAAGATTGGGCACCCCAATGGCAGATGAAATTTAATGTGGACAAGTGCAAGGTGTTGCATATAGGGAAAAATAACCCTTGCTGTAGTTACACGATGTTAGGTTCCATATTAGGAGCTACCATCCAGGAAAAAGATCTAGGCATCATAGTGGATAATACTTTAAAATCGTTGGCTCAGTGTACTGCTGCAGTCAAAAAAGCAAACAGAATGTTAGGAATTATTAGGAAGGGAATGGTTAATAAAAAGGAAAATGTCAAAATGCCTCTGTATTGCTCAATGGTGAGACTACACCTTGAATACTGTGTACAATTCTGGTCGCCGCATCTCAAAAAAGATTTAGTTGCGATGGAGAAGGTACAGAGAAGGGCAACCAAAATGATAAAGGGGATGAAACAGCTTCCCTATGAGGAAAGACTGAAGAGGTTAGGGCTGTTCAGCTTGGAGAAGAGACGGCTGAGGGGAGATATGATAGAGGTCTTTAAGATCATGAGAGGTCTTGAACAAGTAGATTTGAATCAGTTATTTACACTTTCAAATAATAGAAGGTCTATTTATTTTATTTATTTAAGTTTTTTTTATATACCAACATTCAAGACGGTAGTCCCATCATGCTGGTTCACAGGAAACAGGGGTGCAATTATAATAAACTTTACAATTTGAACAATAGTGCAGAAAAGCAGTTACATATAACAGGGAAATCAATAACTTGGAGTGAGAAGGAAAAGAAGATCAGATAATTATATATATATATAAATAGCATTGTAAGAGGTGGCTATTAACGCTATTACTAGCGATGTCTAGGGGACATTCCTTGAAGTTAGCA